>NC_137743.1:65430530-65975078 GCF_963264785.1 Psittacula echo | reverse complement strand
TTGATTGCTTAACGGTACTGCTTCTGCTCTATTATTGAATTATCAGTCCTACAGACTGGAAGACAGTAAATACTACACAAAGCCCTATTTTAAATTTAGAGGAAATCATAATGATCATATAAATATATTGTCATCATAAAGGTAATAGCATTTCCTGAATCAGATTTATAACTTTTTGAGATTGAGAACTGTATTAGAGCCAATAAAAATAGCCATGACAAGGGTTCAGGTGGACAGAGATCTGGTTATAATTCATGATACCTCCAATATAGATGACTATAAGGGTATGAAACTATAATGAGGAATATTTCTAAATCTAAAGCTTTTGCATCAGTTCATTCTTAAGGACATGCACATTCTTCATATGATGGCTGAAGGTCACTGACCTTCCAAATCCTTGTATTATCTGAGGATGACATATAATTTCCACTTGTTGGCATTACTGAGGAAACCACAGGGACAGGCTTGCTGCTGAATGCTAGGTACTCAGGCTCATCTCTCATTGACTTTTATCCATTAGAGCTCAGGCATTTCTTGTAGTCTTTATCTCTGATAGTCACTACTCTCGTTAGAGAATCCGACTATACATACATAAAGCAATGTTTGTAGAACTTTCTGTACTTAAACATAGAATATATTTTAATGAATGGAGTTTTAAACCAGCCACATTATGGAAGTCTTACCTTTTCACAAACTCATCAAAGAGGATCCGATGTGAATACCCTTTTTGACGTATTTTGACAGTTTCCAGAATTCCAGTGTATCGTAGCTGCAGTAGAACTCTCTCATGAGAAAACATCAGTGCTTCTCGATCATCATTAGGTTTAATGCAGCGAATAAAGTGAGGCTGTCCAACAACCATTTTGGATAAAAGATCCATGAGGGAATACTAGTGAGGAAAATAAAAAAGATGTACACATTTGTCAAAAAACTGCAATGCAACTACTCAGCAGGACAGACGCACTTGTAAACCGTATGCAATGCTTGATTATATTTTAATCTCTCATGTTGATCTGCATTGACAGTTTATTAATTTTTAAGCTTTTGGTTAAAACCCAGAACCTACTGAAGTTTCTAATTGTAAAAAAAAAAAACAATAAAATTAAATTCCTAGTTCTTATTCCTTACTTCTAACACCTTCCTCTTCATCTCTCCTTATACCACATTCCTGTAGCTGAAGAGGGCCCACATTAATAAAAAAATAATAAAATTGAAAAATGTCCCTAACTATAACTCTCTACTGTGGGCACATTTGACCAAATATCCCCAAGAACAAGCTTTCCTGTGAAATATGCAATTCACAGAAATTTACAGCAAATTATAGGCAAAGTATTACAAGAAGTCATCAGTTCAGTCCTCTGCCCAAAGAGAACTGCAGATCTATCTTTACCATTTCATCAACGACCTGGATGAGGGAACTGAATGTACCCTCAGCAAGTTGGCTGACAACACTAAACTGGGAGGAGTGGCTGACACACCAGAAGGCTGTGTTGCCATTCAGTGAGACCTGGATAGGCTGGAGGGTTGGGCGGGGAGCAACTTGATGAAATTCAACAAGGGCAAGTGTAGAGTCTTGCATCTGGGAAGGAACAACCCCATGTACCAGTACAGGTTGGGGGTTGACCTGCTGGAAAGTAGTGAATGGGAAAGGGACCTGGGGGTCCTCGTGGATAGGAGGATGACCATGAGCCAACACTGTGCCCTTGTGGCCAAGAAGGCCAATGGTATCCTAGGGTGCATTAGAAAGTGTGTGGTTAGTAGGTCAAGAGAGGTTCTCCTCACCCTCTACTCTGCCTTGGTGAGGCCGCATCTGGAATATTGTGTCCAGTTCTGGGCCCCTCAGTTCAAGAAGGACAGGGAATTGCTTGAAAGAGTCCAGCGCAGAGCCACAAAGACGATTAAGGGAGTGGAACATCTCCCTTATGAGGAGAGGCTGAGGGAGCTGGGTCTCTTTACCTTGGAGAAGAGGAGACTGAGGGGTGACCTCATCAATGTTTACAAATATGTAAAGGGTGAGTGTCAGGATGATGGAGCTAGGCTTTTCTCAGTGATGTCCAGTGACACGACAAGGGGTAATGGGTGTAAACTGGAGCGTAAGAGGTTCCATGTGAACATCAGGAAAAACTTCTTTACTGTGAGAGTGACAGAGCACTGGAACAGGTTGCCCAGGGGGGTTGTGGGTCTCCTACGTTGGAGATATTCAAGGCCCGGCTGGACAAGTTCCTGTGTGATGTACTCTAGGTTACCCTGCTCTTGCAGGGGGGTTGGACTAGATGATCTTTTGAGGTCCCTTCCAACCCTCGGGATTCTGTGATTTCAAGCACATCCCTGTTTAATCCATTGTTCAGAATCACTGAGGTTATAGACCAGACAATCTCCCTAGGCAATCTACTGAAGTGTTACATTATCATGACTATCCATAATGTTCTTAACATATAACCTAAATCTTCCTGTGGAAATGTAGTCCCATTACTTCCTTTCCTATCCACTCTGGACACGGAAAACAATTTATTCCATTTCATTTTACACTAAAATGAAAAAAGTGTGATCTGATCACATACATCTGCTTTCCCAATGATTCCTCTGAATACTGATACTTCTGCTCCATCCTCACTTCATTAACCCACTGTATGATAAGTATCTGCTGCAAATACACTTCATCTCAAAGTCATGTACAATTTCAAGCTGACTGTAGTCATTTTGCTGTAGGCTGCATGCATATTCTGCTATACTTTCACAGTCACTCCCCCACTCCATTTTATTTTATTTTATTTTATGTTTTTATTTTATGTTATTTTATTTTATTTTAATCATAGAATCATAGAATAGTTAGGGTTGGAAAGGTCCTTAAGATCATCAAGTTCCAACCTCCCCTGCCATGGGCAGGGACATCTCACATTAGACCATGTCGTCTAAGGCTCTGTCCAACCTGGCCATGAACACTGCCAGGGATGGAGCATTCACAACTTCCTTGGCAACCAATGCCTCACCACCCTCACAGTAAAGAACTTCTAATGGTTCCTACACAGCTGACATTTATTTCCAAAAGCACTCTAAATCCACACTTCTATTACTAGACAAGTCTGAATGTGTGTCCTTGTACCCACACTGGAGTAACATCCCAGTATACATCAGCTTCCTCTATGCCTTTTCTTACGTGGTTTTGCACAGCAAAGAAAACCAGTATTCCTACATTGCATGAAGCTTTGACCCATACTGGCTAGCATAGCACTGTGAACTTCCCCTTTCTGCATGGTACAAGTGCAGCCTAAAACTCTTCCCCTCTGCAAGAACTGCGTGAAAAAAACATTCCTGACTCCTAACATTCCAGTTCCAACATTCTCAATGCCTTTTCCTTACCTGTTTGATTTAAACACACATGCAGGATATACATTACCCCAGACAGGATTTCTACTGATAAAATGGCAATCCATTTGACTTAGAACAGTACTTCCAAAAGATGGATGGTTTTCACTTATTAGCACAAATGACAAATCTTAATCTTTAAAAGCAGGTATGTCTGAGCTTGTGAAAAAATATGAGGGCTTTAGTAATGACAGCTATTTTATTTGCACAAAATTTGTTTTCTGTTTGTGAAACCAGGCCTGTTCTAGACCTTCAGCATTTTAGATGGAAATAGTCTAGACTTTAGATTCTGTTATCAGTGTACTTGGTGAAATTATAAAAATACAAGTATGAGGAAACAAACAGAAAAGCAGAAAAAGAAAAATTATGAGTCTACAAAGGCTTCACAACAGAATAAAAAAACGCTCTTATTCTCTTTGATCTCACAATCCATAAATATTTTAGATATATCTATTGTTCTTATCACCAAAATGTTTGTTTACAATTTAACTTTTGTACCCTAAAATAGGAAGCCATAGTTTGCCGCTTCATGTTAGTTGTTTCTTCAGGATGTCGCATAACTTCCATTGTGTCAACCTGGAAGACAAAACTCAGATGTTAGAGCTGTTCCAAAAATACTGCAGACACCCACCCCTTCCACTCTCTCTTCTCTCCTCTGCACCCCGCCACCTTTCCCATGAAAGCTGGGTTCAAGTTTTGTTATGATCATTCCTTCAGATGTACTTCAGCGTACTTTATCAGAAGTAAGAAGGGCAGTTTCTAACAGATGCAGTGATTTCAGAGAGCTGTAAGTTTCCAAATGATTTCACACTTCTGTTTTGATAGTATAACAGCCAATGAAGCAGCTGCCAAGATGCAATACCTTATCAACTGCATTCTAAAAAGCATTCCTCGTATCACCACTACAATGAACTCCATCAGGTCTCATTTTACATATAAGTGTTATCATTTTTGTAATGACCAGAAAGCAAATTGAGCTGACTCATTTTGCTTATGTATGAAGAAAAAATGTTGTCAGATAACAAGTGGCAAACAAAGTAGGAAATCTCAGAATGAATAAGTCTTTTCCTTTCTGCTGCTGTCGTTACCATTAATTACTCTAAATTGCCATTTTGATGCCAAGAATTTCAGCAATCTTACTCTGCTGAGCTGCCATAGCTGCAGATACTGCTTTTTCCAGCATTTCAGAAGAGTTATTTTTAGAAGGTATACATGGACAGCAAACATATTGCTCCTTGTATATTTTAGTTACATTGTCAGTACAGCTGTTCTTATCAAAATGAAACCAGAATTTATGAATGAGTATAACCATGGTTACCAATCACAAGCAGATTGTGTTGCTGTATTACAGCTCAACAAAATTAAAGAAAATCAACCAGCATCCTGTTTGCATGGAGCATTAACAACATTTTAGCATTCACTTGCTTTGTGGCAGTTTACCATCTGTTCTGACCAGGTGGCATTTGTATAAACCAGATAATGCTGTTGTCAGCACCTGTGCTACACTTCCTGGACTTTGCTCCATGCGATCATTTCCAACACTCACTGACTTAAGACCACTCTTCTGAACAAAAAGTAGAAGTAATTGCTGAAAGATTACAGTTCTCAATAAAATAACTGTGTCTCTTACCTTCAGGAGATATTTAGGAGACTGCATGCAAAATATAAAGGAAATGAAGCACTAAGTAGTAATGGATCAAGAAAATGGATTTTGTATTGGGGAAGAAATCAAAAGAAAACTTGTGAGGACAAGATTCAGAATGCAGATGGTGCAAAGGGAGACAGATTTCCATAAGGGTGATCATAAATATTTCAGTATGTTTTTGTAATCCGTGATGTTCTAGCCCAGATTGGTGTGCATGCACTAGTACAAATCTCTAAGTAATACATAAGGAAAAAAAAATAAATGCAGTTTGACTTCAGTGTTAAGAATGTAACAGAAAACTCTGTAATATAGCCCAGGAAAAAATGCCTTATCAGCAGAGATAACATCAAACATCTTAAAACATCACCTGACAAAGTAAACATCAATGACCTAATCAGAAGAGCAGGCACATCCATGGGGAAGGATATAGGAATGTTTCATAACTAACTTGGCAAGACAACTGCTTTTTGAGAATTGATATCTAAATCTCTACTAAAGGTCAAATAGAAGACAAAACCCATAAAAGTGAATATTGGCAGTAAATTCAGGGTAACTGGTAACATTAAATGTTAAAAGACAATTTAATCCTAAAGAAAACCAAATCAAATCCAAAACCAAGTAGTCTGAGGACTGCATTAAAGCCCAAATGTCCATGGATTTGAGCTTCTAAATTGAATTCTTGTCTGTCTACAAAAGCAGAGACTCTTAGTGATATTGTTGTTGTAGGTTCAGCACTCATGATCTCCCAATCATTTCTGGAATATCTGCTAGCCAGTAAAGGGTGAGCTTATGCTCTACACCTTCTGGGCAGTAGGATGCTGCAAGCATTTCCTTTTCACAGCTGCCTTTTTTCACCAAACCTGTAGAATCTTACGAACTTCAAGACTGCCACTCTGTCAAATATGGTTTACTACAGCCTGCTGGGTTCAAAAGGGTTTTGTTTTGTTTTGGGTTGTTTGGGGGGGAAGGGAGTTAACACACAGAAAGACAGATGGTCAGAAACACTTATGGAGGAGATGTAGTAGTCTCTTCTTGCCCTCCCAGAAAATCAAGGTAAAAGCAGTATCATGAGATTCCTTTTTCTATGGATGAAGTTGAAAACCCTGATCTGTGCAATCTGCAAGGACCAGGATCAATTTCCAAATCTTTTTGACAAGAAACATTTCAAGTTTCCATTAGAAATAATCTGATAGGCCCTGAAGCTAGGGAGATCTTCCTGTCAGAATTTTTACAAGTTTTGCCTCTGGTTAATTTACAACATCGCATGTCTATGAAGCCAGGCAATTTTATGGTAGGGCAATAATTGCATGTACAACAGGCAATAGGCTTTATCACAACTGGCTTGGTAGAAAATGATAGAACATAGTAAGACCATCATGATATAATCTTGTGTTTTAAATCACCAGCTACTCTTTTTAAACTAAAATGAAGAATATTTCAACAGTTAAGTCACATTCTTTCATGACAGTAGTAGTGACATACAATATACGTTTATATGATTACATCTGAAATAGAAAACAGCTTGACCTACAAAACATAAACTATTCCATCACTAAAAACCCCCCAAAACAGCTTATAATATTCTGAAACAATGTTAAAAGAATGATTTACGACATCATGTCACCTTATGAAGCCACTGGAAATCACTTTCACATACTGACCACACCTGCTGCTGGTATGGTATGAAATACTGTAAAACCAAAAAAAAAACTTTAAGCAAAACAGCTTAAAAAAAATAAAAATTCCAAACTTCCAAACAAAATTACGATGTTTGGATTTTTTTTAACAAATTGTAAAACAGTAATTTAAAATATTTTTTCCTGAAGATGTTTTAATTAGAATTTTTATGAAATAATAATAAATTATTTTGGGCTAAAAACTATTTCAATTAACATTTTCTGAATAGTGCTGCATGTGGTTTAGCTCCTTTAAAAATTCAAAGGGTGAGTAAAAACCACTTAAACACTACTTAGTAATGGACTGTGTTTACTAAAGCTCTAAAAGGGAACTGCTCTATTCCATTCCAGCTGTATCAATAAAACGCATGCTTAGAAAGCTTTTGCTGAATATAGATGGATGTGAAAGACAATGTGTGTATAATACAAGAAAATTGGAGAGGCCATAATCTGTCCTTCAGCACTGAAAGTGTTTATACCAGAGAGGAAATAAATCTCTGAAATCCACATCTGTATGTGCAGGTACAGTGAAGGATACAGATGTCTGGGTGACATGAATTACTGTATTCACATTTGAGTGTGAGCTCCTAATAACAGGAGAAAATGAAAAGAAATAGAAAACCCAGAACATAAAATTCAGTAAAGTTTTGAACAGTTGCTGTTGCCACATTCATTTTTAAAAGTTATCATTGTCTGATTTGGAGGCAAACTCCCCTCCAGAACCCTTAACTAAGCTAACTCTAGCAGTATTATTTGGGAAGCAGGGAGGGGGTATACATGCAATGAGCTTGAGTCACAGAGTTTTGCTTAAGTTTGCTTAAGTGTACTCAGCTGGCAACACAACCTATTAACTGCCATAAAATTATCCCACCCTTCTGTAATTATGCCACATACTTTTATGGCAAAATTCAGTATAGTTTAAATTCCATATTTGCTCTTTTAAAGAATCGTGGTTTTGCCGAGTCATTCTTTTCTGGCCATCTATCCCTGCGTGTGCTGTTTTCACTTGCAAGTAGAATTAAAAAAAGGAATAGAACGTGGAGTTTTTTTCCATTTTGCTTTTCATACTTTCAAATACACTATTCAAATTTTACCTAATTAAATCTCTTTCTAGGCCAAAATTGCCAGAGGAAAACCTTGACCTCATTGAAATAAAGAGGAATATTGCCATCGGTATAACAGATTTCACTTCAAAAGTTTGAACACTATTCAGTAATATATTGATTCTTCACCGGATTCTACAATAGGGTCCTCACGAGAACTGGAAACAGTGATCCCAGCTGAGGTAAATGTTTTCTGATGTGAAAGCAGACTCTAATTTGCTAAGAACCTCACTATGTACCTACATCAGTTAAGCATCGAGTCCATAATCTCACTGTAATATTTTATGAACAACTGCCTGTCTTCAAAGGGAACACTACTAACCTTGATACGCCCAGCACTAAGCTGTGGAGGCAAAGACCTAGATGCTGCTGTCACTCTGGCTCTTGCTTGTGCCAAGTTACCTGTTCAAAAACAAAGAAATACATACTGCAAAAACTGTTCAAGAAGCTTAGAAGGGAAAAAATTATATGGTGGCAAATTCAGTTTGTACAATAGCCCAAAAAACAGCAGACACCAAACCACACTTCTTCCACACCCTGCCCATTACCAATTGTGCCTGCAGAGTATTCAGCATGGGCATGACAGACTGCAGTGTTGATTTAAAAGGGAGGAAAAAGTCAGTGATAAGGTGGTATGTCACTGACCTTAGCTACTGAGCTGATGAAAACAACGACAGCACAAAGGCATACAGCTCAATCGCTAGTAATCAATTTCTCTGCAACTCATTGAGAGATTTAGAAGAGAAAAAGGCAGCAGAAACAATCCTGTTTCTATGAAATCATGTGAATCCTGAAGTGTTTAGACAGCATCTTAAGATTGCAAACTAATGAAAGAGATGAGAAAATGATAAGACAGTATCTTTTTTTGACCTTTTGACATATAGGCCTGCTTAATCCCTGATCTTATTGTCCCTTGGGGTTTTTAAAGACTGGCTCAATTCCTCAGGCAAAAACACATTGTAGTGTCAATTGAAAGACAAGTGCCTTTTCTTAAGTGTACAGTATTACGTGTCCAAAACTTTTTCCTCTGTACTTGTGGAAAGCCAAAGTCATCACAAAATAGCTTTTAAAAATAAAGGCTCAGAGAAGAGAGAGGAAGTGATACAGGACTGTGCATATGCAAGACACTCTGTGTATTTCAAAGTTTTAGCAAGTCTAGCACAAGATGTCCAAATGTTTTCTCTGGCTATATCTTCAGAGGCTAAACTGTGATTAATAGCATTGAAAGAACCCTTTGAAGCAGGATTGGTGACATCAAAGCCCTAATCCATGGGTGGCAGGATTTTTATAATGAGTGGGAAGCATTTTAACACATTTCAAAGGATTTACAGCATGAATAAACAATAGGCCTCTGCAGATGTACCACACACCTTTCAGAACCAGAACACATAAATAAGTGTCCATTTTAATTTAAATGTAAATAAAGTGTTAACACTTCTTTCAGATGCTAAGTGCCTTGTTTGCATCAACTCCAGTGTTTAGCTGTTTGCTTTACAGAAAGCCAGTATCTCTAAACAGTCTTCACAGTTTTGCTAAACTATATATTACATAATTGGTGAGGAGGCAGGATGGGAAAAAAGAAAACCAAGAACACTTAATCGCTGGTAATTATTGCATGAGAGCAGAGCAAACCCAGTGTCCACATAACACTGAAAGGAACTTTGGCTCTTGCTTTCCTCCAAACAAGAAAAATACCAATCCCTTGAGAACAGTCTGGGGGGCCAGCACTCAAACCAGCAATGACATTCTTTGGAGCGATTCAAACATTCTGCATTCATTTTTAAAAGTATTTATCTTTTAATCTCCTGGCATTGGGATTGACACAATGCTGCAAAACGCGCAGGTCACTTCCAGATCTAACAGCGAATGTTACCTGGAGGTCTGAATCAGTGCAGAACACAAGATGTGTTCGTGATTTTGGCAACTGTTTTAGTCTATACCATGTTGGTTAGTGAGAACTGCAACTCCATTTTGAAAATCTTGTATACACATGGTACATAAGGTATAATCATGTATGTCTCTTAAGTTTAAAATGAGGAATTTAATGAGCAAGTAGTTGGTGAATTTATTATTCTTTCAGCTGAAGTTTTGATATTTTTGCATGTTAGAAATTACACTTTTGTGCCTTTTTGGCTAAAGTAGAAAACCTGGAATAGATGGTTTTGGTTAGGCTTCAGACCAGCAAGTCTGAAGCTTGAAGGCACTGCACTGGGGGACGCACTGCACTGGGGGACACACTGCATTGTGTCTGGGATGACACAATGTAGGATAAAAGAGGGGAGTTGGGAGAAGAAACAAACTGAATCAGATATTTAAAATTACTAACAACTTACGAAACTCTAAGGATCAAATAAAATTTAGCATAATAAGATAGTTGTTCAAAGTTCACCATACTGCTGGCATTAGGTTCTAGGGTTCATAATTAATATCCCTGAGCCCCCTTTGGCTCTTCATGCAAAAATAAAACTAAACATTTCTGATCTGGCAAACCAAGCAAAGAAATAAATACTTTTATTCATAAAAATCTTTAATGAAGGCAAAAAAAAAAAAAAAAAAAAAAAAAAAAAAAAAAAAAGCACAACCCAAAAGTGGTCAGTTCCTACTCATAAAAACCAAAATGCTTTATGTATCATGATTTTGTTCATTAGTTACTTTCTTCTATGAATGAATTCGTATCAGTGCTTACGTCAAGTGAATTCTTATGTGATTATTAACTACTGAATTGCAGCATAGGAGGAAATCTGTAGAAAAATGCTACTAGTATTTTCTTCCTAAGAAGAAATCATGCTCCAATGAAAGTTCATGAATTAGCAATCTCAAGTAGTTCATGTTCAGGAAAATAACTACCTATCTTTAAAATGTCTAAGCCATTAAACCTAATAAACAGAATATATGTGGTTTGAAATTTAGTCTAAATAGTAAGAAATGTTTCACCAAGAGTTAGCATGGTGTTTATAATCAGTAAATATTTGGTACCAGTCTCTGCATTCGATTTTCATTTACAAAGTCACTTTACACACCAAAAATAATTAAATGTTATTCCACTTTGTGAAGAACATCAGTATTTGAAGAACAAATGTTTTTAGATAATAACATAGCCTGTTAAAACTGCCATGGGTTCCTTGAAAGGTTAAAAGGTTAAAAGACTGCACTGTGCCTTTCAGAAGCCTACCTTCACACCTATTACATGGTTAACACTTCAGAGAAAATACAAGTGACATCCATGTAGCCTCAAATAAAATATTACTTATATTAAATGCAATCCCATAAAATGGATCAATTAAGCAATTTAAAACCCTCTCAAATTTTTCTTAAGTTTGTTTTTTGTTTGTTTGTTTGTTTGTTTTTTTTAAAGGCATTCATGAGGGAGCAGAGAGATGTTAATGGTTGAAATTAGGATTAATCTTTTAAACATGTACGTTTAATTTCATTCACATGCATTTCCTTTTCAGTTCAACAGGACTGCTCATCTGAAAAATGAAGGCTCCTACCTATATGCCTGCCAGAACAGAGACTAAGGTCTCTAGGATTCATTTGTGTCAGTGGGGAAGTCAGCCCCAATGTTTCTCTGTTCAATAAAGTTAGGAATGTCATTAATGCATGAGAAGTTTCAGTCATTAAAGTTTATGAAATGCTTCAAGAGCTTCCAACAGAAAAAGAAGTATCAGCACAAAAATCGATGCATTCACTGGCTAAGCTCACTGTGCCAGTGCTCAGCAAAATTTCTTTTGTCTTGAAGTTGTCTAAGAGATCTCACATCTCTGTAAAACATATTCTTCACTAACACCTCATCTCAGCTAGGTGAGAAAGACCATACTGTCAAGGTACTGCATCTCTTCTATTATGCAAAGCCAAGGAGGAGAAGTTTTGAAAGTATTTCAAGTATTTACATAGCACAGAAAGAAGAAATGGGCTTTTCTTTATCAGGTTGGACTTTGGAAGTGCTCTCTAGACCTCAGAAAGGATTAGTCAGCATTACTGGCTTCTCACTTGCATCCCTGGCACTTACTCACTGTGTGATCTGGCTGAATTAATGATTTGTTCAGCAGTTGACTTTCTATACTAATTAGGAAAAGTACACTCTGGCTGGGATGTTCTGATGTTACTTACGGTTTGTCAGTGCTTCATTACTCTTAGGTGATGGGTTCTATAAGTAATATCAAGCAAATATTAGTAATATTAGCACTGTATCTATGACCTCATTTTGGTTATATCTGCAATAGATCATTCCTCCCAGAGTAAGAGCATGCCAGGTAAGAATTACATTAAGCTTTGATACATCTAGTTTGTGAAGTGCAAATGACTTGCAGAGAAAGAGCCTAATGACAATGTCACCTTACTGTACAAGCTGTAGCAGGGATATTACTATTATATAGAGGGCACAGTACAAGATCTTTCCTTATCCTCATATATTTTATTAATTTATTTCATGCTTCTGGTTCAGACAAAGGGCGGTTACTTGAAACACCATGTAGATACAGTATAATATGGTCAGAAATGCTACAATGCATTAATATTTCATTGACACTACTTCTAATCACAGCTAAGCACTTGCACTCCCGAAGAGGTACAGAGTCAGACAATGTCTTTGACACACACAGATTCTTCTGTGTCTTTCAGTACATTTTATCTAGCCTAAGGAAGTAGACTGCTTATCTCCATAATGCATTTTCATCTTCTGCTACTGTAAGACTAAGCTTTTCTTAGCTCAACTATAAATGAATACATGTACTTTTTTTATTGGGTACTAATTTGAATCTGGTCACTGACTATCAAAACTCTATTCTTTTCAGTCACTGAAGTAATTTAAGCTAATCTTGTGCAACAAAAGCTAAGAATCCCATTTTCTCATACACTACACATTTTACACAAGAATATATTTATAAAAATACTGTCTTTAGAATACAATTATCAATACAGACACACTTTCACTGCTGCTTATTCTGAAAAGAGAATCACTTTACTTCCTATCCAGAATAAGTAAACAAAAATAACAAATAGTATTTGCAAAATCTGATCCATATTACAAAACAGAATCTGATAATCATGAAAACTGAGTAATAGTGAGGCTCAGTTGGGAACAACCTAATTATATAATTGCTTCAGGAGCAAAAAAGATCCACTTTTTGACCCAGATTATTTGAAATTACAAATACATGCCATAATGAATTAAGAAATTCTGATCCTGAGTCTCAATTAGACTAAAGGTTTCTTTAGTCTTATAGCATGGTATCATAGAGATCATATTTACAGATACTTAAAAACTTTACATTGCTGAACTGGGATTGGAGAACCTGAGAGTAAATTCGGTGCTGCTATGCCTTCTACTGCATACACTGCATACACTTCAGTGGTCACTTCCCACATTTAGTAAGCCACACTGGCAAACACAGCATGATGCTTACAGCAACAAATAAAACTGCTTGTAAGCACCATCGCTGCTATGTTTTAACACAGTAGGTTAGTAGACTTCTTGTAGCCTTCAAGGGAAGAAAGACACTGACAGCAGCTGAGATGAAATGGAAGTCAAACTGTCTACTATATTTCAAGATATGTAAATGTATGATCTCAGCAAAAAATGTCTTAGCTTTTACCCTCACCTAGTAAAGAAGAACAGATTATGACATATAATTATCTTGTGGTAGAGCCCAAAATATTTTTAAAGCACAACCATGAGTATTAATGGCTACCTTAAGCAAGATACTCAATAAACTCAATCAGATGCGTAGCATTGACTCTAGCAGGAGCGTGTTCACTGAAATGCAGACATTTGCAGAAATATCACAGGCACATAGATGATCATAGAATAGACAAGCAAACCTTATGTGATTCTCAGAACATCATAGTCCCATGAGATGACCAAATTTACAGACAGCAGGCAAAGCACATATGCTGTATCCTGATCACGAGATAGACAGGTTCCCAGGTAGAGGACAAGTGAGAAACACATAGTTCTGGAAAAGAGGGTGGCAGAGGGGAGTGGCACGCTAAGTACAGCTAAGAGCTAACTATCCAAAGATGCATCTAGACAAAAGAGAAAATAAAAGAAAGAAATAGAAAAATTGCTTAGAAAAAGCAGTTAGAGGTTATAGTATAAACATGGCTGGAGTTTTCTATTGCCTGGTGCCCAGAATTTTCTTTAGTCTAGTCTGTACCCTGACTAGCTGGAGACTGACTGACAGGCTGGCCACAGCCTTATCTGGTCAGTCTCAAAGCTGCTGTAGTTCAGCTTTTTATAGTTTATGTATTGACAGAAGACATGCGCCATTTCTTTCAGATATCGATTTCCATCCACATCTTTAGTTGTGTATGATTTGATGCCATTGCATATAATCAGATCTGGCCAACAAACCTTGAAATCTCTGAGGAACAGCAGACAGTACAGAACACCTCAGTCTGCGTTCATGGCAAAGTACCTCACCATTAACACAAGGCTTTCTGTTGCCCCAGCAGATTGCCCTGGTTCCTGTATCACATCTGTAACTGAGATTAGAAGAAAACTACAGAGGTGTATATACTGTGAAGACTTCATTGTTGAGGAGTTCTCCATTAAGTTTCACCATTAGCCAAACCCCCCTTATTCTAATTACCTCTATTTAAGAGAGACAAGAAGTTTATTTCTTCTTCCAGAGGTATTTAGAAGAATATTTCTAAAAGCATACACAGGTTGAAAATACGGTTACCACACATGCTGATTCAGCTCTGGTCTCCCCCACTGTTTTATGTAATTGACATCCTTTCCCTTGCATGTTAGGTAAGATTCCCCAAACATACTCAATCACAAATGCTTTACCTAGAAAAGTAAAAGTCTGATTATTAAGAACATGGTAGTCATCTCAGTATTTTATCTATGTTCCTTCACCAACATGAAGCAACAGCAAGCATTCTGGTAGCTCACACCTCAGAATCTTTTCTCTGACATTCTCAGGACTGTCATCAAACACTAACAGTTCAACTGGAGGCCAAAATAATTTTCTACTAGAACAGTGAATGAACAGGAAACCCAGGAGGAGTCAAGAACTGTGATTTCCAGCCCACTGTTTGTATTTACAGAGTATGTTCCCTCTCCATGTAATGTATAACACATTTTATGGTACATATTCCATCACTTAGGACCTGCTGCTGAAGCTGCTGCCTACATACACAATCTGATGAAAATCCTGTTAAAGCCAGTGAAGATTCCTAATGAATTCAGTGGTAAAAAATCAGGTATAATGATTTCACCAAAAGCACATGGAATAAAATGGAGGAACATTTTTTCTGACCTCATTATGACTATCAGTCTTCTCAGGGGTTGAGACCCTAAGCTAGACAGAATAAAATCGGTGTCAAAACCAGGTTTTGACACTTCAAGAGAAGAGCTGTCTTTTAAAAGTCTTAGTTTAGCATGAAACATAGTTACAGAACTTCATGAACGTCACCTGCCTCCCTGAGTTTTAAATCTAAGCAGTAATGATATTGACTACTAATTTAACCAAGTCTCAAAGCCTTCTCAGCTGAATGTTTGCTCCTCTGGATCTCAGCGCTTCCATATATTATCACAGACAGAGCACAATCAGTTACATTTGTGGTGATTCAAAACGTCGTTCTTACTTGTATTTTTATCTCCACAACTAATGAAACAAATACCCATTCATACAAACACCCACAAATGCATTTCCTGTCTCTGACACACCCTATGACCTCCTGTCCAGGCAATTCATTTATATGCTTTCTACGTCAAGCCAAATCAGGTTGGAATAAGTAAGACAAAGTAAAATAATAAGAGAAAAGATAATTATGGTTTAGAGAAGTACAGATCTTTACAGTTTGCTGTAGGGTGAGTGAATAAAGAAAACAGATAAAAGTACAAACTCATAGTAAAGACATCATTCTCTGAGTATGGAATACTCTGTAACAAATACAGAAAATCCAGCAGAGACTCAGTGGTTTGTTTTCCACCAACTACATTAATCTCTTCGATACATTAACACCTAATTCAATTATTTTGAAAAAATATGAAATATAAGCACATTCTTTGTAAAGGACACACCAAAAACATTATGGATATTCACACCAGCACAGTTATCTGAATATTCAACAAATTTATCTGCTCTGCAAACTCACCAGCAAATTTAAAAATAATTGCTCTTCTAGAATTTTATCTTGAAAGCTACTGAATGCTTCCAATAATGTACCAAGCATCTTTGACACAGTTTGACCTTACAGCACATACTGCCTGTCAAAACTGCCTAGTAAGTTACTCATTAAAACAACTACTGTATAATGTTCTCTGAACATTTCTCTATTTAAATTCTGTATATGCTGCACAGTGAGATCCCACAGTCTACTAGTTAATATTAAAACTGGTAAAATCTTCTATGTAATACAGCTTTTGTTTCCTTAGTATCAACACATTTTGAATTTAATTAGTATACAGTGAAGTGTTAAGATCATTATTCACTACTGTGAGATCATGTTCGTTATAGAATTGACAAGTTAGGCTAGTAACATAAAAATCAAAGAGATACCTCCTCTTCTGAAGGTAAAGAAAAATATTCTCAAGATTTATTCTACTGAGAATGGCCTATGATGAATGAAATCAGTTAGCTCATCAAGATCTGTTCTTACACTTGCTCACTTGCACACTTTTTAGGATTCAATTCGCAAACACTCGGAGACAAAAAAATAAACCGGAAAAAAATCTATGCCCTCTGCCCATTTTCAGTACAATGTAATCTGTGAAGTCTCATATTAAAATCAGTGGACTTCTGCTTGGGCAACACCCTTTATCAAACATAAACATGATAAATCTAACTTGACCCTTCTCAACTGTTGTGCTTACTGCCATGTGCAATTCCAGAGATTCACTGACACTCCTTATTTACAGGGAGTTATTCTCAACAGTAAATAATTATTATGGCTTACATAAGGCTTTTGCCGGAGTGAGACCTTAACTTCGATCTGATTGATGGTTCCGTTTCTACATGAGTTCCATTTTTAGGTCTAGTTTAGGCCGCTTTTTGGATCCTGCTGCTAGCAAGTCTTGTATTTGTGTACTGCATTTGTCCTGTGACGCAAAACTTTAGAATATGAAGAAAAAAGGAACACTGATCTATAAAATGCTCAATAGAAACACTAAATAAAAAGTAATCTAACAACCTACCTCCCAAACTCAGTTAAGCTACATTTAACTTAGTTTACTGATGTCCCACATCTGCAACCCAGTAAAGTTCACAATTGTTACATTGCACAGCTGTGGTTTAAAGCCTCTCTTTGCACACAACACACTGGCAGCAAAGCAAAAATGATTAACTTTTATATGCTTTTAACATACGGACCAGTCAGAAGCAGGAAAGCCTCTGTGTCCTGAGTGAAAACATAGCTTCCATTAACTTGACCCAATTCTTACAAAACATAAATTCTGATTCATATTTAAGTAGAGAAATTATAATTACAATGGCTTTGTTTCTGTTTCATGTGACTTAGAGTGTCTGCAGTTATCTCTTAGAGGTGAAAACACTAACACAAAAGTACCATTATAAAAAGATATTACTGTAGGATAAATTAGTGAAATTAAGATGTATTTGAGTGTTTTTCTCTATTGTGATGTATGGAATTAAAAGAAAAAAGTCTGCTAAGCCCAAATGAAAACATGCTCTACTTCAGTGCGTAAGTCAAGCCAAGAGACCTCCCACTACTTATCACTAGAGAAAGGGCTGTGCTCAGTAGGAATGCACAGTGACAAACATGACAAGCTCAAATCATGGTTCCAATGAAAACAATGGCAAAGTATCTACGATTTCAACTGGCCAGGATTTTACTCTATGCACGGCAGTATTTGTTCAAAGGACTGAAATGCAAGAAAATCCATTTGTTTCCTTCAGTTTCTGACTCTTCATAAGGAATAAGTCAATATCAAAGTTACAGACAAATTAATATTGAGATAATACTCTTGTCAACAAGCAGTGGTGAAAAACAATTATTGTGATTTTGCAGAAGGTCCTAATTCCTGGGTTCTCTAGTGTGCATAAAGAAAGCCTGAAGCTTTTTCACATTCTCTCTCAGCATATGGTCCGTTAGTTGGTTGTGTTGTGTTTTTTTATGAGACGTACATTGTTTATAACAACTTTTTGTCTAAAAGCTGTAAGCAGGGCTGGAGACTCAAAGGCACAAAGAACACAGACCAAAAATCAATATTGAGGACGGGAACTGACCTTTATGCAGGCTAATTGTAATTAATTTGGTTTTGGAAAAAAAAAAAAGAAACAAACTATTTTCCTCCTATTTTGGTAAAAAATATTTCCTGGTTAAAACATCACTATCTTAACTATTCAGTGAAGACTGTGAAAACTTTCATCCCAGTTCTCTTTGACAGATTATGTTCAACTACGTAGGCATTAAGAACAAGGAGTGTTTAATTAGCAATGGATGATATATTGATATAATATGACTCTGAATCTGCGAAGAATACCCAATGCTACCAAAATTATTAGACATGATGTTGCTGTAGTGGTAATGATACTTGGCTTTGTGTATCTACACAGCCAAGCCCAGCCCATACAGATCCTCAGAGCTAAGACAAGGACGTTTCCCAGCATCTCTACTTTGCTGGTGGGAAGGCTGGAGGATTTCCCCTTCCCTTTCTGCAGGTGGCAACTCTCACTCTTTCCAGTAAGGACCTAAGGCACAGCAGAGCAACCCTGACAAAAGCTCTACAAGTCTGAGTGATAGAAGGTAAAAAAGTCTGCAGAAATTGAGTTTCAGGAGTAGAGAATCATGTTGTGTTGCAGCTTTTCTGAGTAGATGAAGTCCCTCTGAAACACCTCCCTGTCCCACCAGCATGATCTGGTCAGCTGGGGACATAAGGTAAGAGAGAGGAAAAGTGGAAGAGGAAGGTGCAATATTGAAAAGCCCCAGTGGTGCTTGCCCAAGCAATCCAATGGTACCACCACTTACATGGTGGTATTCCTGGAATATCAAGACAGAGAGTCAAATCGCCTGACCACCTCACCGATACCGCTAGCGAATGTACCAAGGCTCTCCTTAATTTTTCCAATTAAAGCCTTCTTCTCTTACAAGGGGACTCTATTTTCTAGGTCACATAATTCCCTTTCTCTCTGACGCTAATAAAACTCTCTCTGTGATGCTGACAAACTAAACCCAGAGGCAATCAGGAACACATTATCTCTGAATGGGAACATGCACATTCGACTGAGGTAGCAGCAACTTTTGGTTTTTTTTTTCTGGACAAATATGGAAGCAGTTGGGAGAACTGTTAGATTAAACTAGAATATGTTCATAAAGACCCATAGGAAGTGCGGATTCCAAGACGTGCTGAATGTGCCTAAGCTTCCCCTGAAAGATGACAAAACATGCTGTACACACCACACTATTACTGACAGAATGTTTAAGTTCTGATATCTTGTATCAGTAATTGTGCACTCTCTTAAACATAAATTACTACTACAGATGTATATTTAATGTCCTGCTGTTAATTTCTGGCCCTTTAAACTCCAGTCTGCCAATGTGAAATAGAAGCATTTGTTAAGAGGGGATAAGTATATTTGATAAATTGCAGGGATTAATATGATCTTAAATTAGTAAAGAAATTTAGTTCTTTTTAATATTTATTTTCTTGCTGCTGCTCAGTTTTTGACAGCAGAAGACACGACAGTTATATAAATATACTTCAAACAGAGGATCTTCTCAGGGTGGGAAAGGCATCTTTTTGTTCTTACTGGTATTTAAGAACTACATTTTCAGTAATTGTCAGACCTATGTTAGCAGTCACAAATTCTCTCTTGCTTCTGGGATAGCACCACCTAGTGACCATTACACATATTGGAGACTGCTGCTTGGCAAAAACCACCTACGCTGCAAATTCCAGCGCTAGTTGCAAGCAGATGTGAGAATGTGTTGTCACTCATCTTCAAACAAAACACCAGAGATTCTGGCAGAAGGCTCATTTCAAGTCAGGGTTACCTGGAAAGATGCAATATGGCTTCCACGTAAATTATTAACTTTCGCATCAGTCAGTAATCTACAAAAAGCTGGAGAAAATGATCAAGATTATGAACCTTACTCTGTATTTTTTCTGGTTTGCTTTAGGAATGAAGTACATGTTGAATGAAGGGAAGAGGCTAAGAAGCAAGGACAGAGTAGGATGGAGCATTTACACAGTCACTGTTGTTTACAAAAGCCTCTTTGTAGAAAGTTAAAAGAATAGCATTATCTTTCTTCACTGAGCAGAGATGAAGCAGTATTGCCAGCAATACCTTCTGTTCTCAGCCAAACCTTTCATTTATCTTGCAAGCTGCCAAAACTAAACCTGGCAACAATCTGATTTGAGAACACAGAGGCCCCAACACAGGCTGTGAGTGCCAATTATATTAGACAGCCAGAAAAAAGAGTGTAAAATCACAAAGACTTTCCAAAAGATAAAAATGACATAAGGGTTTTAAGCTATTCTTGTAACATCGTGCACAGGAGCATACACACAATCATTTTTTAACAGGATGTCCTGTACCAACTTGACAGAAATACATGTAACACTGAACTTGCTGTGTGCTCACCATGGAAAGGTTCTACAGTAGGAGGCAGAAAGCACACAATTCATTTAAAAAAATAAAGTGGAAATACACCCAGTAACATGGTAACTATACATTACTGCAATGAGAACTATCTTCTTACCGAAGCTTTTATGCATCTAGGGCAAAATACCCAAGTTCAGTGCTGCTGCCACTGAAAATATCTCTAAAAAGCCAGAGGAAAATTACTTTACACGAAAGCATCAGCATTCTGATTTAAAAATGGCAATAAGATCAAACATGTAATATTTACAACCATTTGGACTGATAAATGGGATAAAGCACCTAATCTGTTTCATTCTCACAATGAGCTCCAAGATATAAAATGGCTAGTAAAAAGGGATGCAGAGGCACATTTGACCAGATATGAGCTTATTTTTTGCTTTGTTTGAACCATCTAGCATGAGTAAAAGAACCTCTTTTACCAGTTTAACAGACTGAAATGTCGGAAGTTAGACAGAAAGATTCTTTGTTCCCCACTTGGACATAAACCAATCCTACTCCACCTTAAACTATATTCGCCTCCATCTCAGTTTGTCATAGCTGAAAGGAGAAGGAGATTCCTCATTGGTTCCTCACCTCTCAAGAAGCTCTAAAAGCATAATTTGAAGAGGTGTAACCCAGAGCCTTCTAATTACAGAAAAGAACAGAGATATTTTAACAGGAATCTATCCTATGTAGAATATAAACAGATACTGTGCTATCAATTTTACATGTGCAAAGAAGGCTCTAATATACGTCTTTTTCCAGATGTTCTTTTTGTACATAGAAATCTCAAGAGAGACTAGATGCACCACCAGAGGCTATGACTGGGCTACTGAGGATGCAGAAATCCCAGACAGGGCTGCTGCACAGGCACAGAATTGCATCTACAGCCTATGTACAATAAGCCTTCACGCAACTAATGCACGTACACTTATTTCTACCTAAAAATACAACATCATTTGCATATGTCATATCAGATTACAATAATTTTTGCAGTCTAATACAATCCATCATAATTAAATCATTCCTTAGTATTACATCTTTTTCTTACTTTTTATGAAAAAATATTTTACATATAAGGAAAGTATTGAGAGATGTGTACATCTGTTGCCTTGTTTGCATGTATACTGCAGATCATTTGTACAGGTTAATGGTATTCTGTCATCTATCTGTGGAGTAATCAAAGCTCATATTGCTGCTCTATTCAGCTATAGATCAGTGCACTTTAATGTCAGTATCAACAAGTTTTAAATCAACTGAATTAATTCTAGCAGATTTGTACGTGTTTTTTGTAACTTGTAAGAAACTTTATTTATTGCATCTATGCCTCTAAATAGATGGCTATTAACTTCAAAACAACTTGATCTACATTACAGCACTTATGAATTGTAAGACACAGTGCAATCTATCAACTGAGAATATATCTTAGTAACAGACTAAGAACCAAGAAACTCCTATATTCTCATTCAGCTCTGAGAATGAGTTCTTGCCCTTTCTCTGGAGTGAGGGATGAATCTTTCTGGGTTTTTTAGAAGAATTCATGTCCACATGTTTAAAAAATAATAAAATATGGTAATAAAATAACATTTTAGCTATCTAGGAAACTTTAAACAGCAGAGCTGAAAAAGAATTTAAAAAAGAAACTGTCTAGAAACAATTACAATTTTGGAGGAGTGGGTAGCTGAACATGTTGCAATGTTAGCAAAGCTGTGCAGAAAATACCTGTCTTTGTTAATGGGCTAGAGAACAGCTGCTGAAGAAGTTTGTTCTCTGAAGTTCGCAAGACCACCACTATGTCAGCAGGAAGTGTGTCTCTGTTCTTCTCAAGGAATGCACTGGCATCATATAATACCTAGCATGGGAAAGAGAATCAGAAAAGTTGCAAAAACCAACTATGTTCTTTAAAATGTGAACAGAGAGGATGACCAAGTAGACCAGTTAATTTGGCTCTGGCATGCCAATGAACTATCTGCAAAGTGTACAGCTACAGTAGCGTCTTCAGTATGCGACATATCTATAAACGGCGCCTATATTAATAGCATTCCACTGCACATCAAATTGGGTTAAGTGGCTTAAATCCTGTTGCATCATGCTTTGTCACATGTAACTATGGTATGCATGATGCAGTGTAACAGAGATACTTCATTAAAGCTTAAACTTACAATTTATGTGTGAAATAAGAAACTAGCAATATTCCTCTCTAGCCCAATTGCACTGGAGTCCATTAGTTTACACAGAAACTGAATGTCCTCCTGCAATACAGAACTGGCCAGCAGTGTTTTTATGACTTGGCCATTTGGTTACAAAGAATTTCCTAAACCTGTGTGAAATTTTAGTTATTCTTAACAAGCCAGAAAGCTGGACAAAGTTTACTAGAACATGTCTTAAAATTCTGTAGTTTTATGAGCCAGAGATGGGACTTCCTTGATAACTATATAAAACACGGCTATTTCAGTTTTGTTCATAAACAAAGACTTGGGACTGTAATCACAAGCAAAGCTCATGTTACGTAAAACAACTGGCCCATTATTCCCCTTATAAAATAATAGGTGAACTGCTAAGAACAAAAGAAGTTAGGAGCCACAGAGTACAAGAAAACATCTGTGCTCGCTAGCTCCAGTCTTTCTAATGCTCTCTAGAGGATTTTAAGTTCTATTGCAGATGCTGGTTTACATTGCATTTTGTGCGTATACTTCTGCACACTCACACACGGAACTACTGGCATTCACATGATGTTAACAATCATGTAGTCTGTTCTGGCTGCAGAGAATTGGTCCTTTGAAATGATTGTAGTAATGATGTTTCAGGTGTCAGATTTCTTACAGAATAAAAGGTGGTTATTGTCTACACAATTTGTGAAAGAACCCTAAGGACGGGTTCCAAAATAGACTACTATGCATGAAAATTTTATTGTAGAATCTACATTTCTGTAAACTTTATCATTCTGACTCCCAAATTTTGGAAAAACAAAATTAAAATCCTAAACCAGAAACTTTGGATAAAACAAGTAATTCCCACACCAGCGATTTGCACTGAATAAAAATCATGTGGCCTTACCTTTCCAGCATAGTGCTGAATACCAAATGACAATTCTACTCCTTTTGGTCTCCAAAAGTATCTGCATCGTAAATTGCCTTCAAATTTGTCTAGACATTGGGAAGAGATTGCTATAAGTAACTTAGAGTGACTAAATAAAATCTTCATCCTAACTACAGACAATTTGCTGTTCAAGAAGCTAGAACCACTATAAACACATATATTACCAGGTTGTTCAGAAATAGCTGTGTTCCAGCTTCTCTGTGCTTTCTTCCAAACTGCCACTTCTGAATGGAACAGCTAATTCTAAACTAGTCCAGTGAGACCATCTTTCAAATCCCACTGCTTGTGGATAGTTTCATGCATGGAAAACTATCAGAGGAGCCAACTAGAAAGTGTAACCACTGGTCATATTTTGCTATGAGTTTGCTTAAATAGGGTTTGGGGTAGGTTTATTTCAACTATATTAATTCAAAATTGTGCATACATTTGCTTGCTTAAATGGCTATTATTTGTATTTTCCCTGTCTTCCTTTCCCCATTCATTTGGCTTTGAGCATCATGTTTTAAGTATATGTTAATATCTCCCTGCTGGGACCATCTCTCATTTACCTTTGGACTTCTACAGAAAAAGAGGTTTTTAACTAAAACCTCTTTTAAAGATGCCTTCTGTTTCCTATGACTACCTCTAAGGAGCTGACACAAAAAACCCCACTACTTTCTAAGAAAAATGTCTTTTATACCCTGTGACATTTTGTATGCTCTTTAATAGTTTTAAATTAAATTAGTGCTGATACAGTAAAACTTGTTATATTTCTTTATCTGAACTAGCAACTAGAGACCTCAGGCCAAAATCATTTGATAAAATTCTCTGTCTTCCTGTGTAGGTCAGAGAATATTATAAACATGTTTCTTCTAATGTTGGAATCCACTCATATTTTTTATTAGTTTTTTCTTTCTTTTAACATTTAATCAAGCTTGTATCTAAAGCTAGAAGAACTAACTTTGGAACTTCAGGAGGTGGGAGGAGGGTGGCAGAATTAATTATTGTCTGGCACATCTGGAGAGGGCAAAATATCCCACTTTGCTGTCTCCTTGAGGGATCCTGCTGTGCTGTGTATAGATCAGCAGTATGACTGATCGACACCGGACCAAGGCAAGTGCCTCTATGAAAGTGTAAGTTCAATATTCAGTATTAACTGATTTATAGGACCAACAGGGAAGCATACAGCTTTAGTAGACAAAAAAGGACTGGAAGGAAACCACAGCATTCATTCTATCTGTGACTTAAATTCAAGTTTCACCTTAGCCTAGCAGAAGTGAAAAATCTTGTACATATATCATGCAGTTTAACAGGCAGCTGTCATTTTTCTCTAACAGTTCAAGTTTCTGCTGCACATTCCATTGAAGAAACTGCAACTCTGTTTCACACAGCAGAGAAAAATGTGGCTTTAGTAAATAAAAAGCAGGGCAACAGTTTTAAACATGGCATGCTCTCCATGTTTTAAAGTTTGCACCAAGATTTGTTAAAATATATGTAAAATATGCACGAAGGAAGGGAAATATTCAGCCAGATGGCACACCAGAAATAACACACACTTTCTATTTATGATGAGATAATCTGGAGTGAAGCAGTATTTTCTAATTGGATAAACATGGGCCTAGAAGCCTGGAAGATCTAAATTTTACTCTCAACACTAATGCTGCTGCTCACAGGGTGGTCCTAGACACAAGATTCTACAATGTCTCAGCCTCCCTTCAGTAAATGGAGATAAATGCTGCTTGATGCTAGTCTCATACAGGGACAAGACACAGGTTATTTCTTTGTAACAATGGAAACACAACAAGGTCTAGAAACCTGATACATATGATAACTTTAGCAATATCCCAGGCACAGCTATAGGTTGGGCAGAGAAGAGATTCAGAGCAGCTCTGCGGAGAAGGACTTGGGGGTGGTGATCGATGAGAAAATGAACATGAGCCGGCTTCAGTGTGAGCTCGCAGCCCAGAAAGCCAACCGTATCCTGGGCTGCATCAAAAGGAGTGTGACCAGCAGGTCGAAGGAGGTGATCCTGCCCCTCTGCTCTCATGAGACCTCACTTGGAGTATTGTGTGCAGTTCTGGTGTCCTCAACATAAAAAGGACATGGAACTGTTGGAACAAGTCCAGAGGAGGGCCACGAGGATGATCAGGGGGCTGGAGCACCTCCTGTACAAAGACAGGCTGAGAAAGTTGGGGCTGTTAAGCCTGGCAAAGAGAAGGCTGCGTGGAGACCTCATAGCAGCCTTCCAGGCCTACAAGGATGCTGGGGAGGGACTGTTCATCAGGGACTGTAGTGACAGGACAAGGGGTAACGGGTTCAAACTTAAACAGGGGAAGTTTAGATTGGATATAAGGAAGAAGTTCTTTACTGAGAGGGTGGTGAGGCACTGGAATGGGTTGCCCAGGGAGGTTGTGAATGTTCCATCCTTGGCAGTGTTCAAGGCCAGGTTGGATGAGGCCTTGGGTGACATGGTTTAGTGTGTGGTTTCCCTGCCCATGGCAGGGGGGTTGGAACTAGATGATCTTAAGGTCCTTTCCAACCCTAACTATTCTATGATTCTATATGAAAAGAACAGAAAACACATAAGCAGAGGAAAATAATGAAGCACAATGACAAATATGTGCCAAATGAAATGGCACAGCCTTAGCAGGACAACTAAGTTAGCTGTCCATTCAGCCCTATCAAAATACATTTGTTATTTCCCAGAATTTTCGTTTGTACATACCAACTAAAGTTAGGTCTGTTGCCTGAGGAAATCGACTTTCTTCATCTAGTAGAGACAGGAGACCCATGGGTTTCTGGAGGAACATATCTAGAAGTGGACGGTTGTCCTCATACTCTACTGTAGTAGCATCAATTCCCTCACTCTGATATTCCATCTACAAAGTCACCAGCACAGTTTCAATACTGAACCAGTAAAAGCAACATCATCGTTAGATCATTTATGATGCACAGCAATACTCTATATGCCCCAATAACATTATTTACAGAACTCCAATTGAAAGATGTTGTTATCTCGCATTTAAATCACATACCCATTTTATAGATTATGATATATAGATTATGATCTGTCTTTCAGGACAGCTGATTCAACTAGACCTCATCAGAGTTGAATTTACCTGCTCAAGTGCAAAGATATGTTGATTGAAATAAAATTGAATCTGTTCATTAGCGATATTTATGCACAGCTGCTCAAAGGAATTTCTTGCGAAGTTCTCAAATCCAAATATGTCTAGTATCCCAATATTCATCCCATTTTCAGTATTGCTGCATGTGAAAATACAAACAAAGTTCATCATTGGCAGCACCAAGTTATAATAAAAATAAATATGGTAACCAAGATTGCATAATTGATTCAATCTGTCTGATGCAAAAAGAGAGAAGAAAAAGTGTGTTTGAGCTTAAGACAACTTGTGCAATTTTTTTAGCATTGTTAACATTTTGTTTTTCACTTGCTTCTTGCAAATTTCCATGAATAGGGCAAGAGAATCATAGGTACATACTAAGAGACAGCAGCTATATCAAAACTAGTGGTTTCAACAGGCAGATCCCGAATAAAGATATTGTCTGCTCCTGCAGGTGGAGAAAAGGTGTCAAGCTTTAATTAGCATGTTTTTGCTGTACTCAGCCAGTAGGGTAATTATCAAGTTTGCTGCCGCTAGAAGGTGAACTGCTAAAAGTCCATGCGGTAGCTCAAGCAGACTCATACCAGTCACCACCAGAACTGCAAGTATGGATGAGGACATGTCTATACAATACAGTGAAGTGCCAAGTACAGATCTCGGATCAGAGGATTTTCACATCACCTAAGGGGTTCTCTTGTTTATAAAAATCTCTAAAGATGCTTGATGCAGCCAGATCAGTGCCTGGTAATGAAATCATAAGGATGCACATTGTGAATGTTTCTGTAATTATGAAAAATTAAAAAAAAAAATCACATCTCAAGTAGCAGCACAATAATAATCTGAGATTTCTATTTATTACCAGCTTACAAAAGCAGAAGGATTGTAAGGACGGTGAATACATACTGAAGTTCTGCAGTATATTCCAAACATTTACCAGCCTTTGGTATGATTTTAATGTTCACTACATTGGAAACATGGCTCTAAAGAATTGTACAGCCCTCAACCACCCACTTTCTATTGACTTCAGCGCTAAATTCTCCTCAGCTCTTTGAATCTGATGGGGTTAATGTCCTGGTAACAGAATTCAGTATCACAGCACGAAAGCCATTTTGAAGCCTTAGCCAAAATAAACACAGCACCGTTTCTGCAAAATCAAAAATATACAAATGGAGGAACCCATATACACACTAAGTACACAATTCACTGATGTGTAACTTGCCATATATTTTTATCTGGCTGAAGCAGCGTATTAATACGATTTACGATCCAGCTGAAGAGGCGGCCATAAAGTGCTTTAGACATGGCATCTCGCACGTCAGCTGCTTTGTCCACAGTGTTTGTTCGGATAATAGTCTCCCCTCGTGTTACAACACAGTGGGAGGTTAGGGCCTCTTGAAGTTCTTCTGACCCAATACTTAGCAGTGCAGCAGCTGGGGAAAAAGATACAGGACTGTGATTATGCAATGGAAATCACTAGCATTGTCCAACTGTTACCATGAGTTAGACATTCTCACAAATACAGTCATACTGCATTTACAGAACTGACAATGTTAAAACGTATTTACCATTATCTAAGGCTTCTGGGTTGGGAACTTCACTTTTATCTGTTTGGTGTTGTGAAGAAATGGCAGCAAATTCAATATTTCCGGTATTTAGGATTCCAGTCAGAATTCTGTACACTGAGTACACTTCCTGTAAAGGATGACAAAAAGCACTTTTAAGGAATCCAATTAGATATATAGAGCATATTTAGGCTATTAGAGAAAAACGTGGGCACTGGAATAGCTATTAAAGCTTGTATCTTGCTCTGAGACCAAGTTCTATAAGCTCCTATTGACAGAGAAAACTGTGTGGCAGAGGATTGTGAACGGACCCCTCTGAGTACCAAGACCTCAGGCTGGTCTTGGCTTCCAAGCATGTGGTTATGCTTCCACAGTTCACTTCTGTCACAAGAGATTCTGTGGTACAGATGCATATCCACAAAACCAAACAGCACTCTGTGCACAGGCAGCACTGGAAGTGGTTTTCATAAAGAAGGTCAATAATGGTTTAGCAACTGGATCTCTTACCTCATCAGTGAATCCTATAATTCTAAAGCAATGCTGAATTGCTTCAAATTGTCTTCCATAGGAATCTTTAGTAACAATATCATGCATTACTTTTCCAGTTTCATTATCGATATATCTAAATAGAGAGGGAGAAAGAAAGTACCATACTAGCAGATATATCAGTACAATCTCCAGTGACTTCAAAGCAAGTCCCTCAGTAACTGGAAACAGCATATATTTCAGTACCTTCCAATTATATACTTTAGTGCTAATTTATAAGAAGGTTTTGTTTCTGTTGCACTAACTTTTGCTTATTCTTTCTTAGTATCTGTTATAGTGTTACCAACATTTCACACACATCCCCTCACTCATACAGATCAGATGCACCCCAAGTACAAATACCAATTAAAAAACAGATCTCCAAAGCATATTCTGGGTTCTTAGTGAAGCATTAGAGTAAGAAATCATAAGGCAATTGTCCTGACATGAAAGTATAACAGAATATCTGCATGATAATAAGCTTGATTCTTTCTCCTCCTCTTTAAATAGTTAAAGTTCTCAAACACATACAAAAAACGCAATGCCTTATTGTCCATCCTCTTCACTTGGGAGGATTAAAAAAGATCCTTAAGGGATGGAGAAGGATTAAGAGAGATTTTAAGGCATCATAATGAAAACAAGAGCTGATCAATAGCTAATTACAACAAGCAGTTAAAACAAGTGAGTGATAGTTACCTAGGAGGCTTTTTATCAGGAAGTCTATATTCAGAAAGCTTCTTCTGATGATAAAGGCCAGCATAAATATAATAAAAGATATGGAAATTTTTCTCTCCCCTATATAAAAAAAAAAAATACATTTAAAGCACATGCGTTTATTCTTGTGGCATCTTGTACAAGGTAAAAAAGTAGATGTTCTAATCATGAGCTCACTGAAATACGCAGCAAATCTCCCACTTGCTTTAATGTTGTAGGACTAGCAGCTGTGAAACACAGAAAACCCAACCAACTACAATATTTCTCCAAAGAATGGAGCCACTCTAGCTTCCACTTCAAAAGAAACTGATGATTCTTGTCATCATAGCACTGTATAAAGGCTCACTGCTTTAGCAGAAGACACAGTAGTATTTAAAATAAAGATTTTTGAGAATTAAAAAGAATAAAAACATTACATAAATGTGAAAGGACAGACAATTAATATACCTACACAGCCTGTTTTATGACCCTTGATTTTTCAAGTAGATACTCAGAAATCTTTGCCCCCATTACAGCTCCTGTGGGAGTAAACATCATTTCCAGATATTTTCCAAAGCGACTTGAGTTGTCATTGATGGCAGTGCAGGCATTTCCAAATGCTTCAACCAGAGGATTTACCTGAAGAATTTTCTCACGTAAAGCACGGTTATTTGCCTTGACAGAACAGATACAGATCAGAAGGATCATGAAAAGAATATATTGTTTAACCATAATCCAATTCCTGCTTCAGAAGCATAGCATCCCTTTCTCATGCTTGTATGGACTTAAGATACTGCATTAACCTTTGTACTTATAAAACAACAGGACCAACAAATTGATGAGGAAGTCTCCCACAGGTAGGAAACCCCAGCTTTTTCCTTCTCTGCAATTGTTCTGCCTCTGAGATATACAATTAGTCAGAGCACCGAAACCATTAAAAACTAAACACACCTACTTAAGGTTAACTTTACACACTTGATTTTCCTGTCATTTTGCAACAACACCATTACTCATAACATTTAAATGCTATGCCATAGCAAGATCTGTCATTTTTTACTGTATAAACAAACATGGTATATTTGATAAATACTGTAAATAACTACAGGCACTGAACACTCAGGATCAGACATCTTTTCTTTAAAAAAATACTGAATGGTTTGGTGTGGGTCATTCTCTAGTATCTTAATTCAATACTCTCACATGCATGATCACTCTGTCCCTAATTCAAGTGGAACAACTCACATAAACACCTTTAAGTATTAAAGAATAAATGAAGTGGAAACTGGAGGTAGCGTTGGAAGGATTTGTTCATAGTTTTACATGATTGGCTAAGAAATACCTTTCCCAAGAAGGTCAAATGTTGGACAATCAGATGGGCACTTTCTGTCTTTCCAGCACCACTTTCCCCACTGATGACAATGCACTGAACACACAAAACCAAAGTTAAGTGCACAGCTCACCACATGATCAATTTCAGCTATTATGGCTTCTATCTGTTATTTAATGATTACCAAGACTACATGTTATTTAATACTTACCAAGTACCAAGACTACAAAATACTTTGTCAACTCCCTCAATTTCCTTCTGAAAGGAAAGATCAGCAAAGGCTCAGTGTAATAATTTATTCCCTAGATTACTAAAATGCATTTCACAATGCCTGACAGCAATGTGCATCTGTGTGAAGCAGTGACTGAATTTCTAAGAGCTAAGACATATAAATGAGTGACCACATCTATAGACTAACACACACTATGAGCATACGTGGCTTGTTTCAAATGCATAAAACTCAGCAAATTGCCAAAGCTCAGTTGATGTGGCATAATTCAACAATACATCTGAGCTCACTGTATTAATTTAATATGAATTAACATGAAACACAGGGTACAGCTGTATGTAATACACTGACCAGAAGTCTCCTTCTGGCTTTAGAAATAATCTTAAATAATTCCTGCTGTGTAGAGAGATTTTCTGTAGGTGACACTGATATTCAAGCTAGAACAGCAAACTAGCATCTAAACGTTCCAGAAGAATATGCATCTGCTCGTTGGATGATTCTGGGAGAATATATCCATCCATCTTCTTCCTGAGTCAGCAGTCTTAACACATGGTATTTTATAGGCTCTGCAAATGGCTTCCAGATTCAGGGATTAGCTAGAATGGCCTAAAACACTTGGTATCCTCCTCTCTGCTGTTACACTTCATGGATGAGATGGAAAGAGAAGGCCAGTACACCCTGAAGGCCAGCACACCCTAAAGGCCAGCTGACACCTGAACATCAAAGTGTGAACACTTCAGATCATACGAAGTAAGAAATTCTAACAGCATTTATTATTTTCGCAGTTTTTCACGTGTTCTACAGGTCACCAGTACATTAGCCTACTTAGGGTACAGTATCAACTAACATATAATTAAAATGTTAACACTAAGCAGTTGCATATATTTATGTGTTTTTATGCAAACACCTGAAAATTATTTGCACCACACTATGAACATAAAAGATTCTAGGCCGGGAGAAGATACAAGGTCCTTGATCCAACAACACTTCATATAGAACTACGCTTTGTGAAAGGGTTTGAAAGATGCAGCAGTTCTCTGGTGGTGTCTCGTGGTGTCTGACAGCAGGTGCAGGGATTGACTCTAAACAATGTGTGCAATATGACATTTGCAGCTCATGTACTTTCTTCTTGACAGGTATTTTTATTGTTCTCAGAAACAGATAACCCAATGATGGATTTACAGGGTTACGATACCTAAATTAATTGTCTTTGTGTGACTAGAGAAGTCACGTACAACAGTTTATACAGTTAATGCCTATGACTTCTTAAGTTGTGAAACTCTTGTAGAATTCACCAGAACTTGCTTTTAGCTTCAGGAGAAATGTTAGACCTGGAGTTAATTTTCAGGCTTCACAGGAAAATACAAGGGAAAGCTCAATGGATGAAACAAACAGAATCAATTTATTTTTGATCTGGCTACAGTGTTTATGTAATGCACCTTTACTTGAAGAACCATAACATTTGCCATGCAATGGAGATAAACATGTTCCTGTTACCCTTTGCAAACAGAAAACAGGAAACTGATTTAGATCTAAATGGCATTTACTGCTTAAACAGGTATGAAACATACTATATCAAAGATGTACAAAGTCAGCCTGACAGGCTGATGTCAAAACTATTCTTTTGCTATAACAAGTTCTCACATAAGTTACTCTACAAGAATACTTGTTTTCTCTAATGTCTCCATCAAAGAGCATATAAGTCATTAAAGAACTACTAGACACCTCTCAGGCCAGTCTACTTGTTCATGCTCGGCAGACCTCCTCTTTTCTTCAATGTCCCTTTTATTTATCTTCTTTGCTTGGTATTTTCTGACTGCAGGGGTTTTACTATTTTATTCTGCTTTTGTGATTTTATAAAAGCATTTTCTATGAATTATTATGTGATATGCAAGGTAAAATCAGGAGGATTTTATAAATGAAAATAATTATTAGGTCTTAACATTCATGTATGTACACCACATCAAAATAGAGCATAAAGTTACAAAATAATGTAATAAAAAGAAATCTAGCTTCTACAGCATGGTATTTCATTCTCATTAAAATCATTGCTATGTAATTCAATTTGTGTCCTTATCACATTTATATTAGGCCTATCCTTATTATACTTTACTAAAAAAATTAGCTCATAGTTCCTATTTTTGTGACTTGTACTTACATGAATTGATTATCCATTGCTTGATAGTGTCTTCATGCAATGGAAAAGTGGTTCTAACTCAATATGCTATTGCATTGAGACCCTCCTATTTTACATAGGTGTAAATTATTTCAATACCTAGTGCAAGTCAGGCTATAATTAGAGTGGGCAGCAACACTTTGCAGGTGGTATCAACTGCCAGGACTTCATGGGTGCCAGGAAACTATACTGGGCAGGCAACCCTATCATCTTATTTGACAATCTTTTAGTCTCTTCTATGGCATCGTGTTCTCTTCAGAATTTTCAAACCTGTCTATATTTCTGTTCTGGTTTTCCTGATGTAGGAATTAAAGGATTAAGGAAAAAAAAATCCTAAAGTACAAAATAACAGGAAATTAAGTCATAGCCGTGTAGCATAGTGGCAGTATGATCAACATGAAGTTTAAACCCAGATGAACAGATTCTTACCTGATCTTTGCTGAATGTAACCATACTTTGGTAGGCAGCATCTGCAGAGGCAAATATGTGGGGGGGATTTGATGAACGCTTCACACCATGGTAAAGCTTGGAGAACTAAATTTAAAAAAGAAGACATATTTGTCAAAATATGTGACTTAGTGATGTAATAAAGAACTGAAAAGAGGACTGTTCAACAGAAGGTAGTTGCCTGTTTTTTACCACAGAATTTCCACTGAATCATCTGGAAGAAGAGTGGTAATTTTTGGCACTGCCTAGCTTCCAGCATGCAAATTACAACACCTAAAATGCACTCCAACATTTCCCCCATTACACAGCAAAGAGCACTGTATAAGGAACAGAATTTTAAACACAAGCATTCAACCAAGGAAATACCCAACCTATACAAAAGAAACTTCAAAGACAACTGAATCTGAAGCCTGCCCTTTCTACCTGCAACCTTGATTTAGGCATCCCTGGAGACTAAGATTTATGACTTCACCTCTCTTTGTATTTGTAGGGAATTAAGCTGCCTCTCTCTTTACAGCATTTGATTCACTTGCTTATTTTAAGCAGCGGTTGATGGCACAGGACATGTAATAACCCAATAGTCAGAGCAATTCTTCAGGAAGCAACAGCCTCAGCTTGAGGAAGTTCATATAACCATCTTCTGCTTCCCAGAAGAAAGCCTAGATGAGAGGCACAGAGGAGGCTGGGGTAATCTTCATCCCTCCTGTGGAATATGTGCCGTCAAGCAGAAAGGAATGGAATCAAACGAGACCGAATCAGGGGTGAGGGGTGGAGGGAATGGGAGAGGGAAGGGATAAAAAAAATTGTAGCCACACTTTTCTGAAAGAAGAAGAAAAGGCTGGCTTTTCATCTGTGCTCCTACCTTTCAAAATCACTTAAGCATTTTAAGTATTTTAGCCAGTGGTGTTAATACAAAATGTAAAGTGAAGAGTGTCCACAGCTTGGAATCTCTCTTACCTGGGGAGAATAAATGCTGAGATTCTGGAAGGGGTTTAAGGCTATTAAAATGTCTCCAACATAAGTATAAATTTGTAAGTCAGCATAGCGTTTCTGCAGCTGATGGATAATTGTATCCTGAGAAGATTACAAAAAGTTTGATAGTTAAACAGTATTTTCCCAGTTAGGAAGATTTTTGTAAATATACTGAGAACACTAATTACGAAATACTTATTATAAACATTACTAATTATTTTTCAAATGCCAACACCACAAAACCAGACAAATATTTTCAAAATTTTTGCTAATGCCATAAACCTAAGTTAAATGGCAACCCCTATTTCCAGAATAGTACATATTTTGTTATACCAGCCTGAGAAGAAAACCTTCTGAAGAGAAAATGGCCATGCATATTACTGCTGCATAGTATATTTCCATTAAATTTTTTATTTGGCCATGAAAAAAGGATAATAATTTTTCAAGGATTAAATTTTAAGTGGTAATAAGAGACTGTTTTAAACAGGACACTAGCACAATTTAGTAGCATGTCTTTTTCTTGCTGGCATGCAATTTAGGGATCATCAAAACAAAAATTTACAGATACTCCGCATGTAGGTGATACAGTGAAATATGTAACTGATATTGTTTTATCACTTTTTATCCCATAGCTGTAGATATCATATTACTCTATAATTTCCCATAAATATCATAACCCATAAATTCGCCGATTTTAGGAAAAATCACTCAAATCTAGATCTTCAGAACTGAACTTCACATTTTAGGAAACTTACTTACAAAATAATTTAAACTAGCATCACCCATAGTTAAATTCTTCCACATAATACGTTTCACTGCTATTGCTTTTATGTCACTATATAGAATACAAACAAAGTGATGATAGCAGAGCAGTCACATGACAATGCCATGGTGAGACAAGAAGGAATTCTCATTCTGTTAAAAGAAGCCTAAAAACCAGGCGAATTGTGAGACACAATTGTCAGAAACTGCCACGCAGCCAGTACAGTACCTCATCTAGAACTTCTAGATTTACCAGATCATCATCTAGAGAGTACTTGTCAGCTCCATCCATACGGTAAGGTCTTCTAGTGTGTATTCGTTCATGCCTGGAAGTGTGTTAGTAGAGCACCAGTGTTATAATACTGTATCAAAGACAGCAAACATTAAGAGGCAGTGGGAAGTCATGGGTGGGTGGTTTTGTCATGCAGAAAACACAGACATGCTCTCTGAAACACACATTTTTGCCTGCAATATCCTTTTATAAAAGCAATAGGTCAGCTTGCTGTCTGGTGTATATACCTGTTTTCTCTTTCACAATATATAATCCTATTTATCAGTGCTCAGAGATGAAGATTTATCTGTAGACTTACTACTCCCCACTAAAACAGTAAAGTATCAAAAATTTCTTTTCCCTTCCCTTCTCACTCTAAGTTAATGAACTACCACTCTGTTTAATTAAATCTTCCCCCCATGTACCTAGCCTACAGTATTGTCATCTACTGGTTATAAGAAGCAATAAGTAGTATAAAATCCTTCTGTTACCTTGGTGTATGACAAAGTGCATCCTCAGATGACCCTAGATCTGGCCCAAAACATTTTTGAGCCACAGCTTCCATCAGACTCTAAATTGTATGGATGTTCAGTCAGCTTGTCCTCAGAGATTTAAGTCACACAATAAGCAGCAGAGACAAACTGTCGCATAACCCCTTTATAATCAGATTATGCTGAAGGAATCTTTGAAAATGCTGCGTACATGTTTTTAAACAACACATCTTGTTGAAACAGGGACAAATCAAGAAGCTGTAAATATGTCTTCCGCAGAGGGGGTGAAATATGAATGCTGTAAGCACAACTAGGCTTTTCTTTACAACAAACATAATCAAAGCATAGTAGGAGGACACCCACTGAGATACAGTCTGCATCCTGCTGAGTAACATTTAGCATTGATCCTCAATGACAGTCCTTGACAGATTGTTTCTGCATTGGTTGCCATGTAGAATGTAGGAATCACATGATCACACATTCCAAAACAACGCTAAATATTACACCAAGCACTAACAGAATGGTACTGTGACTTGGCAGGAAACACTTTTTATCTACAACGTTGAAGATATAGCAGGCCTTCTTTTCTTTAATCTTATCTTCATATACTCATGGAATCCTGTCTCAAAAATGAGCATAGAGGCTTTTGCTTTTTCCCCTTTATGAATGCTTCTACATTAGAAGCTGGTGAACTTTCATTTAATAGAGAGAACATTTTCATATCCAAGATCTATTATATCATCATCACAAGTATTGCATGAAAAGTCTTTTAACACAGAGGAAGAAGACTGTTAGCTATGAGTACAGCTACATTGATAATTGTGAATCACATTTAAAGATCCTAAATTTTTTTATGTCTATTTTTATTCTTTTTCCTTATTTATTTTTGGCTACTCACTGAGTTCTGGAAAAGTATTCTGTAATGGTTTATTTAAACTGTAACTAAATGAAAATACGCAAACTGTTTTGTGAGCTAGGAAATAAAATAGCAGGAACATAGCAGGTTTTGCTGACAGTCCCACTTACACTTTACATCCTGTATGTCCAGAGATGGTAGTTTGCTTGATCTTGTACATAAGAAGTGAAAGAAGGAGAACACAAATAAGAAGCTATGAAAGAAAACCTGTTAAAGTGGATATTATTTCCAGTGGGCAGCATGATGATCATGTGAATTTGTTCAAAATTCCATTCAATTAATTTTTTTAATAAGTGGTGGGTTGTGGGAGGGTGCTGCCTTTTTTTTTTAAAGCAGCCACTATATTCAAGAACACTACACTTTGCTGACAAGCTAGATCCTCAAAGGAGTAGGAATGCATGTAAGCGGCCTAAGATAGTGTCTGGGTTTTTTTTTTTAATTTTTTTTTTATGTTTCAAACCAGAATTCAACCTCTTACTTCACTGCAGAGAAAAAAGCTGTTGTAAATAACGTAAATCATTTAGAAATAGGAGCACCCCTCAGTCTACAAATTAAGCATATATTTTAACAGTTGCTTTACTTCATGGAGATGTGACTTAACAAAGCGATGGCCAGACATAACTAACGTAACTCATCTGTGAAGCTTTTTCTTCCTGAAACAAACCATCACAGCCACAATATTAAATTGCAACAAGTTACAAGTACAGATGTATCTACCAGAGGTGAAGGGAGGAGGGGGAAGAGGGCACATTCAAACCTAAGCATCTCTAATTGCAGAATGGCTTTGTAAACTAATCTGTTATCTGATTGTGTATTAAACTCCTGCTGTTTGTTCTCCTTAAGCAATAAACAAACTTTTTTTATCAGTATTGGAAAAGCGTGTGTTTTTTTAACACTTTGTAAATAACTAAGGAAACTGGTACTACTCAAATACAAGTAAAACATATATACCTTTGTGCATACATTTTCTTGTGCTTAACTCATTTTCCTAAGTACACGATTAGGAAGAGGATATTAGGAGCATAACATCACATTAGCTTCAAATCTCCTGCTGGCCTCATCAGTTTTCTACTGACCCTATGTCCTGCAGATACATTGACAGAGTGGGAAGGAAGAATAGAGAGAGTAACCTTTAATTATTTCCACAATTTTACATAAGAAATGCAATCTGCTTTTAAAATATTAAAAAAAAAAAATAATCTTAAAAAGCCTAAGGAAGGAAACACGTTCAACTGGGGAAATAATTGTTAGTATATGCTTTGCATAAAAAGTACAATTATCAGCCATTTTTCAATTACCTTTCCTTTCTGATAACATACAAGGTGCGCAAGAAACAAAAATCAAAGGTGTTAACTTGCCTTAAGGTTCCAGCAATGTTCTGAATCATCCCCCTGGAGGATTTAATCTTTTCACAGCCAAAAAAAGTGGCAGAAAGGGCCACTCAAGGTACCTAACCTTATCAAATCTGAGGAGCAGCATCAGGTTTATTCCAGAACTCTAGTGACGAACACTGTCTGTTAAATAAGGTTCTATCCTCTCAAGCACCTTCCCTTTGCCTTTTTATCAGGTAGGCAGGAATAGCTGGAAGCAACAGATTTTGCTTGGATTTTGGAGGAAGAGCGAAAGGCAAGAAGCCTTTCTCCCTCAGATGTACAACTTCATTAAGAGGGTGGGAAGCATTCACTTGTTCTACTTGGAGGAGAGATAAGTTTGAAAGAAAACCTCTTTGTGTACTAGATACCAGCCATAGTAATAGAAGTGCATTATAAATAGCTATACGCTCATAAGACTCTGCTACCCAGCTGATGATGGGGAAGAAAAAGCTAGATTGACCATATAGACTTCTAGATCAAAAAGTCATCGTGTGGGCAGGTCCAGCCTAAGACAGGAAGCAGCACAGACCAAGAATGCTTATGTTCATTGAGAACCTTCCTCTCTGATCTCTCCCCTCTCCACTCATAACATTCTTTAATGAATGCCATTACTTTGGCCTCTTGCTGCAGTTAAGCATTTACGTTTACTGATTAATTTTTCCCCAGGATTCACATAGGGAAAACTGTTTCTGTACTTATTTTCCGTTACGTTACTGCCAATTTTTAAACGAACTGCACACAAGCTGAGATTTACAAGAAAAATACTTCACACAATGAGAAAGAAAAGTAGAAAGTGTGCTACTGCTGCACCGAAAAACACAGCCTATTTCCCACACATTGCAAAGACTAAATTCTGCTCCTGCACATCCAGATTCAGCCTGGTAATTTGCTGAAGCAAGGTTATAATAGAAATACTGACACAGCCTAATTACAATATAAATGCTGCAGCTATAACGAAAATCTGTGCAACCCCTGTAAAAACACATACACTATAATTAGAGCAAGGATCACCTTGGGGGGCCACAGTAGCTTTGAAATAAAAATAAAAAAAAAGAAAAAAGAAAAAAAGAAAAAAAAAGAAAAAAATGTTTTTAACTCATTTGCCTAATACTCATATAGATGAAGGCTAGAAGAATCGCATTAAATTACATTGTGTATAGCATCAGAGAACTATTTCTGGTTCTGTTTTGGTTATTATCTCTGAGTCCAAAGGAAATTACTGGCTGCATGCAATCAAGTTCCTTGCAGTTAATTGCTTTCAAAACTTAATGTGAGCTGGCAGAGAAGCTAGATATCTGGTTGTAAGAATTACTTCCTTGGATGGACTGCTGCTGTAATCCAGCTGGCTAATAAAGGGAAAGCTGCCAAGCTACCACAGCCTCATCCTAATATCTGACAAGGTAGCCTGAACATACCTGTCCTTCTCAAATGACTACAAGCTTAGATTTCTTTTGTCTGCTTGCCCCCCTCCCCCCACCTTCTTCAAGTTTGATTCTTCATGATGTTCAGATTTGTGTTTTATCCTTCAAAATGCAATGTTTTGTAACTCTGTTCCACATTGCACAAACTTCTAAATGGTGACCAGCAGTAGCACACTGACCCAGCATGACCCAAAACAATGAACTCTGAACTCTTTACTGTCTAGAGTCAACTTGTTTAAAACCTTATCCATGCAAACACTGTAGCTTTTTCATTCTTTTAGACATTGAAACTGGAGGTTGGTAGAAATCCTTTTCTGGTTGATTGCTATGAAGAAGCCTATATACAGAACATAAGGCTACCTCGTCTGCAGGAAAACATCCAAGAGAAGAATGAGCCATGTCTGAAGCTGGCCTCTTCAAAGCTGCTAAATGGGAAACTGCCACTTTGTACAAGGACATTATTTGAATAACCTGAAAGCATTTCACAGTCCTTGTGCAAGCACAGGATTGCTAAAATGGAAAAAAAAAAAAATCAACAAAAAACCAACAACTAACCAACCAACCAAAACCTGGGTGAAAGCGTGTGACAGCATCCTCTCTGATTTTAAGAAATGATTCCTGCCTAGGGACAGCTATATACTGGTGGGAATAAGAGTGCTCCAGTTCCCAAGATGAACTACAAGTCAGTATCCGTATGTTAAAAAGTAATGATGTACTTGACTTTAGAATAGGTGGAAAAGAACAATTCAGCATTGCTGAAATGAACGTACATGAAACAACATCCTGATGTACTAACTTCTGCTTTTTAAGGATTAAAGAACTTTTGTAGAAATAGAACTAGTGGACTATCTAACATCAAATATGTTTCTTAAAATTAAACTTCACATAACTGCTTCTATGGCAAAGCTGTTAAAAGTATATTAATATATTGATTTTCATTTATGCCCTGGTATTGTTAGAAACTAGACAAAAAATATACATAGTTAACTGATAGCTTACGAAAGGGATATGGAAAAGAAATACAGAAAATACCCAGAGCTCATCCTTATGTAGCTGTGAAATTGGGCTTTCTCACTAAGCTTTTCCCCAGAAGAGTATAAGGAACAGGCAATTCAGGAGTGGGGTGCTTATACTGAAATTTCAACTTCACTCCAGATCATGGCAAACCTCAGACTTCAGCCTGTAAGATGCCAACAGAAGAATACAGAATTTTCTTCCTCATAAGTGTGGAAAAAGGGGTATCCTGGCTGGGTTTTCTGAAATTGAAAAGACCTATTTGCATAAAGATAGGAGCTATCTGCATCTCACTGTTGAAAATAACTTAGGGAAAAACAGAGCTGGTGAAAAGGCTTCAAAGAGCATCTTTTTCAGTAAAAAAAGCAGGAGCAACTGTTAATGCCATTTTTTCATTTTAAACATTTATTAGCATAAACTTTTCTTTTTATTATTAATTTCTAACCTAAGAATAGAGTATAAAGCTCACTAATAAGTAAGCAACAATATGTTTGTCAGCAACAAACTGATGACAGCACAAATACATGTGGTAGTAGGCTCCTTTGAGCTCACCAAGGAAAATGAAGTGCTCATTCAGTTCAGAGGTATGAAAAACTGTGCTGAAGTTAAGCCTAGCTATACTGCATATAAATAAGTTTATAAATGAAGTGTGAAAGAAACTGAATATTTCAGTCTGGGTGTCCAGAGGTCGACCCAGATGATCTTGCCAAAAGGGGGGACAGCTTGCTTCTTTCTTCCTGTCTCCTCCTTGTTCCTGGTCACATGGAGTATTTCATCCTTTACACTTTAGTTGTATCAAGCGAAGCACCCATGTGCAGTCACTAATGGTATAAAATTATCTTTGTGTTTCCGCTGGCCTAGTTTTTTCTCTTACTTTAGAAGTTCTACCTCAGGAAGTTTTGATAATCACTGGAGTTGCAATAAAAACAGCATCATGAGCTTGTTCCTGGGAGCTGTGGGAAAATGAAAGAAGCCAGTTCTCCTCCAACTGCTAGATCAGCTCACCACATCTCTCCATCATACCCTCTAAATCGGTATTAGTGACTTTCCAGTCCACAGGCTTGCTCTCAGGCAAAATGATCTTAAGTGATGTCCCAAAATAGGCAGAACTGGCATGGCTCAATTGGAAAGAGAATACTATAAAAAAAACTACAGCTGCTAAATCAGTAAACCAAAAGATGCAAATCCAAAGCACTGATGCTTGAAGACTTTCAACTGAGAAAAAACCCAGATGCCTCCTGATCAGTTGTCATCATCAGTGACTCCCTGGGTCCCTCATCGTAGAAGTGCTGTTAAGACCAGCATCTCAATGATTTTCCAGTTTCTGAAAATTTTGGCCTGTGCCTGAGAACATTTTCTTTTACTTATCTTTCAAATGATTGATCTGTAGTGTTGCTGTACTCCTAAAAAGGGCATCTACTTTTCTTTATCTCTGAACCAGGGAATTAATGTACGTTTCATTGTACCTGTCATGGGCACATCAATAAACAGAAAAAGCATGCACATATATCCAGTGGCACAATAGAAAGGTCTTACTCAACATGGGCTTTAATTGGCCTATTTACTTTGAAGTGGTGACTATACATTCAGATGTCTTCTACAGATCACCGCAAATGAACGCCAGGAAATTTTTTTACTGTATTATCTGGTCATGTGTTCTTCTGCGTGCCAGATTCTGTACTGAAAATTATGCTATAAATGCATTACAGAGTTTTTACAGGCTTTTAATTGATACCAATTTTCCTAGAGGGTACTATCTCCCTATTACAGAGCCAAGCTCTTTACTGTTATGAGACTACGTCTATCCTCTGGGGAAAATGACAATTAGATGCTCATGGTGGTTAGTCCACTTGCAATAATCTTATGTTTGTAGTCCAGTATTAACTGTCTGTCCCACAGACATGGTTTTTTGCCGGGATATGCTTTTGCAGTCTCATTTCATCAAGTTTCAAATCTTTAGAAAATCAGCATTTCACCATTGTGAACAACATGTTGTAGATTTCAGTAGTAAAACCTCACTAAATTTTTGTCCTCACTCAGCATGCTCTCAGCCCTGATTAAAGTGGGCTGGTGCTTCAAAGAAAAAGTATACCAGAGTACAACGCTATGCAAATCAGAAAGACGTTCTTTAATAGCAGTTAGGTCCATTGGCCTCAAACTGAAGCCAATAGCAAGGACCACCTGCTTCAAAATAAAGACAACTACTTCTACAGCAGCCTAATCATGTCTCCCCACTAATCATTCACTGGCAGAGGAAGAAGCCACCTACTTCAGAAGCATGGCTGAAAGCAAACCAACAGCCCAGTAAATAATGAGATGGGTACAAAGAGTCTGTTGAGAATAAAGCTTTAAAAGTAAAAAAGAAATTATAATAGACCTGGGAAAGTTGAATTCAGTGAAGAGAAAGAACAAGTAGGCTGCGAACTACAGATGAGGAGGAATACCAAGAACAGAGAAACGTTTGGAAAAAATAGAAGAACCTGAGCTAGGACTTTCTGAAGGTGGAGAATAGAAAGAGAAGCTATTGGAGTGGTAGAGGAAGAAGACACAAGCTGACACTAACAGGAGAACAAAGCCTTATGGACAAACAGAATGAACAGTGGAAGAGAGTGCTAGGCACGATGGGTCAGGTAACAACCTGTGACAGGGTACCTGGGACTATTTGACTGAGTAAATGTGGGAGTATCAGGGACAATAATGGAATTTATACTGATAGGAAGGATAAGATTAGGACTAAACCCATTGCAACAGAACCCCCTTCACCATCGCAATCTGCAGGTGCTACTGCACACAAGCTTTAAATAATCACCTCAAATAAATATCTAAAATGGGTTAGGTGGTGACACGATCAACAAGGAGTTAAACTCTGCTAGGTGAGCACTGATTCATCCTAGGGGTGCTGGAAGCAAAATCCTTCTTATATTCCAGTCATGAGTAACCAGAATCTGCAGCAGCTTGTCTGTCACGGCATTCCCAGTTAATATACGGAAAGGCTTGAGGAAAGAAAGGCTGTCTTAGTCCTAATCCTTTCTCACTCCACATTATGGAGACAGATCCCAGAAGAGTGTGTCAGAATACCATGTGGAATCCATTTCAGAGCTCCTCTTGGCACAAAGATCATTTCACTCTGTCTATATCTTCTATTTGGTCAACAGCTAGGAAAATTCTGATACCTTTTGGGTCAGCCAACCCACAGCTGCAGCTAATCTGATGGGTGAAGTGTTACACGGGGAAGTTTGCTTAGGAGGCTAGATAAAGCAGATACTTCTACTGCAACACTGGTATAGCTCTCCCACAGTAAGCAGTTCTGGTTTATTTTTCCATGAGAAAACTAACCAAAAAAAACCCAAACCAAAACAAACAGAAAATAACCAACAAACCAACCAAAAAAAAAAAAACAAACCCAAAAACAAATCAGAAAAACCTCCAACCTCATAGAAGCCAACTTCACCTTGAAACTGTACTTACAGCTATTCCTTTATTTTAACTTGTACATTTTTGTTTGGGCTTTTAGCATTTAAGCTACAGAGTCTTATGGCATGTAAGTATATACTTGTTCATATATAGCAGGACATTTAATTTTCTTCATCAACATTAGTAGGTGTTTGTTTATAATAATGAGCCAGAGCTTATCTCATTCTAGACAAATTTCCTATTACAGAATGATTGCTGAGCTTGGGAAGCTGTGTTCATTTGCATTTAATTCTCTTTTGAAACAGTGAAATTCTGCCACCCTCTGGGCAACAACAAAACTAATATATATTTATAATCAGCCTCAAAAATCCCACTGCTGCTGAATTCATTGCTTTTAAAGCACATTTTAAAATTAATTATTAGGCTGAATGAAAAATAGCAGTTACTATTAAACTACAGGCAAAACAATTACTTGAAGTACTGAACAGCCTTCTTACTACTAGCATCTAGTCAAACACTTAACTTTCGTGTGTCGTGTTCTTAAACTTTTCTAGTAGTCACTTCATTGTTCACAGTTGTATTTTTAAAGGTCTGCTACCAAAATACGACATAATTTTTCATCATGCTAATATATATTTCCACAAACCAGACATTCTGGAATTATTAACATCTCTGTGACTGAGACAGAAGTGAATGCAGATAGAGTCCAGGGGACAAAGGCGGCTAAGGAAAAGGTTGCATTATGGCTGACCAAACTAGCTTTAAAAAGTATGAGTAGGAAAACATGCCTCTTGCATTCACACGGCATGCAGCACTTTGCTAATCACAGTGCTAGTCAATGTATTAATATCATTTGAAACAATGAATATCTATGCATTCAGAGTTTTAACTCATGCTGCCAGGATTCATGTGTGGAAGGAGGGCTGCAGCATGTGTGTTGTACAATACCTTGTTTTGGCTACAGAGCCTAGCTGCTGTTGTTCTTGAATGAGCTCAGCCAGTTGTTTTTGCAGAGACATATCTTTACCATGTACTTGTTTAATAAATGGATGCTCCAAAAGATGGGTGACTGAAGGACGCTTTTCAAAATCCTTGATAAGACACCTGTGTCAGAGAAAAAGAAGTCTCAGGCAATGATGATCTCTCATTACAGCATGATCTGAATCAGCTTACTGTGTGGCTGTTATAGTACAGTAGTTTCTTTTTCCACAAATTTAAGTTCCTCAGTATGCAGCAAGACAACTCCTCTATATTGGAATAAATCTGATATAAAGTACTTGAGTTAAGTGAATTCACCCTACAAGTATACTAGTATAAATGCTATGAATTTAAGCTTATTTTATATCTCTTTTTAACTGTAATTAGCTTACTATGAAAAAATGACATCCTATCTTGTAACTGCTGTACAGTTAATATACATTAAACATAACTTAAGATGAATAGACAATACTTAATTCACTTCAATTTTCTACCTATTCTCTGATGAGAGTTTGATGAAGTGTATGATACACCCTATTAAAAACTACAAGTGAAATCCGTGATACAACACTAGTCAGAACAATTTGATACAGAGCTTTGTCTTGTTTTTAAAACAAACGTTTCAGGTAGACCTTCTATATTGCAATGATAAGTGCTAGCATAAGAATCAGAACATTCTGCAAACCTACATAATTCAGACTGGAAGAGAAATGAGTGGGTCAGAATTAAATGCTAGTCAGGGTACCAAAGTTCTGTCTGTGATAGAAACAGGTGATTGAGTAAGGAATAAAGAGATAGACCCTATTAAATTAGCATAAAATAAAGTATCATGCTAATTTGTACAATTGGGATTTAAAATTGAGGAAGCCATCACAAAAATAAAATTAAAAAAAAGAGGAAATAATACAGTCCAAACAGAAGAATGATCTAACAGGATTAGACTGCTTTAAAGTACCCTCTAAGTCTTTACATTAAAAGTATTCTGTTTATCTTACTCAAATAATAGCATTATTTGAGAATATGAAAAAGAAATGCTGCAATTCAGTATGTATTTCCCTCCTAGCAAATTATAGCCCATGATGAGTTTATTTGATGAGATGCATTTGTATTATGTACTTTACAATTACATCTCATATCTGCTGATCTTAAGTGATACTCCTAAAGTACTTCCTAAACGAGGCCAAATATCACAAATAAAGATTATAATTTTAGCTAAAAGTGCAATGGTAACTTAATACCTTTTAAAGGAATTTATACTCTATCAATATCAATTTGCAAAATTTTAAACTACATCTAAAAAAAGAAATAAATCAGACACATTGATTTCAAATACTACCAAACACATTAGCAAATTATTAAAAGTTCAGCCTCACCTCAGATACTTTACTGAAGCCTAAGGTCTGGTCTTAAAATGATCCTGAAATATCTTTGAATACAACTCTAACACTTTAGCTTCCTGAAAACCATTTTCCCAACCTCTTCTTGGCATGCCTAGTCCAGACAAGACAGCCTGCAAAACATGCTACCGCTTTTATAAATATTTCGGTGAATTTTGCTAGAACTGTAGCCTCCTGAAAGAAAGACTAAAGTAACAGAACCTGTTTTTATCTCCATGCCTCTGAGTGTGAGGCTATAAATACCAGTTCTCCACTTTTAGTGAAGAGATACATCATTAGCCTACAACAGGTTCTCACACACACACACAGTCCTTTTCCTTTTGTGATTCATGGTTTTCAAAAGTCAATACACCCACAAAGACAATAAGGTCCATGCCAATCCTGGTTAAATATATGTGTTTCCTGAGACAAAAAGAAAAAAGCATTTGAAAAGAAAGATAACATTAATCAGAAGGCAGAGGGGAAAAAAATACCAAACAAAACAAATAAACCAACAAAAGCTATGCAGTATACAAAATCACAGATTGATGGCAAGTATCTGAAGTGGAGATTTCAGCCTAAAAAGCTCATGCACTTGTGATTTTTACCATTCTAACAATAATTACAAATTTATCATATTTATGCTATATTGTTGATATATAAAATTTTTGTGTTAAATTTCATCACATCAGAAGTTCTCCAGTAATATAACTGAATTCAAGTGAAACTAAGTCACAGAACCACAGAACAGTTTGGGTTGGAAGGTACCGCTAAAGGTCATCTTAGTCCATCCCCCATGCAATGCGCAGGGACATCTTCAACTAGATCAGGTTGCTCAGAGCCTTATCCAACCTCACCTTGAATGGTTACAGGGATGGGGCATCTACCACCTCTCTGGACAACCTCTTCCAATGTTTCCCCACCCTCATCGTAAAAATTTCTTTCTTATATCTAGTCTGAATCTACCCTCTTTTAGTTTAAAACCATTACCCGTTGTCCTAATTGCAACAGGTCCTAATGTCATAGCAGTTGCTTTTCAGATAACAGCAACATTAAAGTTTAAGCACATTCTCTTCAAGAAATTACACAGTTCCAGACAGAACATCTTGTGTTTACCAGAAGAGTAAAGAACATAAAAGTTTTTACATGCTGGCATGTAGTTATTAATATGAATTCTACTCTGGGCTCTGGAAGAATGCACCTCCAAAGACATGCTATGGACAAGATCCAGAAGTTGCAAGATAAATTTTCCATATAGATGGCCCTTGGTGAAACGTCCGAATATCCAGGATACTGCATTCATTAAGGAAGCCCAACAAGAAGAGACAAAAGGAAAACATTTTAGGTTCTCTATTTAGCTTCCCTACTATGTGCCTGAAATGCTGTTTAGTTCTGGCAGGTGTTTCAATGAGCATAGGTAAGTTCTGTCAGGGGAGTGGTTTTAAAGACAACTTCAGGATTATATTTTCTTCCATTGCATACTCCTACCAGTCCCCTGCTGACTATTCACTTTTCATGCATGCTATTCTTCTGCTCTGCAACCATCAAATTTATATATTGTTTCACCTATATGCAGCCCTCATTCTCTGGTAGTAGGATATTTTTGCCATCTGTGGTTTTCACTTGGATTTCACTTGAAACACAAGTAAAACTTCATGAATTCATAGGACCAAGCTAATGATACAAAACACATCCACACAATTCTGTCTCTGATCAAAGTCTCTGTTTCAAATTCAGAGAGAGCACACCTGCTATTGTGCCAAGTTTGTGCCTGTATCAGAAGAACAGATCCCTGTCAGGTGGTTAGATGCCACAACAAGGCAGAGAGCTAGTAAGCAACACAATGCAAGGGTGAGGGACAGCTGCTTAAATTCACGTAGTTAACTTCTTGTGTGAGTACTTCTTCATCAGTTCAGGCAAAAGACCAACAGGAACTGATTAATTAAACTGCTGAAGCTAGTTTAATCTGTCAAGTTAAATGGCAAGTTCCTAGGACATTAGGAACACAGCAGCAGAAGAAAGACCAGGCAGGCCATAGAGAATTGAATGTCTGTGGCATATACACTCCTTTTGCCCTGAAACAGCAGGAGTGTTGACACAGTCACTTCTAGAAACTACTCCTTACTATGTTTCAAGTGCCAGTAACTGGCTTGCAGCTTAGTCATAGTAGGTACTGTGGGCTCAGTGTGTACTCAGATATTCAGTGCCAAACTGGTTTATCACCAGGCCTGCTGCAAAGGATTGCAGGAGGGAGAGCTGTCATGTGACACTCTAAAGACATGATGTTTCTCCTCTTGATCCATATTCCTTTGTCCTCTCTGTGTAGATGAGACCTATTAATATTCTGAGGTATATTTATATCCTCTGCTTCTACACACTGTCATTTCAACTGTGTTGCTTTTAGTGACACACCGAATGCATGCTGCTGCTGTTCTTAGTCAACGTTACCTGTAAAATAACAATTCTCGAGCCACTACCTATGTGCTAGTGAAAAAGAATGCAACAGACTGCTAGTGTCACTGCAAGCATTCAGTAACATATCATCTACACTGGAAGCAGTACTGACACTGTATTGCTTTTCAGAAAGAACAAAAAAAAAACCAGAGTATCAGCTCTTACAATGCTGAAACCTGCATGAAGGTGAGAACTTCTACTGACCTGCATGCTGAAATACAGATACAATGTGTGAAAAAGTTAATCATATGGGTGCCTGATTCCAAAATTGCCAGTACATTCAGTCAGGAAATATATTCCATGTAGAGGCCAGAAAAAAAGAAATCAAGAAGTAATACACAAAAAATCCAGCAGTATTAACATCTGAAAGCAGAAGAGTACACTAACAAAACAGCTTTTATAACTTATCAGTAAATATTCTTAGTCAGTGCAGCCAATATAAATCGGTGTGTGGATTGTGCATGAGCAATATTAAGAAGTCCTATCACTGAAGGATTTGCTTCTGAGGAAAGGAGAAAACTAAAATATCTTCAGCTGCCCTTCTGAGCATTTGTCTAAGACCAATTTGGACACTTAGCCTAGGCACTGTCAAACAACAACAAACAACAACAATGCTGCTGTACCTGCAGATTAAGCCAATTTGTTTGGCCCATAGAAATTATTTAAGAAAGAAAAAAGTAGTGAGAGTGTCTTGCATTGAGCAAATCTACTACAAGATGGGTTTCATCTAAGGCATGATGAAAATATGACAATATTTGGTCTGCTATTTTTTGATCTAAAATAACATGAAGGCTAAGTAGAGATTGAAAAGGAAACAAACATTGTACATGTTTGCTTTAATGAAAGTCAATCCATTACCTAATTTTAAATTCTAGTATCTCCCATCATGCTTTCTTAGCTGAAAATTAATTCTCAGAATTCATTAGTGTCACTACATTAAACATAGGCTGCAGCCATTTGCTGCAATCTCACAGCCAGGCTCCTAAGTACCATTTCCATTCTGCCACAATTACAGGCAAAGATGAAGCATTTATTAGCAGGGGATCAGAGCAGACTCCCATACACACAGGCCTGTCTGAGACAGCCTCTAAAAATTCACTGGCTGCTTGCATTTGGATGATAACATTGTTGGAACTGCTACCTCTCAACAATGTAAACTGCCATTTTGCAAGTAGCAAATCAGATGACTGAAAAGAAGAGATATTTATCAGTTCAGCATTCATGAGCTAATATTTACTAATGAGTAAGTGGAAAGAAATAGATTTCATAAGAACTGCAACGGTGGTCTAAGTCTCCTGTGCATTCAGAAATAGAAAACAATTACTAACGTCATTCACTGCTGCAGCCAAACCTAAACAGAGCAGCAGCAGTTATTTCTTTCCAGATCTATTATAATCCATTTGGTCACAAGTACTTTCTTTAAGAAAAAAAGAAACCAAGCAGCTCCAACACTTACAGCTTCGTTGCATTACGATTTATCTTCAGTATTTTTTTTTCTTCAATTATTACATTTTGTGAATACTACATTTTCTGATGAAAGTGGGTTACTGGAATTTATTTTGTCTCATAAATCAAATATCCAACCAGACTCCTCATCACTGTTTATAATTTACAGGCACAAAAGATGCATATGCATACATTAATATCTGGAAGAAATTATTAGTTTATAATTTTTTTATATTTTTTTGGCACAAGCAATCCAGGAGGTTCCTCAATTGTGTGGAAGACAACTTCCTTCTGCAAGTAATAGAGGAGCTGACAAGGAGAGGTGCCATGCTTGACCTCATGCTCACCAACAGGGAAGGGCTGGTTGGAAATGTGACGCTCCAGGGCAGCCTTGGTTGCAGTGACCACAAGATGGTCGAATTCGAGATCCTCGGGACAGTGAGAAGAGCGTGCAGCAAGCTCACTGCCCTGGACTTTAAGAGAGCAGACTTTGGCCTCTTCAGGAGCCTGCTTAGTAAGGTTCCATGGGATATAGCCCTAGAGGGCAGGGGGGCCCAAGACTGTTGGCTGTTATTCAAGGATCACCTGCTCCAAGCTCAGGAGTGTTGCATCCCAACTAGAAGGAAGTGCAGCAGGAGGGCCAGGAGACCTCCTTGGATGGATAAGGAGCTGCTGAGGAAACTCTGAAGGAAAAAAGAGGCTTATAGAAGGTGGCAGCAGGGACAGGCGGCCTGGGAAGAATACAGGGATGCTGTCCGGGAAGCTAGGGACCAGGTTAGGAAAGCTAAGGCCCAGTTAGAATTAAACTTGGCTAGGGATGTTAAGGATAACAGGAAGGGATTCTATAGGTACATTGCAAATAAAAGACAGACTAGGGACAGCGTGGGCCCTCTCCGGAAGCTGTCAGGAGAACTGGCTACCCTGGATTTGGAGAAGGCTGAGGTTCTTAATGACTTCTTTGTCTCAGTCTTCACTGGCAAAGACTCTGACTGCACCACCCAAGTCTTGGAAGGCAGACGCAGGCACTGTGAGAATCAAGACCTTGGGCCCACTGTAGGAGAGGATCTGGTTCGAGACCATCTTAAGAACCAGAATGTACACAAGTCCATGGGACCTGATGAAATCCATCCGCAGGTCCTGAAGGAGCTGGCGAATGAAGTTGCTAAGCCACTGGCCATCATATCTGAAAAATCATGGCAGTCAGGTGAAGTTCCTGATGACTGGAAAAAGGGAAATATAACCCCCGTTTTCAAGAAGGGGAAAATGGATGACCTGGGGAATTACAGACCAGTCAGTCTCAACTCTCTGCCTGGCAAAATCTTGGAGCAGATTCTCCTGGAAGGCCTGCTAAGGCACATGAAAAACAAGGAGGTGCTTGGTGACAGCCAGCATGGCTTCACTAAGGGGAAATCCTGCCTGACCAATTTGGTGGCCTTCTATGATGGGGCTACGGAACTGATGGACAGGGGTAGAGCAGTTGACGTCATCTACCTGGATTTGTGCAAAGCGTTTGACACTGTCCCACATGACATCCTTGTCTCTGAATTGGAGAGACATCAATTTGATGGGTGGACCACTCGGTGGATAAAGAACTGGCTGGATGGCCTCACGCAAAGAGTTGTGCTCAATGGCTCGATGTCCGGCTGGAGACCGGTAATGAGTGGTGTCCCTCAGGGCCCAGTCTTGTTCAACATCTTTGTCGGTGACATGCACAGTGGGATTGAGTGCGCCCTCAGCAAGTTTGCCGATGACACCAAGCTGTGTGGTTCGGTTGATACGCCGGAGGGAAGGGATGCCATCCAGAGGGACCTTGACATGCTTGTGAGGTGGGCTGATGCCAACTTTATGAAGTTTAACCATGCCAAGTGCAAAGTCCTACACCTGGGCCGGAGCAATCCCAGGCACAGCTACAGGTTGGGCAGAGAAGAGATTCAGAGCAGCCCTGCAGAGAAGGACTTGGGGGTGTTGGTCGATGAGAAAATGAACGTGAGCTGGCTTCAGTGTGCACTCAGCCCAGGAAGCCAACTGTATCCTGGGCTGCATCAAAAGGAGTGTGACCAGCAGGTCGAAGGAGGTGATCCTGTCCCTCTGCTCTGCTCTCGTGAGTGAGACCTCACTTGGAGTATTGTGTGCAGTTCTGGTGTCCTCAACATAAAAGGGACATGGAACTGTTGGAACAAGTCCAGAAGAGGGCCACGAGGATGATGAGGGGACTGGAGCACCTCCAGTATGGAGAATAGGCTGAGAGGGTTGGAGCTGTTCAGCCTGGAGAAGAGAAGACTGCGTGAAGACCTCATAGCAGCCTTCCAGTATCTGAAGGGGGGCTATAGGGATGCTGGGGAGGGACTCTTCATTAGTGGCTGTAGTGACAGGACAAGGGGTAACGGATTCAATCTTAAACAGGGGAAGTTTAGATTGGATATATGAAAGAAATTCTTTACTGAGAGGGTGGTGAGGCACTGGAATGGGTTGCCCAGGGAGGTTGTGAATGCTCCATTCCTGGCAGTGTTCAAGGTGCCTCAGGTGGCATTGTTTAGTGTGAGGTGTCCCTGCCCATGGCAGGGGGGTTGGAATTTTCCAGCCCTAACTGTTCTATGATTCTACATCAGACTATGTATTAGAGCTGAGAATCCACACTGCAGCCTCTAGGCAAAGTCTCTGATCTGTTCAGCAATTGGTTAGATAAAGTTCTCTTTGTTACTCCTCTGGTCCCTATCTCTCTGCCACTCCCTGGCCCATCAGGGTGCTCTCGCCACCACTTGCTCCTCACACAGCTCTACACCACTTTCCCCTGCGCTCCAAATACTTCTCTGCTTGCACAACTACCTGCTGCCTAGCAGTGAGGAATCTTTCGCATTCTCCTATTGGAATAGAAAAGCTTTCCAGGGTCTTGAACAGGACTCCGGGTCATCCTAAGATGCTGAGCTCCAGTCCCCAAAGTCCCAGAAAAAAACAGTTACCATGATCTCCCCAAAGATAGCGACAGCTCAGCTGAGGATCTAGAACAGAGATTTCCCAGAGGGAAAGGAGAATCTGTAAGGTCATATTCTCTTCATTCTCTCCCTAAGCAAGGTGAAGGTAGCCTCTGGGTTTTGAGATTCATTTTTTTTGCTCCCCATACTTTTCTATCTACTTCCTTCAGAAGGTCGTTTCATGGTGGAAGATTAATTAAACCAAGAGCATGACCTCAACTGGGTTGACACCCCTGCTTGGAGAAATGGAAGGACAGACACTGACAAGCAAGATCATCTAAGCCAGGCACATAAGGTCTGAAACATTCCAGTCAAGGAAGGAAAAACAACAATCTCTGAGACTGTTTTCTAACTGGTTAAAAGATTCTGTTCTCACCAATTGCTTTGTCTGTTCCTCCTACCTCTGCACCACACGTACTTTGGCAAACATTGGTCAGTCACATGCAATAGAGATGTGGAGAAGAAAAGACATTTTATGAATTACATTTCTAATAATGATGCAGGGCTGTGCCTCCCTACTTCCCTGAAGCCTCCCTGCTTCCCATTCCCAGGCCTGCCCATCCCCCACTGCTGCAGGTCACTTGTTTTCAAAGATGAACTAAAAAACTGTGACAGCTATGCCAGCAGCATTTCTGTTTTCAGTCCTAATTCAACAGGACATACAGGATACAAATAACCTTATCTTCAGAACTATATATAGTTGCCCCTTTGGAAAAAAGCAAATGCTGGGCACAAAGGATATATATATATATATATATATATAGTTTAAATAGATCTCCTGTCTTGAACCAGCATCCCATGATAAATAACAAGGATTTTACTGTTCCTTCTGCTACAATCAGATATCAGGATGAAAGACCGAATTATGACAAAGTACTCAATCATCATGTACATAATATAAATTCTGATGGTCAGAACACATTCATATCATTATTGATTTGCCCTTTGGTAGCAAATGCTGTAAATTAACTAATCTTCCCTAACAACGAGAGAAATACTCTAACACTGAAATGTCACCAGCACCTGTTCTCTTAATAAATTTTCTTTCAGTTTAATTTTTACCGTCAAGCATCCTATAGCGTAATTTAGAGCATGCATCTGAGAACTAACAAAGGTTCACCCACACAGAAATTGTAAGATTACGTGTAGTAAATAGCTCTACCTCTTGTACAGCTAAAAAAAATTACAACGGGTTTCCCAGCCTCCTTTGGGCTGAACAGACACAACAATTTATATATATACATGGTTTGGAGAAAAAACAATGGAAACTCTATGGACTGGGACTTCTTACAGCACTTAGAATAGGTCAGACTTTGCTCATGTTGAAACCCTTAGAGTTTTGCTAGAGACAACAGAAATTCAGTCAGAACAATTCTACGGATTTATTGTGTGATGAAATTGCGGGTTTCTAGCCTTTTATCAGGCATGGGTCTGCTCTGTTTCTTTGGCCTGTCCTTGAAGACCCTGGAACACAAAAAGCCTTTAGAACCTTATTTACAACTGAAGCTTTTAATTAGGAACAGTGTTTTGCATTTGCACTAAACATTCTCCCTTTGACACTACAGCATGCAGTTGATTTGAGGTAGTTGGAGCATAAAGTAGGACATAAGGAAAGAATACTGACAGTTTCTTTCTTTTACATTTTATGTCATAGCTGGAAAGGCAGCTAAGGACAGAGATATTTTTCTCTCCTTTGGAGTTTAGTGCATTCTTTCCTATCTTCCAGTAAATAAGGACAGACACCAAAAGGGCAATTGTAGATCCACTCTGCTATAATCACAGAGCAGCTAGGAAAAGTTTCTCACTTACACTCCATTAAGCTGACTGCCTGATGCCCTCTGCTTTGAAACCCCAACTTCAGCCATGCTATGACATCTTCATTTTAACAAGTTCACAAGCACCTGGGCAGATGCAATCAGGTTAATTGTACTAGCTGGGAGTCCACGGGCAGTAACAACATTCTTCCTACTACTGTGTGACAGACCTGACGCATACACCCTGTGGCCCACAAGGGGACAGCAGGCACATCTGTGCTCCCCGAAGCTTCCCTCAATCTAGAAGTATGCTGAGCTGCTTCACTCCCAACTCTGCTGTTGACTATTGAGTGACTTTGAGCAAGATGCCCTTTGTCTCAGGTTCTTCAATTGTAGAAGGACGAATTTATCTCGTCTCTATTCTACAAATGCAGATGACTGACAGGACATCCTGCCTTCACATTTCATTTCAAGTAAAGCACAGAGATGGAAAGTATTAGCAATTATAACAGGCTTTCCTTCCAATAAATGGTATTAACATTAGAACTCTAGAAGCATCTAAGCATAGAATTCAGCTTAAAAAGCATCCCAGTGAAAAAGCAATAGGCAGGGACTACTTGAGAAACTGAAATACTAGCACTTAATGACAATAGGAACTTAAAGAAGGGAAAAGTAAGGAAACTGTCTCATCAATTACTTCACATGCTTTCTCTGATACTATAATCTTTTATGCAGCATACTATTCCTAGAATTGCTAATGCTTCCAAAATAGACTTGTCACTCCACCATGGATACCTATCTTTCTCACTGCACTTTACTTACTACTGTTAATATTTATGACTCAGAATAAACAGTAACTAAACACACAAACCATGAGAACCAAGGGAATAATGAGTGCTTATGACTAATGGTAAGGATCTCAACAGTATACTTTACGGAATGAAAGATCTTGATACTATGACATTTGGAAAATCTAGCATGATTCTTTGCAGGGTCAGGACTTCAAACACGTCCAAATATTTCTCACCTCCACCTAAAACTGCAGGTTTTTACTACAACTGCTCATTAGAAAGCTAAGATAATTGTATCCATTACATATGCCCATTCATCTGTATAAAAATATCTCACACAACACTCAAAAGTGGTGGAGATCTTTTGTCAGGTACTATACATCGCAATCTGAATCTTTCTGATGTTGCAAACCTCTGTCTTCTTAGATACAGTGAAATTAATGAGTTACATCAAACATACACCATGTTCTCTGTGACAGAAACAGTAAAATATTCTTTGTGTAATATGAATAGAATGTCACTAAACAATTGCTTAGACTATGAAAAAATTTGATCTGCATTCAGAAAAGTTGAATATAAATGGAGCACTTAAAACCTAGATAATCTAGATGATCTATTAACTGAATAACTCTGAATGTAGAGTCATCAGAATGAAATTCAGTTTGCAAGGCTGTGTTTAAATTGAGTACAAAAAATTGAGTTTATCAAGACTAAAAATTATATTTGTATTATATTTGCAATGTCATTGCTAAAACAAAAGTTACATTCTTATGATAAATGATGACTGTAAGTACTGTAATATCACATTTTGACTTTTGTACTTCCTGAATTTGCTAATTTTTTAATTCCCTCTAGTTCAAGAATGACTGATTAATTCAAAGAACCATAATAGATAATCATTGGTTAAATAAATTTAAAAGGAGAATGTCCCTGGAGATACCATTGCTCATTTTAATTGAAATTAACATTTTGTGATGTAATGTAAATAAAGGTTATTGTATCTTTCTGCTCCTAGAACAAATTAACTCTTCTATCTACCCCTAGAGATCAGTCAAGGTTTAAACTGCCAAGAAAATTATCTGTGGCATGTGAGATAACTTTAGTGAAGCAGGGGTATACATTTTAACATACAGCCTGTATTATTCTACAAATTAAGTCTAAAGCACTGTATGTCTAAAATGCTGGTGGAAACAAATTGTTATCTTAGCAGAGCAATGTCATCTATGCTGTAGCTATAAAAAAAAAGCTTCATAAGCATTCATGGGCAATGAATAAGGTGAACTCTTCAGAACTGGGATTTTATTTCAACAGATATAAACACAGGTAAAGAATGTTATTTTTAGTAGCCAATTCTCCAACAACTGATGTGGCTGTTTACATGCCCTTATAGGAATGGTAAACCCTACTAATATGTGGATAAACAGATAATTAATTCTTTCTCATCTTACGAGTGGAGCAGCCAAGCTCTTCATGGCCAGTACAGATAATTATACATACATAGAATTTTACTGACCTTTTAAAAGTCTGTGCTGCATGTATCTCAGTAGATATGAAATACAAAACCAGGCTGCTGCCAGAGATGACTTAGCTGAAATAGTGTCGCCTTTATTTTTTTTTTAAACGAAATACCTAACTCAGATTAGCTGTCTCCTTGTAAAAATCCTTAGGAAGACAACACATTACAGTCTTCCATCTCAAGCCAAGGTCAACAATGCTGGGAACAGAAACAAATTCACCAAGCTAAGAACTATCTTGACTCTCTCTCCATTCAGATTCTGTAAATAATGCATTGGACTTCAAAATGTTGGGGGAAAATCATATCTCTTGAGGCAGCAGAATCACAGTTAAAAATATAGACTTCATTTCTGAAAAATATATGATTACTATTTTAACAGTTTAAAGAGTTGCCTACAAAAGCACATTGAAACTTAACGCTTAGGCATGTTGTAAATTTCCATAATATGTGAGAGAACACTTATGACAAAAATGCCTCTTCAGGCACTGGCATTTCAAGGGTTGAGAACGTGGGGTGAAAAAATGCTACAATGACCATGTTTGGCAATCTTGTCATAAATAAAATTATTGTGCAAACAGCACTGAAGTCAAAAGTATGCTTAGGCAAAGCTGCATGCTCAGTTTCTGTCAGTACACTGGTCTGGCCACAACTTGAACCAGATACGCTTGTTATGCAAATGATGTTAGCCATCAGGAAGGAGGTAGATAATGAAATTACTTGAAAGCTAACCACTCATCACAAGGGTGACAGAAATATCAGGCAAGGTCCTAACATATGGATAAAAGACAGTATGGAATTTATACAATCATTGCTTTTAATTTATCTTAACTAAGCTGTCACAAGGTGGGCATCAATAAATGCATAGCTAATGCATATAAATGAGCCAATTATCAGTAATGGCTAAAAGGTTTGCAGTTGTATGATCCAATGTTTCATTATTTTTTTTTCTAGAAAATCCAGTAATGTAAAGCCAAGTCCCCATAAAAACATTTTGCCACCTCTGCATCATAACAACTCTACTAACACATGTCCAAGAATGAAGCAACGTCAGAGAATTCCATTTCAGTGTTCTGTTAAAGGTAGCTACAAAACCAACGTATTTATTTTGTTTCATTTCTCCATGTTAAGAGACTGCATATGAGCATACTTCCTTACTTCATTGTACGTATTACTGTAGAAATGAAAATCAAGATCTGAGAACCTGCAGATGTTCCTGGTAAGAGGAAGTAATTAAGCAAAAAAAAAAATCAATGTGATTAAAAATATATAATTTGAAGATACCAAAAACCCAAGAGACAAGATTAAAAACAAGCATAGCCATAAAAATATTCACGTATGACTTCTTCTATGAACAGTGCATGCTGAATTAAAGGACTGACCAACTGTTAAGAAATGTTAAACTTGGTTTTTTTGTATGGCTCTCAAGCTCAGTAGGGACTTCTAAACAGGGAGATACCAAGAAACAAAAACCTGTATAACAATGCTGAAGGTTAACACACAATGTTTCTGAAAAAGAATGTAATCTTATTTACCAGGGGTACTACCTCTTGTCGTGGTTTAAGCCCAGGCCGTAAATCAGAACCACGCAGTCTACTTCCCCCCCCACCTTTCTTCCCTCTGCTTCTGGAGGGACGGGGAGGAGAATCAAAAGAATGCAGCTCCCACGGGTTGAGATAAGAACAGTTTAATAACTAAGGTATAACACAAATCACTACTGCTACCACTAATAGTAATAATGATAAAGGAAATAACAAGGAAGAGAATACAAGCACTCACCAACCGGTACCTCACCCCCCACCCTGCAGTGATCCAGCCTTTCCGGGGACTCTCAGTTCTACATCCTGGGCATGACGTGCTGTGGTATGGAATACCTCTTTGGCTAGTTTGGGTCAGGTGTTCTGTCCCTGCTTCATCCCGGTTTCTCCTCCTCCCTGGCAGAGCATGAGACTCACAAAGTCCTTGCTCAGGGAAAACATTCTGACCAGCAACTGAAAACATTGGCTTTATCAGTATTATTCCCAGGTCAAAAGTCAAAATACAGCACTGCACCAGTAGAAAAAATGACTGCTACTGCTGAACCCAGGACACCTCTCTAAAGCACAAGTGGAATATAACCCACCTGGGTTAGAGTCCCCAGAAAATAGGCTACAGTCCATGAATAGTGTAAATAAAGTTTCTCTATAAGAGAATGGAATTCATCCACCACCCAGTGACTTTCGTAATTAAACACTGATTTTGCCATCGATCACAATGTACAGTGCTGTGCAAACCAGGACATGCATTATGGAGAAACAGAACTAGGGTAAATCTGCTCTAGAGGAATACAGTTCTACCACCTATGCTGGAAAAGATTCTGTGTTACACTGCAGTAATGACAGTAATGACCTTCCTCTGTAGATCAACCACTACAGCGTACCTCATCTTCCTGCCTGATTAAAGATCAGCCTAGTAAACACAAATATATTATAAATAAAATTTGCATTAGTCTTTAACTTCTCCTAAAATGGCAATACAGTACTACACAACTGACAGAAAAACATATCAGAAAGGGATATTGTACTCCTTCACAAGTAACAAGACACATCAAGGAACAGAACAGATTCAAAATGCAGATGTGCATATTTTCAAACCTATCCTGAAACGTCAACACTGACAAGAGGTGTTCAAAGTATTTGGTTATTCTATCAGCATAAACTTCCCAAGGGTTTAATATTATGATTCCCCATGTTACACAGTTTAGGCTGTATTAGGTCACAATCAAATCCTGAAGAACCCTAAAAATCACTCATAAAAGTTGCTGTAAGATTTCTGAATACCATGCTAACAACTACTAAATGGTAATTTCATAGTTTCATTGCTTTACTAAAGCAAAAGCATATTTTAGTTCAGTGACAGCCACATCCAGAAATTTGGTAAAGTCTAGGTAACACATTGCACTCTTGGTACAACTGGTGTTCTGTTACATATATTGGGCATGCACCCTACTGACTATTAGTAAAGTGGAAAAGGGCAACTTTTTTCTTTTTTGTCTTTCAAATTCTTATGTTAAATTAACCAGAAGTCATTTTCACTAACCCTTTTTTCTCTTTGACACAAAATTTCACTGCAAAACCATCAAGGAAATCAGGTATATTTATAAATCTGTCCCAGGTCCATCAAAAGCAAGAAGCAAATCAACTAAAGAGTTCAGAGAAGCTGTGAAGCAAATTATGTAAGGAGATCAAACTGTGCTGTATAGCTTTCAAAAAGTGAAGCATGGTCTAGAGTCTGTGAAAAGTTAAGTTAAAACCCTGCAAAAGCAACAACTCCATAAATGAATTCTGTTTTCAGACTGACACAGGTACGCCTTGCTGAATAAGCTGGTTTTAGAAGAAAATACAACTCACTGCGAAATGAAATGGTTGAATCCTCTGCACCATTTTTCAGGATGTAGCAAAGTAGGAGGTGGATTTCTGAAAAAAAAAAAAAAAAAGGTTTTGGGGTTTAAAATGTTAAATGTTTAGTGGAATTATTGCACAGTCAACAAAGATTATACTTATTCCACTAGGGAGAAAATGCTCACACTGTCTGTGTCCCCTTCAGATGCCTGTTGGGTTTTTCCTGCTGCTGCTTATTCAATGAGAGTGCTCCTCTTCTCATATCCTTCTACTGGTTGACAAGAATCTCAACATGACCCGCCAGTGTGCACTTGCAGCCCAGAAAGCCAACTAGATCCTGGGCTGCACCAAAAGGAATGTGACCAGTAGGTTGAGGGAGGTGACTGTCCCCTTCTGCTCTGGTGAGACCCCACCTGCAGTAGTTCGTTCAGCTCTGGGCCCCCAACACAAGAAGGACATGGACCTACTTGTGCAAGTCCAGAGAAGGGCCACAAAGATGGTCAAAGGCCTGGAGCACCCCTCCTATGAAGAGACACTGAGAGAGTTGGGCTTGTTCAGCCTGGAGAAGAGTCCGGGAAGACCTTAAAGCAGCCTTCTAGTACCTAAAGGGGCCCTACAAGAAATCTGGAGAGGGACTTTTTACAAGGGCATGTAGTGATAGGACAAGGGGGAATGGTTGAAAGAGGGTAGGTTTAGATTAGATATAAGGAAGAAATTCTTTATTGTGAGGATGGTGAGACACTGGAACAGGTTGCCTAGAGAAGTTTTGGATGTCCCATCCCTGGAAGTGTTCAAGGCCAGGCTGGATGGGGCTTTGAGCAACCTGGTCTAGTGTAAGTTGTCCCTGCCTGTGGCAGGGGAGTTTGGAACTAGATGATCTTTGAAGTCCCTTCCAATCTAAATCATTCTGTGATTCTTCTTTTATGCCAATACCTTTGAAGCTGACAGTCTCTACCGCTCGCAGTGCGCTTCGCAACATTTCCCTTTCAATTCATCCTGATTGAGGAAGGATCAACTGCTACTGGAAGATTAAGTTAGCCATCACACCACTTTACTCTAGATCACTGATTCTGACCACAATTTTTATAAGAATTGGTATCTTAATCACTAGAACTACAAAACTGTCAACAATCTGCAGGATTTTCAGTCTGGATTTCAATCTGTATTCAGTTTAGACGATACTGTAAACTGTACAACTGTTAAAAATCATTGTTACTCTTAAAGGCACATTAAGCAGACAGTATTTTTACACTATGTAAAGATGTAAGATGTCCTTCCATAAGGCTTTTAAGTTCCATGTTAGCTGACATGAAATTACTTTCTCTGCTGATTGTTACTGTAACAGTTAAATACACAAACATACAGAGCAAGGCCTATAGGTCATATTAAGTGGACCAAATTTTAAGTGACTCAAATTTAAGACTCAAATTAAGACTCAAACTTATAGCAGGAAGTGTTCACAGATCTCCTGTTATTCACAGATCTCCTGTTATATTACATTATACTATGTTATCTTTCAGAGGTTTCATCTGCAACTTCAGATTTGAGAAGTACTGAAATCTATTTAACTCTTTAAGATTAAATTTGTGTTTTATGAAACGTTAATGATTTGTCTTTTGCTGCATTTGAGGGCTCAATGCAAAGGATCACACATGACTGAAATGGCAGAAAAAAAAATCACAAGACTTACTCTATGACAGAAACTCACTAACATTCTGGATTGTACCATCAATCACCTCGTTTATACCAGGGCCACATTCCACAGCATGACACTACTTGGAAAAATCTCATGAACAAAAAGGCAAGTAGCATAAACAACATAAATTTGTGCTGATCTGCTTAGTAGTCTTGATTTTTTCACGAATATTCATTCAAAGACTTGTTCCATTTAACAATTACTCTCAAAAATCCAAACAAAATGGTTTAAAAAAAAATTACAATGTGGCTTTGTAATAGATGGACCCTTTTTGTTAATCTGTAGCTATTCAAAACAAATGCAGACATCTAATTTCACTGCGGGTTGACATGTTTCCTGAGATATGTTACTACTTTTCTCTTCTGTTACAGGGGACTCAGCAAATGCAATTTTCTTCGTGAAATGAAAAATACAGAATGTTAGAGCTGCGCATCGCTTATCAAATTTATCACTAGGAAAAAAATATGATTGGTTATTTTCTATTACAGTAACATTTCAGAGCTGTCTTCCATTTACCAGCCTCAGATATTCTTGCACATCACAGAATCTGTTTTTTAAAAAGCATAAAAAAAACATAGGAAAGTATTTCTAGTGATAGTCCCATAGTAAAAAAACCAAACAAAGCAACAACCACAAAACAAAACCATAAAAACCCAAACAAACAAAACCAAAAAACTCACACCTTTAGAAACACTTTAGAAACCTCTTGCTCTTTAATGAAAATGGTTATCAGTCCAAACATCCCACATGCATGAACTCTGCAAACAGCTTTAAGGGATAGCCAGCTGGGGTTTATATATGGTTTTAGTCTTTATTTTGCATGAATGATACTCTATCTGACAGTCTGGATTCTGATAAGACCAATTTTTTATTGTAATGTGAAGTACAGTGTATTTCTCTGTAGAATGATACCAGCACTGTTTACAGATTGTCTGCTGTGAAATTTTGAATTGTACTGCAAAGAAATTTGCTTTTTCAAAAGCTTACATACTCATGAATATGTAGCTTTGTCTCTTCTGTTCACACTGCTCTTAGTCTTTCCATGGTGGTAACAACAGTGCTTACAAAAACCATATGGTTTGGAGACTCTATTAAGAATCTCACAAGGAATATCCTAAAAAAAGACACAGAGATAGTTACATTAACTGCAAATATAATAATAGAAAGAGGTGGGAAGAACAGACCAGCAGAGCGAATGTCATTCAGGTTATTTGCAGTCATTTGCAGGTTAATTGCTAATGGAGAAAGTGATGTTTTTAACCACATAGAATATGTTTAAATTACTAAGCTACTAAGCTCTCACTGGTAGTTACTCTCTTACAGGTGGCTGAGCCAAATCAACAGAACTAAGAAATCCGTAAATCTACTGATGTTTTCCTGAGCTTGATACTTCTGTATTTGTTGACAGAAGATGGTATGTTATTCTTTGTGCCTTTGTAGTAAAAACCTAGAACTAGTGGTCTTCTCTAATTAAGCCACCAAACCGATGCTTCATCTGCAAATTGAGCAGATAAACATGATCAGAACCTTAATTCATTAGCATCTGTAAAGCACATTGGTTCCACTTGATGAAAAACATTACTTAACTACAAAGTACCAAGTCAGCTCACCTTTTTCTGGCATCACATCCATAAATGATTTCCAGAAATGGGCATAAGAGGGTCAACTTCCTACCTTCCTTTTGCCTAAGGCACCACAAACTGGTTTTTTTGGTGACAGCAAAAACCACCATGGCTTCCATAGCACCTCCAGAGGTAGACTTCTGCAGTAAGTACTCAAACTCAATTTCCAGGGTAAAACTAAAAGCCAGGTATGCAAGAGCAACTCACTTTAAGCTTTTTTGCAGGTCTTTTGCAGTTTGAAATGCCTCACTACTTCAGCTCAAAGACAAAATTAGGGCCATTGTGATTCCAGACTATATTAAATTCGACACGTCGAGTTCTGTGGCTTTTGTATACTTGCACCAGCCAACATCACAGCAGTCCACCACCATCTGGCTGTTTCTGCAGTACTCAGAACACATTCACAGCTACCTCTTCCTAACTTGCCAACATAACTTATTCTACTCTTTTCATATAAAATTAGAATGCTCTGCATGCAACCCTTCAATCCTCCTTGCTACATACATAAGAAGCTGAAGGACAATACAGTCTCATTTTCTATTATAAGTGATTGAAATTGTGAGAAATAGATATGAATACTATTAGAAAAAGTGGGTATAACTGGGCTTGTCTTTTGAAAATGTCCTCTTTCATGCAAGATGAGTAATCAACTCTTTATTTCCCAACTTTCTGTGTTTTTCCCTTTTATTCTTTCTATAATTCATAATTAGTCACAGAACTACATGCTCTATTTCCTTAGGCAGATGCATTGGTCTTGTGAGGAGTTTTTCTACCCTCATATTCAGTGCTTTCCATGGTCATGTTGTTTTTCACTGGGAATTTTGCTTCAGTGAAGACTGCAGGATTGAGCCTGTACAAGACGCCCCATACAGAAGCACAGTGTTCCTTAGAACATGAAGACATTAGCAAGCTTATCAAGCAAGAACTGCTGCTGACTTCTGAATGATACACACATGGGTTTGTGCTAGAATATTTTAATCTGTCAAGCTTTATGTGTTCCCTGTCATTCAGCCTGCCTCCAAAGTCACAGCTGGTGAAACAAAATCGGTCACTTTACCACAATAAGGCCAATGATGCAGCTCAGCGAGCACCACTCATTCTTTACTTTAAGCTGTGAGCCTAATTACAGATAACAGATAACACTTCTTTGTTGGCAATGAGAAAACAAGTATTTTCATCTTAAAATACTTCTATGACAAATTTTTAAAAATTGAAAACACATCTACTTTTTTTTTTTAACTATTTCAGTAAACACAGACATGCATTTTATAAACAGAAATCAAGACAGGGCCTCCAGTGACCAAACTGCATCATCAACCTACCACATTGTTTCTAATCAGAAATTAGCAGATCAGCATCCAACACCTGTCACCATGAGCAGGCTCTGGCAATCACAGCCCTGTATATACACGTTGTGAATTATTTTCCTAGCAGACTGGAGACAATAGTTCTGCTGATGGTTGCCTATGTTTATACATAGACAGTTTTTACACGAAATTAAACCATTCATGTATATTTCAAAAAACTAAGTGAAACAGCCATAGAAAAAGCACGGAGTCAACCATGCATAATGAGATTTCCCTACAAAATGTTATGTAAACAAATTGTATCTATTGAAATATGTGAATAATTTACATCAATTAATAACTGATAAATTCTCACACAAGTTTAAAGTCCTGTTACTCCAGAGCATCCCCACATTGTGTAATTCTCCAAAAACCACCAGTCAATTTTCAACAGAGCTCAGAGGATTTTCTAATGCACACAGTTTATGGCCCATTCAAATCAGTAAGAGCTTTCCACTGATCTGAATGAAAAATTTATATCCTAAACACTCTCCCATTCATCTGTCTCCTACTAAAGCTTACTCAAGTTTGACTGACTTCTGGTAACATACTTTACCAAAGTCACAAAGCAGGGTACTGTATTCAGCTCTGTAAGATTAGGATAGAAACTGTACCTGCACAAGTGGAGAATCTGCACAAGTGGAGAATCAGCACAAAATCACAGCGGAGTCTCAAGAGACTGGAAGATCAGAAAGAATACAGGAGCTAAATAAAAATAGGAAGCAATACCAGAAACATGGAATATGGGCAAACCAGCTCCTGGTCTAAAGCAATTGTCTGTCCACTGAGTTGATCTAGGGGCGATTGAAGCCCCTTCTTCAAAACACTTAGAACTGTGCAAGTCTTGACCATACTGCAGAAGCATCTCCCTTTAGCTCTTTACCAGATCTATAAGCAAGGAATTCCCATGCCTATCCAGTCAACAAGACATGAACCATGTGCCAAATCACAGCATGTGAGACAGCTGGAAAATGCAGTAGCACCTCACATCATCTTTAGCTTCCTAGGGGCTCTGCACAGTTACATAAACCTTTCTCAGACAAGGGAACAAATTAATGCCAGATCTTAGTACTGTAACTATATAATTAGGGCACACCAGAAAAGTTACCCTTATTCTGTGAGAGTCTAGTTGGAGGCCTGTATCTAGTGGAGTGCCTCAAGGGTCAGTACTGGGACCAGTATTATTTAATATATTCATCAATGATTTAGATGAGGGAATTGAGTGTACTGTCAGCAAGTTTGCTGATGACACTAAGCTGGGAGGAGTGGCTGACACGCCACAAGGCTGTGCTGCCATCCAGCGGGACCTGGACAGGCTGGAGAGTTGGGCAGGGAATAACTTGATGAAATATAACAAGGGAAAGTGTAGAGTCCTGCATCTGGGCAGGAACAACCCCAGGTTCCAGTATAGGTTGGGGAACGACCTGTTGGAGAGCAGTGAAGGGGAGAGGGACCTGGGGGTCCTAGTGGACGGCAGGATGACCATGAGCCAGCACTGTGCCCTTGTGGCCAAGAAGGCCAGTGGCATCCTGGGGTGTATTAGAAGGGGGGTGGTCAGTAGGTCGAGAGGGGTCCTCCTTCCCCTCTACTCTGCCCTGGTGAGACCGCATCTGGAATATTGTGTCCAGTTCTGGGCCCCTCAGTTCAAGAAGGACAGGGACCTGCTGGAGAGAGTCCAGCGCAGGGCAACTAAGATGATTAAGGGAGTGGAGCATCTCCCTTATGAGGAAAGGCTGAGGGAGCTGGGTCTCTATAGTTTGGAGAAGAGGAGACTGAGGGGTGACCTTATTAATGTTTATAAATATATAAAGGGGGAGTGTCACGAGGATGGAGCCAGGCTCTTCTCAGTGGCAAACAATGATAGGACAAGGGGTAATGGGTACAAACTGGAACACAAGAGGTTCCACTTAAACTTGAGAAGAAACTTCTTTCTTCTCAGTGAGGGTTACGGAACACTGGAACAGGCTGCCCAGGGGGGTTGTGGAGTCTCCTTCTCTGGACACATTCCTGTGTAACGTTATCTAGGTGTTCCTGCTCTGGCAGGGGGATTGGACTAGATGATCTTTTGAGGTCCCTTCCAATCTCTAGCATACTGTGATACTGCGATACTGTGATACTGTGATACATTACATCCTAGGAAAAGATTTGGGGGAAGGAGCAAAAGCAACTATGTTCCTGTCAAATTCACTCTCCAGACACCTTCTCACTAACAACCAATTCACTTCTAAACAGTTTCTTCTTTTCCACCCCTCACTTTTCTCCAAAACAACTGTTTTCCTTGTGTAAATATCTGGGTTCAAAACTGTTAATATACAACTTCAATTTCTTATCTTCTAGACTACCAGAAGCATATATCTATTCAAATAATGTGTGTCTGAATTCTAACCAGGTCTAAAGTTATGCTGCTTTAAACCAAAATCAAAACCTACCAAGGGAAAAGAATCAGCTAAGAGGAAGCAGAACACAAGACATTACTGCCTCATTTCTGAAATAAAAATAGTCTTCTTGCTTTAGTATTTTACTACATTCTAATTACAGAGTTATCTGATATTTCCCTTTTTACTGGAATGGATGCTCTTCATTTTCCACAGGCCATATACAATTACATAAGTCTGGACTGAATCCAACAGTATATGATAAATTTGTATTGAGTTGAAAGTTATATATAACTAAAAATTGTAGGATTCTTATTACTTGAAAGGGTTGAGTGTACCAATTCACTTTTTAATGTTTTTTTTGTGTCATACAGGGTCCTGATTTAGTAAAATACAAATTCGATATCTGTTTTCACTCTTTCTCAGAAGAGAATGATGGCTACATGTGTTGTAATACATAAAGACACATTTTCCCCCTTTTGCTTGTGATTTTATGTGACTATTTATCTATTTTGCTGCCACTAGGTAGGTGACTTAACTAATTAACAATGAAATACGTGCTCAGCAGCAAAACAAACACAAACCCACAAATGACCAAAATATCAACTATCTCTTTAAAACACACTTAAATCAAGAAATATTCACAACTCTCCAGCTTAGAAGATTTCATCAGCCAACACAATAATCAGCAGTAATAAATGCTAAAAGGTATTCAGTTCCAGAATTATGTACTAATCTGCTTTTGATTTTCAAGATTCACTTTATGCATTGCCAAAAGAAAAGCACTTCAGGAAGACTATAAAGAGGCTGCCAAAAGAAACCTTCTAAGAAACCTCCTTCACATGACCAATCCTGTGATTCAAAATAGTATATATCTGATAAATTAAAAGTCATCTTTAAAGTAATAAGTACAGACAGAAATAATGTGCTAGTGCTTAGTAAATTATCAAATTATTTCAAAGGTCACAGAATCATAGAATCATAGAATAGTTAGGGTTGGAAAGGACCTTAAGATCATCTAGTTCCAACCCACCTGCCATGGGCAGGGGACACCTCACACTAAACCATGCCACCCAAGGCCTCATCCAACCTGGCCTTGAACACTGCCAAGGATGGAGCATTCACAGCTTCGCTGGGCAACCCACTCCAGTGCCTCACCACCCTCACAGTAAAGAATTTCTTCCATATATCCAATCTAAACTTCCCCTGTTTAAGCTTTAACCCGTTACCCCTTGTCCTGTCACTACAGTCCCTGATGAAGAGTCCCTCCCCAGCATCCTTATAAGCCCCCTTCAGATACTGGAAGGCTGCTATGAGGTCTTCACGCAGCCTTCTCTTCGCCAGGCTGAACAGCCCCAACTTCCTCAGCCTATCTTCATACGGGAGGTGTTCCAGTTCCCCTGATCATCTTCATGGCCCTCCTCTGGACTTGTTCCAACAGTTCCATGTCCTTTTTATGTTGAGGACACCAGAACTGCACACATACTCTAAGTGAGGTCTCACGAGAGCAGAGTAGAGAGGCAGGATCATCTCCTTTGACCTGCTGGTCACGCTCCTTTTGATGCAGCCCAGCATACAGTTGGCTTTCTGGGCTGCAAGGTCAAATAATAACCTCCAGAAAATGTATTAAAATAAATCTCAGTTATGCAATTTTTTAGTTCATATGGACAGAAAGAAAAAGTACAGCAAAGTGTTCTGCTTGGGAACATCTGGATTATCTTTGACTTTTTCCCTTGAACACTGCGATTCACAGGCCACTGGTTTCAGTCAGATTTGGCAGCTGCAAGGTTTCATTAGCCTTTTTCAAGACTTGACAAGGCATCTTTTATATCTGTCATTTACTCTTCGGTTTCCAGTTTCGGTTTCTGGCTTCACTGAGATAGAAACAAGTATTTCATTTCAGAAATATTTTTGGATGCAAGTGAAAACAAACGGCTTTGTATTCTGTGGTCAAGCTCCAAACCAAATATTTAGCATAACTGAATTATAATTATGTTTTGTCATCTCATTTATTCACAAAAGTTTCAGAGAGCAAAAAAGGCCCCTGCAAATTAACAGCAATTGAAACAGAGGAAGTAGTAGTAGAGTTTTTTATTTATAACCAGTTCACAACTTTACTGCAATGTAGTATTTTGCTTTTCTATTAAAACCATTCCTCTGTGAATTTGCAAAGCAGGAGAATGTCAGCTGCCAAAGAAATAAAAATGGGACAATAATACTTCGTGCCTGACTGAAATACATATGGTGTTGTCTAGACACTTCTGTAGTTGGACTATTAAAATACTGCAATTACACCACATATTTGTAGAACCGTATGGGAAAGTAATCTCACAGATGAATTTCTAAAGGCAAGTAGTGAATTGTATGTGTTTCAAACTCCACTGTACCATCAGCCGCTTTAAGAGGCCTGAGTAGGTCACCTGCCTGAAGGCACTGTCTAGTGGAGAAGATTTACTCTTGGAAAGCTAGAAGTTGGGTCTATGGGAGGAAGACCTAGAGGGATGCCACAAACTGTTTCTTTAAAGAAGTGAAGAAAGATTGCCAAGGGAAGAACTAGATAGACAATTTGGAGTCTGACACAGAATGTGGTCTCAGTTCTGTGTTCCTGCTGAGACCTGCCTCTGCCCAGGACACACACAGCAGAAAAAACCCTGTCATATCACAGTTAGTCTGCCAACAAGCTTCATACTGTCCTGGGCATGCATGGTAACATGAGGTACTTGTGATTTTCCAACTGGCTGAGACATGCTTTTGGAGCCCTTCTTTACATTAAGAATAAAATGTTTTCACTACATTACTCCTGTGAAAAGGGGGACTTGCTTCACAGAACAACAGAAGCAGTTTTGCCACTTGTTCTTTACCTCAGATCTTCGTCTGATTAATTTAGCTCTTATTGTCAAAGAGGAAAACACCTGCTTAGCCTTCCATTTACGGAGTGAAACCCTCCTCTTAGTTAAAGCTCTACAGAAGTAAAAAGAAACCTAACAGTAACTCCACAAAAGAAGTTTATTACCATCTGCTTGATATGGCTGGTATCAAATTCAATCATTACGCTTGACAAAAGCAAGTACTTAAACTCTGCATTTCCACAAGAAACAAGGATTACTCCTTATTTGTACTTTATGACTCAAAGCTTACTTACTGTTTTCAGTTTAGTCTCATTCATAGCGTTGTGAGAACTGATATTATTCTGATAGCCCTACTAGTCTGGTTCAGAAATGAATACTTATAAAGAAAATACATTAGTTAATGATGGCATATTTCCAATGGACCATTAGGAGAATCATTATAAAATTCTGAAGTAATAGACTGAATAAATGCTGAAGCATAAAGAAATGTACAAGACATGTAAGAGTACCATTTTTAAAAAATGGAATTATTTAAGGTAATATGCCTTCTGAGCATGAGGACTGTATGTGGAATGGAATTTATTTGTTCCTTCACCTATTCCATCCAATAAACTTTATTCTAAAACACTTGAATTTTTGTCTGCTTTAAAAAAAGAAAAAACTGTGTACTTAGGAATCCCTGTAGATTATAACTGGAGTATAACACAGCCTGATAAACATGAAGAATTTATTAATTAAGAAAGTCCCATTGCAGCAATTCAAATAAACCCTCTCTAGTGCAGAAATAAATTATAACACTATCAATAACAGCATATCCCAGTAAGCCTGTAAGATGCTAACTTGAAACTGATGTGTCTCTTGAAACAACTGGGCAGACTGTGGAAAATATTCTGGGAAAAATATTGACTCATAAGCTAGGGAATCTAGGGAAGGATGAAGGTAGTTACAATAAATTTAAGGCAAGAAATGCTAACAGTACAAGTAATGTGTAACAAAGCAATTAATGATGCAATGCGAGGCAAAAAACCCTGAAAACTACAAAGCTGAAATATTAAAACACCATGGAACATGTGAAAGTCAAGAGGAATTATTTTTTTCAATGTAAGATTTAACCACTACTTCATGATTAATATTCCAGGGTAAGCTTTGCACAGAAACATCTTCTGGATAAGTAAACACATCCAGAAAAAAAGAGTTGAAAGGAGCAGTGATAAATGACAAATATAGGACAAGGGAGTGCCCTGAACGTGGGAGGCTACATCTTGGTGTAAGGAAAGACAAGACAATGTGAAGACTGGGAAAAATGTTGGAAGAGTAACCAAGTAAGAAGAGGAAAAAGTAAAAATGAGAGACAAAAAGGAAGATGAAGACAAGCAAACTAAAATCCCCAATATAGGGTATTCTCTCAAAAATTCCCTGAAAATTACTAGATTTTTACCACTGGCAAAGAATTTAATCATTTGTGGGCATCAATCAGAAGTGTGTCATAAACAATGTGTAGAATGCAACAGCAGTAAGTGTTGAGGATACACAAATGTCTTCTAGCTGTCTTTTTCTATCCTAAATATTAAAGCACTGAATAGGTATCTGAATCATAGCACTGTTTTACCTTTAAAACCTACAAAAACACTAGTACCACATCAGGTGGTTTCAACAAGCAAGTACTCTATTCCTCAACGAATCTGGCTAAAAAATGAATGTGTCCTTTTGGAGACTCTGAAATTTTCTGGCACCCAGGACTAAAAATATACAGTCCTATCTTCCCTGCTTTTTCTAGAGTGCAGAGTTCTGACACAGTTCTACTGAAATCCTCCCAACTGAATAGACCAAGAAGTTAAACTTCCCTCAAAGAGAGCTCTCGCAAAGAGCATTTACTGTATGTTTGAATTGGGAGGCACTATCTACATCTGTGGAGTCTTAAAAAGCCATAATTCTGCAAGACCTGAATATCCAATACAAGAAACAATGAAATTGAAAAGAAACAAACAAAATCAAGACAAAGAAAAACCAACCCACAAACTGAAACCCAACCAAATTTTAAAATAAGCCAGGTGAGAAGTAAAATATATTTGCACCAATACAAATACACGTTATAATATGGAACACAATTCTGCCTTCCTCCATGAATTTCCTCTCAGTAATTAATTACGAGGAACTAAGAGGTGATTATACATGCATTGACATGACATGAACACTCAATTTTAAATAACATGTAGAATGGCTAAACATGGAAGAAAATTACACTTTCATCAAGTCAAATCTCTGTTCCAATGTAAGATGTTTTCTGTTCTTTTCGTTTCCCCAGACAGCTCAAGCAGATGCTGCCTGTAAAAGTCTGATGTATTTGCATGCTGGCAACAGATCATGGATCATCAAATTGCCCAATAAATCTATCTTATTGTAATTATGAACATCTTTACTCAGCACTTGTTCTAATACGTGAACAATCTGATAACAGGGAATCTGATGTAATCAATATAATCTGTACTGTGAATGAAGAAACCTAGAAGTTACATTTTGGCTAATTCAACCAAAGTAAATGACATAAAGCCAAATCACTTTGGTTCAGCCACGTAGAAAAATGAAAACTGGTACTACTATTTTCTTCCTAATGTTCTCCAAGACTGTGGTGCTGGGTGCCAAAGCACAGATACCAACTCTCCCAAGAGAAGAGATGTTCCTTTCCTTGCCTGCCCCCAAGTTACTGAAGCAAGGTTTGCATAGGAAAAAAAAAAAAAAAAAAGTAAATTTAAGTGCTCCCTTTACAAAAGCACAAGGGTTGCTTCTCCAGTTCCTGTAGCAATTGCAATTAGTAACTGGAATGTAGTAATTGTAAATACAACTTTCAGTGATTGGATTGCATCATTTATTTCCCATTAGAAGGCTAGTCTTAAATACCTTATACCCCTGGAGACAACCAGAGCTATACTCAAGTTGCCTCTAACCTTCTTTTGGATACACCATAAAACTATTGGCACTCTTTTTCAGTAAAGCAAACATAGCTCTCTTTTAAAAAAATTACATGTCTCCTGGAAAATTGACTTGGTTTTGATCAGTTTTACCAGCTTCTTTTTCTGTTTTCTAACCTAGTTTTATGCTTTCAATGCTATTTTTGAAAGGTTACTAACACCACGTGGTTACTAACACCAGTGATTTTCTTATTCAGACTGGGCAAGTGAATGATCCTGTTCGCCATCTGAATTCCTCCTTATACACCTGCATGGATGACATGAACCTTTTTACCACAGCACAGACTAATGCAGTGTGGAAAGGACCTCCGGAGGTCTTTACTTCAACCTCTTGCTCAAAGCAGGATCACCTATGAGTTCAGGTCACATTTCTCAGGGCTTTAACCACTCAGGTCTTCACACTGTGAATTCATTTTCAGTCAATTTTCCACAAGGATTTCTTAAGTTACCATGACAGGCAGCACTTTGAAACCCACCCCCCTGAACATGCCTTTTGCTTGGTATCCCCTACATCCCTAAGATCACATTAGATCCGTATAAACACTGATGCTACCACAGAACTGACTTACAGACCCATTCACCATGACTTCATCATTATTTACTGCTTTCTTCCTCCTTTCTTTCTCCTTTCTTTCTCTTCTCCATTCCCTGGTTCAAGACCAGTGTCATTTAATCTATGTTTCAGTCTGTTCAGATGTAAAATACAATGTCTCTGCACAGAATGCAGTATTTGCTGTCTTGCCTGGGAGTTCTTCTCAGCTTCACAACTGTGAAAACTTGCACCTCCTAGAGGAACTCTTGAGAGAAGATGCAGTACAACTGTAATCTAAACGGCTTTTCATTATCATAAAATAAACCCACTGAAATAATTATTAACTCCCTGAATACTGTAGTTAAAAAGATTTATAACCAACATCTACTTTAATAAATACTGCTTTAAAATTTTTATGCGTTCTACCTTATGATTACACCTGTGATAGGAAAGAAATAGAAGACACTAATTGTTAATAGTAAATGTGTAGATATGTGTAGTACTTTACTACTGCACTATTAATGAGTAATGATTAAATATATTGCAGAGAATTTTAACATTAATCAAACTGATAACTGCAACAAGCAAATCGATACTTTTCAAAGCACAGCTTCTTTTTACCAAATATATTTGCAAATAGTGTGATTACTTATTACTGCATATTTCTGGAAACTACTTCAGAGGGCAAAGCATAGAGGCATTTGGTGACTTTTTATTAGAAAAATAAAATAACCAATGCACACTCATTACAATTCTGAGGATAATTACAATCTTGCTAGAATGTGACTAGTATCTAAAAAGTTTGTCTTTCTTCTGCTTCTATCAGTCAGTGAATTAATTCATTTGCAAATATGAACATTCTATTTCTGAGAAAGGCATCTGTTTTTCAATTTACATCCATGAATTTACATTTATTTATAAGGAAGAAGTTCTTTACTGTGACGGTGGTGAGGCACTGGAATGGGCTGCTCAAGGAAGTTGTGAATGCTTCATCCCTGGCAGTGTTCAAGACCAGGCTGAAAAGAGCTTTGGGTGACACGGTTTAGTGTGAGGTGTTCCTGCCCATGGCAGGGGGGTTGGAACTAGATGATCTTAAGGTCCTTCCCAGCCCTAACTATTCTATGATTCTATGAAAGTCTCTGGTACTATGAAATGTATGCAGGGACTTATTCTCTCTGCAATACCAAACTACATGAAGAGATTATCTTTTACCATGCAAAAATCTGATCTAATTTACTTGGCTCAATTCATTACAAGTAATGTGGGCTACTGAATTCCTACATTAAACATAGGCTATAAAGTGTGTTTTGGAAACCCACAGGGCTAATGGCTTGAAGTGCAGTTTAACTTCTTCAGGACTGCACTCCAAACAAGAGCAAAATTTTATTTATTTTCCTTCAAACATGATGTTCTAACTTACATATAAGACACAAGACTGGCAAGTTGTCTGCACATCACTTGCCCTGCACAATAGTAAGCTGAATGTGCAATAACTCATAGAAGTGTGTATTTTGCAAGTGAGGCAACCTATGGGTAAAGAGATATGCAAAAAAAGAAAATAGGGTATGTATGACAAAGTAGACACTACAGGTAAAATATGGAAGCTTTAGGAATGCAAACATATACGTTCATTTTTAAGTTCTCAACTGATGTGGCTTTAACCTGAGATACAGTTCCAGACATAAACAAAAAAGCAACTTTGCAGCTCCCCCTTTTACCTCCATGAATGATGGATAAGCATTATCACTATTTCATAGCAAGATATTTCCCTCTAAAATTGAGTCATACATAGATGATAGACTGTGTGGCCTGAACATCCCTGTCAGCGTTATGGCTCCAACCCCACATAACTTTACCATCAAAGAGCAATTAGGAAGGGGTCTACAGGTTTTTCCACTGTGCAACAAGGCTTTAATTTAAACATTACCTTCCCCAAGACCCACCACAATAAAAAAGCCCTCTCTGGATTAAAAATGTAGATGGGTATCACGCTAGGCCATTCCTGACCGGCACAATCACAGGGTGAGGTAGGCTGACTAAGGATCCTTCACAGCCAGGAAGTCTAAGAGAATCACTCATCCAGTGTACTCCTCAGGCAGCACTGACTGGAAGTCTCTTGTGAACCTAGACTTTAATGCAAAGCTCTTCTTAAGGAAGTTAGGTGTGGGAATGTCACGTATTCTCAACTATGGGTGAGTCGCGTCCCCAACACCAACACAGTGCAATTTGCAGCCTCTATGTGCGGTTGCAATACTTGGTATTTGAGGCCAGCAAAAGGAATTCAATGAGGAATTCAATTTTCCTTCTTTCCAGTGTTCAGAGAATTTAACACAGTAACTAAAACTTCATTTGCCTGCAGCTGCTTCAGAAAGAGAACGGAAAAATTAAAGAGAAAAAAAAAAAAATCCTCAACAAAACAAAAGCACATGAGTTTAAATTTAAATTCTGAAGGACCATTTTAAAAAGGAAGCAGAATGCAATTTCAACAGATCCTAAATAGTCTGCTTCATGAATGCTCACTTAATACCGAACCAAGATATTCTTAAAATTTCAAGCAGGAAAACCTGCTCTGGTTACCTTGGTGATAAACTAAAGACAGAAATTGCACATAATTGTTGCTGATGTCACTGCTTCCAATTGTTTCCAAGGTTACAGAGTACCTCAAATAATTGTGATGTTTCATTTCTGGACTGTATTGGAAGCCCATTTTCTGTTCTCGGTAAATTGTTTCATGCTGCAGGTAATCTATCTAACCCTTATCTAATAAGGCATCAGCAGCCTCTCAGCAACCTCTGTAATGATGTAGATTTATATGTTGAAAATATAGCTACCTAGCTCTTTACAGAGCAATCTGACTCCTAGATTATCTCAATTATTTTTATCCTAAGAATCTATTTCCATAACAAAGTATATTAATAAATATATAAATATCTGAACATTAAATGTCTTACTGCAAAGCAATATTACATGTCAACTACCTACCTGGAAGGAAGCTGTTCTATGGGCTGAATGGTGGAAAATTGGCTGTTAACTATTTATAACTGACTGATTTTCCCATCGTCTTTAACTCATTTTAAATGCAGAGCACAAATGTTTTGCTGCACTAAAAAAAATCAGTCATGCTACATCTTCCCCATTGCAACCTCAAGTTTACCACATACCATAGCATGAATCTCCTTAAAAATCAGTAAGCAGTGTATGTAAGGATTACCTTGCTACCGTCACAGTATTACTACCTCAGGACAACTACAGATAATGCTGCTCACTACTGTAGTTGTATCAAGAAACAGGAAGCAGTTTTGAAAACACACTAAAACCAAGATATTTTAGTCTACAACTATATGAATAAGAATATGAATATCAGATTGTAGACTTTGTAGCTCAGTTCTATCCCCCAAATCTAACTAGGCCACATTTCAAATCCTCACTTCTGAAGGACACAACAGTTAAACGTCCATCTAGCACCTCTCCTCCTGCTGGATGTGCCTTTCATCACTTGACTGATCTCAGACTGCAGGGCTTGACCTTGTCAGCATGAAATTTTCCACTAGAGCAAAACAAAATGGCACTTACTGTATCTTAGCAGTCTGTTATTATTTATGCAATGGATTTTGAGAAGTAATAATTTACTTTAGAAACTGGTTGACTAAAACAGTTTATGTGCATTTAATGAATAAAATTAACTGCATAAGGAGCCACTAAAATGCCTGACAGACATCTCAGCTTCTACCTAGAGTGCAGAGAGGGTTAGAGTGCAGCACAGAAAATAAAACAGAATATCAGAGGTGATTCTTTTTATGTTTGCTCAGAAAATGGCTGAGAGCTGAGCATGCTTAGTTTCATGATTATTCAAGATCCTCAATGAATTTATCTCAGGTGCATACTTTGTAGCTGTTAGGTATGTAATTCCCATGAATGTTCTAGCAACAAATATACTGGCATAAATGTTTGTTTGAACAGCCTGTTTTAAATAGGCACTGAAGAATATACATTTAAAACAACACCCTTCTGTTTGTAAGTGCATGTATTCATGAGAAATCCGGTTGAAGGAGAGACTCTTAACAAATCAAAACCAGCAACATACTATGCAGGCAAAGTCTTCCCTAATAGATAATGCTTACAACAGACTATACAGAGCATGAATTACTTGCTGAAATTAGGCTATGAATACATCTGAACAAAGAACGCATCTGAAAATCAAATTCTACCTGTTCACAGCTTACAAAATCGCACCAAGGTGATTTAACTTTAAAGCTGATTCTCTACTGTCTTACATAGTATATAAAAATATTTGTTAGTATTTTCTCAAATATATTAAAATGTCATAAGGTAATTGGGTACAGACCCCATTTTGCTACAGTATGGGGCAAATGCATACTGCATACACTTCAATTTTTAGATATTGACAGACTTAAATGAGTAGTTATATGTACATATTTGGTATGATCTTAGACACAAACAGCTCTCTGCTTTTTAGACACAGACAGTATAATGATTACTCGTTGTTCAGTTCAACCCTGGCACAAGCCTATTTAAATCTGATATTCAAACCCTAGGATGCATTTACCATTTACTAGTTAGAAATGAATTAATAATTAATAACTCATATACAACTTTTTAAGGTGTCCTGGGTTCAGCAGCAGCAGTCAGTTTTTCTCCTTCTTAGTAGCTGGTGCAGTGCTGTGGTTCTGACTTTCGGCCTGGGAATAATACTGATAAAGCCAATGTTTTCAGTTGCTGGTCAGAATGTTTACCCTGACCAAGGACTTTGTGAGCCTTATGCTCTGCCAGGGAGGAGGAGAAGCCGGGAGGAAGCAGGGACAGGACACCTAACCCAAACTAGCCAAAGAGGTATTCCATACCACAGCACGTCATGCCCAGGGATGTAACTGGGAGTTACCTGGAAGGGCACGTCCTTTTCTCGGTCAGGCTCTTTTTCCGGCGGGCGGTATCGTATTCTCTTCCCTTGTTATTTCTCTTATCATTATTATTATTGGTGGTAGCAGTAGTGATTTGTGTTATACCTTAGTTACTGGACTGTTTTTATCTCAACCCACGGGAGTTACATTCTTTCGATTCTCCTCCCCCTCCCTTTGGGGGGGGGGTGGAGTAGAAACTGCGTGGTTCTAATTTACGGCCTGGGCTTAAACCACGACATAAGGGCAGAGCTCCTGCTCTGGCATATTTTGGCACTGTTGCAAACTGTGACACAATGCTATAGTAGCAATGTTAAAATGCCAGGACATTCATCCATCACTAACAGTGTACTCCAGGGGTAAAAACGGTCCAGTCCCATTCAATATCTTCATTAATGAAGTGGATGATGTAGCAGAGTGCATCCTCATCAAGTTTGCTCATGTTACAGCCTGTGAGGAGCAGCTGATACACCTGAAAGTTCTGCTACTATCTAGAGGAGGAACCTCAACAGGCTGAAGAAATGGGCTGACAGGAACTTCATGAAGTTCAGTAAAGGGAAGTGTAAAGTCCTGCACCAGTATATGCTGGGGTCTGACCAGCTGGAAAGCAGCTTTGCACAAAAGGACCGAGGGATCTTTGTGGACACCAACTTGAACATGAGCAACCAATGTGCTCTTGTGGCAAACAAGGCTAATGGTATCCTGGGCTGCATTAGAAGTGGAATTGCCTGCAGGTTGAGGAAGGTGATCCTTCTCCTCTACTCAGCACTGGTGAGGCCACACCTGGAGTATCATGTCCAGTTCTGGCCAGGAGAGATACCGGAAGATACAAAGCTGATGGAGACAGTCCAACAAGGATCACTAAGATTGATTAAGGGACTGAAACACCTCTCACAGGAGGAAAGGCTGAGACAGGTGGGACTGTTTAACACACAAAATAGAAAGCTCAGAAGAGATATTATCAATATATACAAATACACGAAGGGAGAGTGTAAAGAAGACTGAGCCAGTCTCTTTTCAGTGGTGCCCAGTGACAGGGAAGAGGTGATGGGCACACACTGAAACACTGGTGGTTCAGCCTGAACATCATGAAACTTTTTCACCACTGTGAGAGTGACTGAGCACAGGCACAGGTTGCCCAGAGACATTCTGGAGTCTTCACCCTCGGAGATACTGAAAAGCTGTATGAACATGGTCCTTGGCAGCCTGCTACAGGTGACCCAGGTTGAGATAGAATCATAGAATCAACTAGCAAGAGGGTTGGACAAGATGACGTCCAGAGGTCCTTTCCAACCTCAGCCGTTCTGTGATTCTGTGGAAGATATAGCCAAGTACACACACTTACTGACATTTTTTAAAACACATCAGTTGTTCACCTTCTGCAAAGTTGGTGAACTCTGGAAAAATCAAACACAGAATGGATATTAAAAGAATTTCAACAGAAATGAAACACAGGAGTGCTTCTCAGAAACCTCACTGGTTACCTAACAACATATTTAGGCATCTAAATAATTTTGAAAATCTAATCATACTGAACTGGCTCAAGATTATATGAGCAGTCTGTAACCTGCTGAAGAACTAGCAATGGTCTTTCTAATCCTCAATCACAGATCTGTATTCTTTTCCACCTACGGAGAGACTCTACCCTTTAATTTATTTACTCTTCATATACCAACCAATAAGGATCCTGAAGACCTTGTATTTCTGCTTATTAGGTATTTCCACAGTACTCTTATATGAAACATGTCACCTTACATTCTTAGTGGTTTAGATTTCCCATAAAAGCACAATCACAAAGTAATGAAAGTTCAATTTATCAGGCAAGAAAATAATGTTTAAAAGTCAAATTATTTCTTAGACAGGTATACATAGCTTTTACGGATATCATGATGCTCCACCTATAACCATAGGCAGAATCTGGTCTTTCCATGTAGTTTAGTCACTCTGCTGTAACTGCAATTCACATTCCTATTAAGAAATAAACAATACTGCACTCCAAAACTTGCAGACTTCTTGTCAAATTATTCGTTATAAGACTATATTAATCAAGTTCCTTTAATTACTTTAAACACTCCATTTTAAATAACAATTCTATTAATTCTTCAGGCTTTTGTTTCACAAAAGGAATGAACTCTTAAGCTTTACTGTCTTACAACACATACTTGCATTTCTTTACTGCTCCAATCAACAGCAGTAAAAGTACATGCTACATGATGTATCAGTACCATGTCAGTACCAATGCAGATGGCAAAATCACAAAAAAGTTGGTAAAGCCAGCTGCAGTATGAAAGCCTACATCAGAAAATGTTAATATTAAATGTTACCTCCAAAAATAATGTCCCCACAACAGCTCTTACCTGTTCAGATGAATGAAACTACCTGTAGTACACCAGCTGCTCCACACTGTATACAATAAAGCAAAATGAAGGTGCAAATATTTTGGCCTCTCTACCTCATATGCCTGATGCACAGACACACTACCTATCGAAGTGAAACAGGTCTGTTCTCTCTCAACATGATCATATCTTAAAAATGACAATAACTGCATACTCTTAAAAGAACTTCTTCAGAAATCATTATCAACACTGAAGGCACAGTGTATGTTTGCACAGGAACACAAAGATAATTACACTGCCTATCTGAAAACTACCAGGAAGCTGAAGTTGGGATGAGTTAGGAAATGAAGACACCAGGTTTGGCTCTACTGGAGCCAGGTCAGCTCCTGAAGCAGTCAAGCATCACTAAATTCAAACTAATAAGCACTCCCAACAGCTTTAGGTCTCAACACAACACAACGCAGGTGAAGAACTACACCATTAAGTGAGTACTCAGAAGCTCAACTCCATCCCACTCCTGGCTATTTAACACGAATTAATGAAGCATAATAATTTTTAATGGAATTTCATTTAACACTCAGTTTTCATGGGTTAGAAAATTAAATACACATTTCTTATCACCAATCAATTAAAAACCTAAACGTACACAAGTCCACGGGACCTGATGAAATCCATCCGTGGGTCCTGAAGGAGCTGGCAAATGAAGTTGCTAGGCCAGTGGCCATCATATCTGAAAAATCATGGCAGTCAGGTGAAGTTCCCGACGACTGGAAGAAGAGAAATATAACCCCCATTTTCAAGAAGGGGAAAATGGATGACCTGGGCAATTACAGACCAGTCAGTCTCACCTCTGTGCCTGGCAAAACCTTGGAGCAGATTCTCCTGGAAGGCATGCTAAGGCACATGAAAAACAAGGAGGTGCTTGGTGACAGCAAGCATGGCTTCACTAAGGGGAAATCCTGCCTGACCAATTTGGTGGCCTTCTATGAAGGGGCTACGGAACTGATGGACAGGGGTAGAGCAGTTGACGTCATCTACCTGGATTTGTGCAAAGCCTTTGACGCTGTCCCACATGACATCCTTGTCTCTAAATTGGAGAGACATCAATTTGATGGGTGGACCACTCGGTGGATAAAGAACTGGCTGGATGGCTGCACACAAAGAGTTGTGGTCAATGGCTCAATGTCCAGCTGGAGACCGGTAACGAGTGGTGTCCCTCAGGGATCGGTGTTGGGACCGGTCTTGTTCAATGTCTTTGTCGGTGACATGGACAGTGGGATTGAGTGCGCCCTCAGCAAGTTTGCCAATGACACCAAGCTGTGTGGTTTGGTTGATACGCCGGAGGGAAGGGATGCCATCCAGAGGGACCTCGACACGGTTGGGCTGATGCCAACCTTATGAAGTTTAACCATGCCAAGTGCAAGGTCCTATACCTGGGTCAGAGCAATCCCAGGCACAGCTACAGGTTGGGCAGAGAAGAGATTCAGAGCAGCCCTGCAGAGAAGGACTTGGGGGTGTTGGTCGATGAGAAAATGAACATGAGCCGGCTTCAGTGTGAGCGCGCAGCCCAGAAAGCCAACTGTATCCTGGGCTGCATCAAAAGGAGCGTGACCAGCAGGTCGAAGGAGGTGATCCTGCCCCTCTACTCTGCTCTTGTGAGACCTCACTTGGAGTATTGTGTGCAGTTCTGGTGTCCTCAACATAAAAGGGACATGGAACTGTTGGAAGAATTCCAGAGGAGGGCCACGAGGTTGATCAAGGGACTGGAGCACCTCCCGTATAGAGATAGGCTGAGAAAGTTGGGGCTGTTCAGCCTGGAGAAGAGAAGGCTGCGTGGAGACCTCATAGCAGCCTTCCAGTATCTGAAGGGGGCCTACAAGGATGCTGGGGAGGGACTGTTCATCAGGGACTGTAGTGACAGGACAAGGGGTAACGGGTTCAAACTCAAACAGGGGAAGTTTAGATTGGATCTAAGGAAGAAATTCTTTACTGAGAGGGTGGTGAGGCACTGGAATGGGTTGCCCAGGGAGGTTGTGAATGCTCCATCCTTGGTGGTGTTCAAGGCCAGGTTGGATGAGGCCTTGGGTGACATGGTTTAGTGTGAGGTGTCCCTGTCCATGGCAGGGGGGTTGGAACTAGATTATCTTAAGGTCCTTTCCAACTCTAACTATTCTATGATTCTATGATTCTATGAACCAGTTTTAAAACAAGTGCCTTCTACTGCTTTCAAAAGAGCAACACTTGACTCATATAGACATGGGAGGAGAATTTGGTTCAGTTTCTGTTAAGTGTCAGCTGTCAGTGTAACCTAGAAAATGGCTCTTAATTTACCACCTCCCAGTAAGCATGACTGTAGCATGACTGTGTCCTGAAACACAGGATCTTTGCAACATGATCTGAAATCTTCACTTTACACCAGTATATACACTCACCCTTTCCAGACTATAATGCACAATCTCCTTTTTGCCACAGTACTTTTCATAGCCATTTCTTTTCTTTCCAAAATTTGAAATCACTGCTACCTTAAGAGATAGCGCTGACATAATATTTCTCATAATATAACATCATTTGAAGAATTTATGGACCTATTTTACTTTAGGAAGCTTAAGTGTAATGGTATTTGCGAATCTTTTACTTTGTAATACTTTGCTAAAACAGACACACCTACCCAGTAGCAGCAGATGGAAAAGGTTAAAAGTATCAACTCCCAAATTACCAACTTTGCTAGGCCACCTTCCCTTCATAATTTAGGCCCTTCTGTTGGAAATTTGAAAATATATTCTAGACAGATGACATGTTAACAGAATCATTTCATGGTTCAGTGTCTTCACAGTATGATTTATCTCTTATCTCTAGGCACTGGAGGTCCCTTTTCAGGAGATTTATGAGTCAGATCCAAGAATTCATTTTGATGAGGAAGAATGTGCGCATCATTGCAAAACAGAACATTAACAAGGTAATGCAGTTCCAAGAATAAGTTGCATGCATGTGATACCACAAGTGTTTCCAAGACACTGCACATTCATATAATAAAATGTTCATGAATGAAAGAGGTTTTTAAAGTTTGCATTAGTCCATGAACACATATGCCCTTCCCTTCCAAATCTACACAATACATACAGAAATAACGCCCAGAAGGCTAGTGTCTAATGAAACATCTAGCTTAAATTTTAACCAATATTTTGTTTTTCACTCCACTTTTGCTATCACATACTTGCTGCAGATGCTACATTTTCCGTAGGATAAGTGGTTAACCACTGGAAGATGCTTAATCATCTAGCCCAGAGCTCAGGCCATATTATCAGAAGTACAAAGTTAATACACATGCATCTTAAAAAACCACTGTTTTCTAAAGTGCTTAGCATCCAGCATCTCCTGCTGTGAAACACTGAGCAGGTTTTCAGGGGAGTGCAGCACTGTGGCATCACCTGGGGGACTACAGGGGTGGCTTCTGTGAGAAGCTGCTAGAAGCTTCCCCTGTGTCCTACAAAGCCAGTGTCAGCAGCTCCAAGACAGACCTGCCGCTTGCCAAGGCTGAGCCCATCAGTGACAGTGGTAGTACTTCTGAGATATAACACAATTAAGAAAGGGGGAAAAAACCTGCTGCGGAACAGCAATAGCAGCTAGGGAGAGAACTGAGAATACGGGAGAGGAACAACCCAGCAGACACCAAGGTCAGTGAAGACAGAGAAGAAGGAGGCACTGGAGCAGAGATTCCCCTGCAGCCTGTGGTACAGACCATGGTGAGGCAGACTGTCCCCCTACAGCCCATGGACTACCATGGTGAAGCAGATATCCACCTGTAGCCCATGAAGGACCCCATGCTGGAGCACAGCGATGCCCAAAGGAGGCTGTGACCCCATGAGAAGCCTGTGCTGGAGCAGGGTCCTGACAGGACCTGTGGCACCGTGGAAAGAGAAACCCTCTCTGGAGCAGGTTTCCTGGTAGGACTTGTGACCCACCCTGGGGAACCTAGGCTGGAGCAGTCTGTTCCTAAAGGACTGCACCCTGTGGAAGGGACACAGGCTGGAGCAATTCATGAAGAATTGCAGTCCATGGGAAGGGCTCACGTTGGAGAAGTTAATGGAAGACGGTTTCCCATTGGAGGGACCCCATATTGCAGCAGGGGAAGAATGTGAGGACTCCTCCCCTGAGGAGAAAGGAGCAGCAGAAACAATACGTGATGAACTGACCACAACCCCTATTCCCTTCCCATCCCCCCTGCGCCACTGTGAGGAGGAGACAGAGAAAATTGGGAATAAAGTTAAGCCCAGGAAAAAGAGATGGGTGGGGGGAAGATGTTTTTAAGATTTGGGTTTGTTTCTCATTATCCTACTCTGATTTGATTAGTAAAAAAGTAAACTGATTTCTCCAAGCCAAGTCTGTTTCACCCATGACAGTAATTGGTGAATGATCTCTCCCTGTCCTTATCTCGACCCACAAGCCTTTCGTGATATTTTCTTTCTCCTGTCCAGTTGAGGAGCAAGAGTCCACAGAGCGGCTTGGTGGGCACCTGGCATCTAGCCAGAGTCAACCCACCACAATGTCAGTTCAGCAGTGCACATATGTCACCCACCAACTTCACACTGTGGGCCGTTTGTTGTTACAGTTTAAAACACACTAAAAATGGAGGACAGGGAGCAACACATCTGTTTGCAGTCTTTCAACTAATGTCATTTATCTAACAGAAGCATTTATGAGCCTTTCACTAGAATCTTTGTAATAAAGTCCTTACTCGGAACAAGATGGGGGAAGAGAACTGCAAACAAAGTTATGTCCTTTACTTAGAAAGGCACAGCAATCTGACAAGACAGTTGCAGTTTATGTTGCAGAGATGGAGGCAACAAAGAGAGAGATAGATGTGGTTGAGGCCTTGTTATCTACAATGTCCTGTTAAGAACTATCATCAATGAAAACACTTTTAGGAGATAGGCTTTTGATCAGAGACAAAAGTATTTGAATCTTTTCCCAGCAATGCTGAAAGGACAGAGATGTAAAAACTATTAAAAAAAAAAAACAGTTACAAAAATACAGAACTAAGAACCTCAGAGCACTAACAAAGAATGCAAAAATCAAACATTTTAGTGCCATCAGATCTTTCCATTTTATGGAATTCTACCTGGAATTTCTTTATGAAATTATGTCCTTTCTTTATGAAATTCCATCCTTAATTTGACAGCTCACAGGGCTATCACTACATATTCTGTCATTTCTATATTAATACTAGCCTGCACAGAGAAGTATGACTGGGAAAATCCAAATTTCAACAGTCTCTCAACGAGATAAATACCTAGGATAAGACAGAGAGACTGTTCAGAGCAACTGGAATGTTTTATTGTGAAAGTTCTGCACAAGAAGACATCTCAAAGATCTTGGGGGTATGTAACTGCTGTGACTGTTAATACAAAATCATTCATTCAGTGGCTGATTCAAACCCTATAAAGTCAAAGTGAAGACTCACTGACTACGATTATATGCATTTAAGACTACAGCCTTAGATCCACAGCTCACTAAGTTGACACTCAATGCCAAGGCTAACAGCACAATTACTGACTCTCTCTAGAAAAAAGCCAATGACTAAACTGACACAGAAACTTTACTACTTTATTCCCCACTTGAGAATGGAAGAATTCTGTAGAAACAAACATAGAAATTTCCGTGTCTAGCTTTGGCAATTTTGCCATTAATAGCATTTTCAAGTATATTCATGAGAACAGATTATTCAGTGCTTTAAAACTCTCACAAAGTTTTCTGCTAATGTAAAGAAATCAGCAGCACACAAAACAGACTAATCTAGCACACAGAAGGCAGTATAAATAGAAAGATATGGATCAACCATAGTCAAGAATGTAAAGGAAGAAGGAAATAATTCCTGATAACTCTGCCTGAGTGATGTCCAAGTGTCATTTACTGTGAATAGCAATTTCATCTCTCCTCCAACCTGAAGTCAAATCAGCCCCATCAACAACAGTTACCCTGGGAGAACACATAAAGAAATCAGATATATGCAGTAAATCAATAGCCCACTACATTTGTTGCTCATTATTTGCAGTAGCTTTTTATAATTCCAGATAAAATGTAAGTGCTTTACTGTAAGGTACCACAGTCACACCATAACTGTGCAACACGCTTTGGTGTCACTTCATATTTGTGCATTTAGTCATTCAGCAATAGCTAAATGAAACCTGATTTTCCAATTTCACATCAAACCACAAGAAACCCCAGCTGAAAGAGCAGCTGTTATCAACAAGTTACATTCTGTGTCCGTCAGAAATTAAAGTATAGGTAAATACACAAGGATGTGTATATATATATAAGGTTACACTGCTTTCTGACCAAGTTCTTGTAACTACCAGAATCCCAGAATTCGAAGTGTGTGCCTTAGCATTTAGCTTCATTGTACTCCAATATTAATATGGTTTGAATGGCAAATTACAGTTTTGAGATAATTTGAGCAACTGCTAACCTCCTGCTAGTTGCCTTTTTCAAGAGAAACTCTTGAGTGAGAAACTGAGAAGCAATAACAAAAAAGAGGGCAGAGAAAAGGAAAAAGCGAAGAAAAAGAAAAAGGAAAAGGAAAATAAAAAGGAAAAAAGAAAAAGGAAAAAGGAAAAGGAAACCCCAGCAGGGTTGCTTTATTTTTTGACTGGATCTTACAATGGCATTAAGTTACGTGGAGAGGGGCTATAGGGATTGACTGGACCTTTCCCCTTCTCGTAAGGCAGGTAAGGGTTACCAAATGAAGCTAGGAAGTGGCACACAAAAGGAGAGAGTTGTTCCAATAAAATATAGCTGCCCTACAAGCATTTTTGCTACCAGATGCTATAGTAGGTGAGAATTTGTATTGGACAAATTCAGAGATTACACGGAAGGATACTACCTACCTAAAAATGACCAAGTGGTCATTTGCATTTACAACTTCAGACATAGATATTATCATGAAAGCAGAAAGTGTAAAGATGCCAGACCTGTGAGCTCAGAGGATTCTGAAGAGTCTCAGAAGGCAAACTGCAATACTTCTATATATCACTGCTTGAGCACTCACAGCCAGTGCTTGGAAGAATGGCTTTCAACCTGAGAATAGCTTCAATGCTCAAGTTGAAAATGCTGTTAAAAATGCGTGAAGCACAGTTACCAGCAACTGCACTGAGAGTACTTCTAACCTGTCTAACTATTATAAGAAGGGAATGCATCTTTTACTTTTGCTGTGAATTGCCTTCAAACAAGTACCAGTAGAGAAGCTCTGTCTCCTATAGCTCAGAACCTTATGCCATTCAGCACTCACCACTACCCACTTTATGTAATATTAGTGCATACTTACCAGCAGGAGGGTTACAGCTCATAAAATGCAAAGCAGAGGCAAATCTCTCAACTTAAAAATTGCTACCATTCTATTTAACAAATGTACCCATTACTTAATTAATCAGATAGATACTTTACCTTTGTTTTGCTAAGTCATACAGCGATGTAACAGCAAATAAGGAAAGAGGTAAACTATTCATAGGAATCAAAGCCTCTACATGCCCTATTCTATGTATCTTCTCATTGCTTGCTGATACTTTTGGTACAACTTCTGCCTCTCTAAAACATTTTGAGCATTGATAAAATTTATAGATATTGCTTTAGTAATCTGAAGCCTCCCTTGCTGCCTTAACTGCCAGGACCTGTTTTATACTTGTGCAAAGGCAACAAGAAGAACCACTGCTTCAATATGAATAATTTCGGAAAGACTGGTGGCAGTTCTTGTCTGAGCTGGGTAGAAAGAGATAAATATATGATGCAGAACCCAGCACAACTGCACCTGCATATAAATAGACTTAATCAGAAATGCAAATTGCAATCAGAAGAAATTTTGAAAGCCTGTGATAACTGTGCAGATAACAAAAGGTCAAACACTTGTATTGCTGGAAGTTTAAAAATGTTATCAGTTACTGGGGATTCTTTCTCCATGAGCAAAATGTGGAAAAGTCAAGTATATGCCAGTCTAATCAATAATGGACAAATTCTTTCTATATTCGTTCTATTATTTCAACTGTTCTGCTGTTAAACTCTATTTTACATTGTTAATCTCAACTTATTCAGGAAGACTCAATGAAATGAAAATGTGGCTGCCCCATAACATCTCCCTTATGAGGAGAGGCTGAGGGAGCTGGGTCTCTTTACCTTGGAGAAGAGGAGACTGAGGGGTGACCTCATCAATGTTTACAAATATGTAAAGGGTGAGTGTCAGGATGATGGAGCTAGGCTTTTCTCAGTGATGTCCAGTGACACGACAAGGGGTAATGGGTGTAAACTGGAGCATAAGAGGTTCCATGTGAACATCAGGAAAAACTTCTTTACTGTGAGAGTGACAGAGCACTGGAACAGGTTACCCAGGGGGGTTGTGGAGTCTCCTACGTTGGAGATATTCAAGGCCCAGCTGGACAAGATCCTGTGTGATGTACTCTAGGTTACCCTGCTCTTGCAGGGGGGTTGGACTAGATGATCTTTTGAGGTCTCTTCCAACCCTTGGGATTCTGTGATTCTATGATTCCTGGCAGTGTTCAAGGCCAGGCTGAATGGGGCTTTGAGCAACCTAGTCTAGTGGAAGATGTCACTGACCATGGCAGGGGGTTGGAACTAGATGAGCTTTAAGGTCGCTTCCAACCCAAACTATTCTGTGATTCTATGAAAACAAAATGAAAACAAAAATAGCATGAAATAATATGGCTAATTCACTTGACTATACATAGAGGGAATTTCTATCTCTTTTTCATGTCCATGTATGACAATTGAAATCTTCCCATTTTAACATCCTTGGGTAAATTAAAAAATAAATTATGACTACAGTTTGCTGGAACTGCCAGACTGCTTCACAGCATTGTCAAAAATTGTGTGATTTTCTCCCACAGTAAAACAAGCCTGAGACTCTAGGGAAATAATATTTAAAAATGTTATTCAGAAGTTACAGATATTGGCTTCTTCCTTTTTGAAACAAATGTTTTCATCGACAGTAGCTAAGAGAAGTACTTCTGAAGGGAGATATCTTCATACTTTATGACTTACATTCCAAGAATAAAATAAATATGTAAGTCTTTATCATTTCAAGGTGTTCTCAGTGTAAATTATTGTAGATTTCAGGCTGAAAAAAAAAGTTTTTAACCGTACAGCTTTTTAATGTCTTTTCCAATTAAATATTCTTAGGGTTTGATGCACAACGTTTACCAAATATTTCTCCTTTGCCTAGATTGCCTTCGAACAAACTAGTGAGTGAAGAGAGCCATCTAGTGCCATACCTTGGAATTTTAAAAAGGGTTTTCACCGGGTGCATGTCAAATAAGGGAGGGTCTCCATCCCCCAGTTCAATGGCTGTTATTCCCAAGGACCATACGTCACATCGAGCATCATACGAGTAGTCATACTGTTGTTCACAAGCAATGACCTGTCAGAAAAAAAGCAGAGAAAACAACGCTTTAACCTAATGAACTATTCACATCACCCTAGTGTGACATTGAATGTCATTTTTGATTCATGTCTAAAATCCTATGTAGCTTTCAAATACGTACGTTTGCCTGTATATCCCAGTTAGGAAAACCCCCACAAAAACATAACAGTAAATTAGAACTTATCTGCGGTTTCTTTTAAAAAACAAAACAACACTCTCCCTCTGTTTTTTTAACTACATGAAGCTCCATGGGATGCTTTAAATATCTATACAAAGAACATCACTACTAAATTCTGTTTTTTTAAAGCACTTCTAACAGAAGTCTATTACAATAGCAGAGAACCCTATTGATGTTGTTCTTATTAACTTCTATGACTATTCATGAGGCTAGACTGATTTGCACAGCCAGTTTTAGATAAGAATATTCCATCAGTCATTTCTGCCAATTTATTTTTTTTTATTATTAGTTTGTCTGTACTAAATTTGAGCAGTTTAAAAAAAATTTAAATAACATACCATGTAGCTGTCTAAGAAAAACTGATGTTAACAGGAATCTCTCCTTGGACATCAGAACTGTTTAACATTACAAACATGATGCACACTTCCAGCTAACCCACTGTTTGCATCCTAATCATAAGCTAACTACTCATACAAGCTGGAAACAACCCTGCATCTAAACGAGATTCAAACTTTAGCCCTTATCTTTGCAAGGGATAAGACAAAAACCACAGCTTCACTAGTTTTTACTCTACCATGATTTGAGATCTGTCTCAAGATTGTCTTCCTAAATCTCATCAATTGACCAATTGCTTTGAAAATATGTCAGATCCCCACATATTGCTATTATCAGCTTCCATGATTTCAGTCAGGGACAATGTTTTGCAGAGGTGCCAATATGCAAGTCAGCACCCCACACAGATGCCGGCAAAGGACCACCTACTGCCTGCTGTGGAAGAAAACCCTTCCTGGAGAAGCTGCTGATTCCAGCTTGACCTCTTGGTTACTCTCTCTATAAAGCTGCACCTACCAGAGGTGTTCCTGCCTTTGTTTGAGATTCCATCCAACAAGCTCCAATGGTCTGTCCACCTCTCAGTCAAGGACTCAGGACCCCATCATACAGCACTCATCATTTATTTCATCAGAAACCAGGGGTGTTGAACATACTAGTTAAATTAATACCAAAATGGGGAGGGGGGTGTTGTAGTTTGGGGGAAGTTTTTTGGCAGTAAAGTTGGATATTAATCAATTCCTTTGCCATATACTAATAGTTCAGTTCTTTTCCTAGAGAAAATCAGTCCAGAAAAATTTAGACCTTTCCTGAATTTTCTATCAATGCTTTGTCAAGTGCTGAGAACCCTCTCTTCCTCCTCATTTTTCCAGGTTAGTATGCCAAGGAAATTTCTTTCCATATACTGCTGACATTGGTATTTCCCCTTTATTGCTGTAATACCAAAGAATCTTCTGATAAAGTATTAAACCAGTGTTTCTCAACTATTATCTGAAGAACACTGGTGATCTGTAAGACAACTGATAAAGTGGTCACCAGAATGTCTGCAGGCCATCTGAGAAAAACATACATACATATTCCTCTGCCATCAACTATCAGATAATCAGAATGAGGAAAAATGAAAATAAGCACTGCAAAGGACGGTCCAGAGATTTTTTTTCTTTAGCTCGAGGAGGCAGAGTTTTGTTAGCTAATGTGGTGATTTTCAGAGTTGTCATGCAAAGATCATTTCCCCATCTCCCTTGTCTTCAACAGAAGTGAAAGCTCTGAAATATTTCTTTGTTCTTCAAAGAGTTCATTACAGCATTGACCTCATCCCAGAGATTCCCCCTATCATCTCTTGAAAAAGATGAATCTTACTGTGCAGTAGATAGATTCTGTGCAACTCAGACTTTAAACCACCACCCTTATTTCAGAGGCCTATATGATAGTTTAATTTCCTTGTATCATGCCTTAAGGAGAAGGAAATAAATAAAATTTGATGCAAAAACTTGGAAGAAAGTCAATATGAAGATCCATCAGAGAGATCAAATAATGTATTATAAGGAAGCCATACTGGTGTTGGTTGGAGTTTCCTACATGGCAGTTTTGCTCAGAGATTGAAAGGGAAGCTTGTATTTCTTGATTATTTTTGTTACTTTATACAGTTTCCCAAACCATCTGTACATTCAAGGATACCCAGGAAGAAAGAAAAGGAAGGGAAGGGAAGGGAAGGGAAGGGAAGGAAAAGGAAAAGGAAAAGGAAAAGGAAAAGGAAAAGGAAAAGGAAAAGGAAAAGGAAAAGGAAAAGGAAAAGGAAAAGGAAAAGGAAAAGGAAAAGGAAAGGAGGAAGAGAGGGAGGGAGGCAGGCAGGAAGGCAGGCAGGCAGGCAGGCAGGAAGGCAGGCAGGCAGGAAGGAAGGCAGGAAGGAAAAGAAGGCAGGAAGGCAGGAAGGCAGGAAGGCAGGAAGGCAGGAAGGAAGGAAGGAAGGAAGGAAGGAAGGAAAAGAAGGAAAGAAAAGAAGGAAAGGAAGGAAGTAAACCAACTTCCAGACCATGACGTAGAAGCTGCAAGTAGCTTGTCCATATATGACTAATTAAATGCTGTGCTCTCCTTCCTTTTTTAACAGATGAAAAATAGTTACCTGCTTGGTTAAAAAGCTGCTAGAGCCCATCTTCTGGAAGTGACCATCTGAGAAGTTGCCTGGTTCTTATCAGTGTGCTGAGTCTTTTGCAAACTTGTCAGTTTGTTCTCAAACTTTATGATGCAGAGGAATAAATTTTTATTCTCAAGAGAAGGAAAAGAAGGGCCTGCACAAGGTCCCAATGGACTTCGTCAGCAGTGCCAGACTTAGCTGGTCTCCCCCATTCAAAGAAAATACCACTTTTTCCTCTTAAAGCACATCACAATTGCTTCTAACTACAGGCTGACGGCAAGACTTGCTACGTATCTCCGTTTTAGAAAGTTTAAGCTACACTAAAATAACATGAGCATCAGACGGCTTTGTTATATATGGGGAAAAGAAAGTATACTGCAGCTGCTGTTTCAGAAAGTAAAGAGGTCTGAGATTTTCTCAGCTTCACAATATATCACCTACCAAAGAGAAAATAACGTGTCTTTGTATGTCTTCTCCTCCACAGCTAACAGCTACACCTCCAGTAAATATGCTACATGTCAGTAACATGACACTATGCCAAAATACTTGCACTCTAACCAAGGGGAATTAAACACTATCAGATTCTTCTCCACTCCAATATCAGAGCCTGCAGTGATCCTTTTAGAAAAAATATTTCCATTAATCTGCATTCTTTTTTGTTCATAAAAATTCAGCCAGTGGACTGTTCAATCCAGTATGTTTCACACAGTAGCTTGACTATAGTGTGATAAGCACCCCAGAAAACATACAAAATTAACTGTTCTTTTGATACCAAGTACACAGCATATATATCAATTTGATGGGCACTTTAGTTTGAAACAAGTTTTCAATTTCTGTGGGATTTATTAGAATCCTACCAAGTTATGCACCACTTAAAAACACACAAATGCCACTAATTTTAGATTTTAACGCAAGAGTCAAATTTACAGCTTTTCATCAATGAAGGGGAAGTGCACATCAGCAGTTTGCTTTACATGCTGGCTAGCAGACAACACTGCCTTGAAATCTGAAGTTCTCTCAGTCACAGTTTACAAGCTAAGTCCTTGGGAATGCCCCAGTCCTATTTTGCCTTGGAAACTATTGCAACCGTTTGCCCAGCAAATGTCTCTAAAAGCCAAATACAAAAGGAAAAATGCAACTTATTTATCTTTTATTATGCTCCAGTCTCTATTGGGAACTCAGAGATACTTATCTTTTTGGAATTCTCTGTCCTTTTTGGTCAAGGTTCTAGAGCTGAGACTGCCTCTCAGCTCTGTTGATGCCTGCTCTGCCCAGTGGGGCATGAAGACAGGGAGCCCAGAAGAAATGATCTGAAACTGAAAGATTCTTTCTCTACCCTCTGCAAAGACATCATCACATCTGTACCTATTTTATATTCAGCAAAATCCTCCCCCGCCCTTGTACAAGCAAATAAGAAGGTAGCTTGCATTGTTGCAAACACTGTACTCATGCCCAAGCTTTGGGGGAGGATGTAGTTAATTTTGAGATTCATCAGTAAACACTAAGGGAATAAGCACCAAATCTTTCCCTTCCGTATGGGGTGGTTACGTGCACACAGTGGCCCAGGTTGCTAAGGAGACAGGCTGTCACTTCTTGTGTTAGTTGTAATTTCATCATGATTTCATGCCCAGCCATACTGTGGTAGGATGGAAAGCACCTAAACACCACACAGAAGGAGGCAACATGATGGTAGTTGTCAATACTAATTGTGCTAAGGGTCATACTAGGACAGGGTGAAGTGTGGGGAATTCACTAGTCTGGCAAAGATGGCACATAAACAAATCAGTCACACTAACTGAAGGGTATTTAGAGAAGCCAGTGATTAAGCATTCTGTGTGATTTACCACTTCTACAGAGAACACAAAACTTCAGAGAGATACATAAGATCATTCTAACCCTGACTAGAAGACCTCATATCCAAAGATATAATTCCACTTGTTCTGAAATCAATGCAAAGATTTCTTTGACTTCAGCAAGCCCATAAGTTGATCACAGGTGTATTTAAAAGAAGGAAAACAGGTAATATAGAGAATTAACTGTTATTTGCACAGTGTCATACTAACTTGTTCACAGAGAGGAAGCTATACATATGTTTAGCTGAAGCAAAATACATCAAAACCTTTTAAGCTTACCTAGAATTATTAGAAGTGAACTTACTTTCATTTTGCCTCAGTATACACAGTGCACGTACAAAGTATAGCTGCAAGCATACACAATACCGTTAACAGCAATACAGATGTGCTACCTGGAGACGACTGCTACACAATTAGTGCTGGTGACCCACCCGCAGAAAGAAGTCTGGAATTAAAAACCTTGAAGCTCCTGAACTAGGGCTGTACTGTACTTAGCTGACGTGGCTAACTAAGCAGCTTATGAAGTGTGTGAGCACAATGCTGAAAAGCACTGTGTATATAAAATGAAGGTGGCACAAAATTGTTACCCTTGCTGCAAGGAGAACAAAACTGCTAGTTATGCAAGTCAAATGGAATAAACCAACTGAACTTCTGTGCTCCACATTATACTATGTAACCCAACTTAATTTATATACATAGGAAATATAATAGCAAATATTCTTTTAATTACTATGCATGGGGGGGAGGAAGCTATCTTTCATGATAGCATTTAGCAGCACTGGGGATACTGAATTATCCAGGCCAAAGCAATACCTATCTATCTCTATCTCCTCCTCATTTCCTCTTTCCCTCTGTCCCTCACTCCCTCCCCTTAAGCACATTCATATAATCAAAAAAGAGCAAATTTCTAATTGAAATTGGTTCCATATTCCCTCATTTTGTTATTTGGATTTCAGTTTCTTATTTATCATCATACAAATTTTTCCATGGTGCATCAGATAACAATTATATTGTTAGAAAAGTTCCCAAAATAGAAAGTAATGAACATTTTAAATAATTCAAGGTAATTATCACAATTAATGTTGATTCATTGACAATTTATTAAATGTCAAGAAGTCAGTTGTGTTTTAACACCTGCAAGTAATCAATTTTTATTTTTGCTTTTAATTCACCCAAGTGAAATATCCTTGAGACCATCAGACTGCTCTGACAGCAGGCTACATCTGTAGAGAAGCACAATACTTTTTATTAGACCAAATGATACAGTGGGGAAAAACAGATAAGCTTTCAAGCACATAAATCTATTTTGCTTTATACCATGAGACCATCAAGGCTTCAACGCTACTAATGCTAGTAGCATTGATACATGTTGTTTCTGATCCACAGATTTACCTCTGAGTTGTAAGAATTATACACTACACACCTCGCCCAGATTTGTAAATGGTGTTTCACAAAGAAACTCAGAGGCAACTCCAGCCTCCTAAGTAAACAGATTTCTGGTAGGGATCTCAATGCAGAGCAGTGTGGTGGTGAAATTATTTTCTCTACTGGTTTGGGGTTGGTCTTTTTTGTTTGTTTTTTTTTTTAATCTTTAATCACCTTACATGGAAGTTGTACAACCCCTCCATAGCTGCTGTTTAGGTTAGAACAAAACAGAAGCATCTGTAACTCCTCCACATCCCTTCACAAGATTATCATGTTATCAAGGTTACTGGCCTCCAGCTGCCACATCCTTTTCAATCCCCTTCTACCATGCTAGCCCATGAGGAGGTCAGCTCTCCTGGAGGCAAAGGAGAAGGTGATGCATTCTGATGGACCTTGCTCTGCAGGGAGAGCTTGCTGATGCTGTCCTGCTGCACCCTCTGCATTTCTTGTGTGCCATCCCCTTTAAAGAAACCTCTGTATCAAAATTCAGCCTCATGCGGTCACTTAGAGGCCTAATTTTATCCCACATTCTGCCACTGACCTGCTGTAAGTCCCTAAGCAAACCATTCCACTTCTATGTCCCTCAGTTCTTCCATACAATCTTGCCCTATCTGTTTAGATCAATGGTTCCCACTCTTCCTACTCTGCCTTTTCACACGGACCCTGTAGTAGTTCCTCTCCAGCATGCCCATACCTATTCACCACATGTACCACAGGACATGCTCAGATCCAGTTCTGCATTTCAAGAAGGCAGCTAGTATTCCCTAAAAATAATTTGTAACGCACTCTTTAAAGTAGTGGTGTCCCACTACTTTAACTTCTCAAAACAGGGATGCAATTTCCAAGTCTTTGCCAAGTAGGCTATTCCCTTTCGCCTTAGGCCTAACACATACTATTATAAGTAATGTTAAACAACAAGCACTTATTCAAATAACACTTCAACAAAAAATCTATGTTATGAATATTTTAATGCCACCATTCTTTATTTTTACCATTTACTTACTGCATTTATTATTTCTACCCACTAAATGTGTGGGATTTTCAATCACTTCACTATTAATAATCATGGCAGATAAACACAAAATCTATAAAAGCAGCAGAAGTTTTCTCTATTCCTATCTGTAAAGTTTCTTCCAAAGGACATTCAGTTATTTTTTGTAAATTATGTTTTCAATCTTATCTCACTGTAATTCACAAGGTTAAAAAAAAAAAAATTGTAAGAGCTAATTCAGTAATCTATCTAATCACTACCTGTAAGAGAATAGTTATTACACCTGCATGGAAGATCTTATAAGAAAATATTTTCCTTTTTAGGGAAGGTACATAATCCCTTATGTTTCCATATCACAAAATATGCATACTGCTTCACTGTACCACTGTTTTTAAATGCCTTTCAGGCTGAAAAATAACTGTATATATGTTCTTGAAATCTATATCCTATTTATATTAAGCAGTGGATTCCTACAGTTCATTATAAATCAGCATTTACAAAATTCCATGCTTATTTGGCATTTAAAAGTGTAGTGAAAATGTGCGTACCAGAAGAGCTAATGTTAGCTAATAAGGAATCAAAGTGAAGAGACCTAAAGCTGTTAACAGGCTGCTGGCTTGAGTCTCATAATGGGCTGGAAAGGGCTAGAAAGGGCTGGAAAATAAGCTATGTTGAAGTGTCACAAAATGAGAATATATTCAGTAGTTTCAAAGGAATGTATCACTGTACTTGTTTAAAGTAAATTAAAAACATAAGCCCAGGTTAGTGATGCAGTTGTCTTTTCTATGCTGTTTTTCCAACTCAGTATTTAACTACACATGAAATGTATTTACTGGTAAATGGACTTTTTTTGTAATTTGTTGATGTCTCCTCTGAGAGAGGTAAATACGAGAAATCAGCCCTAGTTTCCCAAAATGAGGATTTTTTTTTTTTTTGACAGAATTCTAGGTCTGAATACAGCCCTTACTGTAATGAATATTGGCCTCAGTGGAAAAGCTGCTGCGAGTCTTTGCAAAATTAGATTTTTCCCTTCATATACTTTTCAACTACATTGACTACATTAAATTAGTTGTTGGGGTGCTTTTTTTACCAGTTTCGTTGATTTTTCTTTAGATTATGCAGAAACACAGCTTTATACTGAAACAATGCAAATATTACTCATTGTTTCAGGATTAGGCACACACTTATAATCAGGCTTAAAGCTTAAAAAACTACACAGGAGCATTGAAAAAAAGAAACACAATTTAAACTAGTCACTTACTGTTCTAACAATTCAGAAATTTATTCTCATGCTCAGACACACTGAATTTTATCCCAAGGAGTATGCCTTGATTCAGCAGGTGGAAAGAAAACAATTTGGGGGGGTCTTACTGATCACTATTTCACCTTGGCAGGATGGTTAACAAACATACAAAATACAGAGTTAATACAGCTTTAAATAATAATATTACATCTGAAATCCCCCTGTAATTAATAGCAAAACAAGGCCAAGATTTTATCACTGGTTAACTCATCGTTACAGAACTCTTACCTTTATCAATGTCCCAACCTTTCCTACTGTCAGGTGTCATATTTCAACACATAATTCTTCAAAGGATCAACTATGTTTTACTAATGTTCCTTTTAAAACCTAAGTATTCGCGCACCATTGTCATTTTTAGCAGTTATCAGTAAAATATATAAGCATACTCCCAATGGTTTTAAATTACTTTCAGCATCTCTCGACTTCTTTCTGACTTCAAGTATCTTTCTCTTTCTGTTCTGAAAAGTAGATTTTGGCCAAAGAAAACATGTTCAGATTCTAACTGAGCTGGTTTCAAGAGTCAAATTTCCAGCCAGATCATGATACATTTAGAAAAAAGGAAAACTGCAATTCTCTTTGAACTAGATTTTGTTCAGTTCTGCACTAGAGGTTGAAGATAAAACATGTTAAGGCTTAGAACTAGAGATATATAGGTGGTTCAGTTCAAAAGTTTCAAATCTGATTCCTCCTGCTAGCATTCAACACAATTTATTTCAGCATACAAGAAGCAGATTTTCAGTACCTTAAGTGTTTGGCAAGAGACAAGTTTAAGCATTCATCATATTTAAACTGTGTTACCTTATTTATCTTTTTTTGGCATGCCTACATTCAGTGTTCCTGTTTCCGCATGTCTATGGTTGTTAAGTGTGAGACAATACTGATTAGGTTAAACAGCAATGATCGATTTTCAGTGAGTTTACTTCAAAGCTGCCCTCAAACTGATGCATCCTTTCCAAGCTTCTCTGTTGCTTCCAACACAGACTAGTTATTCCCTCTATTTTTAGTTTTCAGAAAAATTTTAGTTAATCACACACTCTGTTCAGAACAAATGCTCAAGGACAGATCTTTTTGATTTGTCATGTTGCTGCTAAACAACCCTCACAGTCATCATAAAAAAACAGCCCTCGAAGATGTCTGAGTCAGTCAAAATGGTTATAAGCTGCTGTTTTTCATACTGCCAGTAAGAACACTGAGCTGAAAAGAACACCTTACATCACCCTCACCCTATTTTCCTATGAACTTTTTCTATTGCAAGCACCATGCCATATAATTCCTTTGATACATTTTGCAAAATTAATCTTAAAATACAATGCTTTTACTCATTATGCAGACTGCTCCTGATCCTAGCCATTCTAGTTTTCAGCATATTTGTCTCTTGCTTATATCCAGTTATTCATATCTGCCAGCTTAAATAATCTTGCACAATTGTTTTCCAAGTTGCATTTTCCTGGGGTTTACCCTGGAAAATATTCCCTGTCAGCTTCATTTCACAACGTTCATTTCTCTGAAACACCCCTGCAGTCTCTTCCTCCAAGGCAAGCTTTTTCATGTCCCCTCTCCACTCGCCCTTCAGAATAAATCCATCTTTCTCATCATTAGATGAGATCCCATGATTGCTTTATGCATTGACTGAGGCTCCTATGTTTCACACATAGATAATAGAAGTCCAATTTAAAAATAACTAAATAAATAAATAAATAATAACAAATTCCTACTCTTCATGCTTTCTGTTTCTGATTAGTAATATTTCCCCCCTGTCCAGTTATTTTACAGTATTTTGGGACTTGACATAGATAATATCCTATGCCAAAACAGACAAATTTTTGCAACTGTTAAGTACTTTTCTAGGTTTTACTGTTCTCATCACAATTCCATCTAGAAAACACTGTTCCTAATAAGCTGTTACCCAAGCAGAGTTTTTCAGCTTATTGCTCATCTTTCACCTTTCACCTAAAAATTTGGCTGCATATTTTAAAACTTCCAGAAAGATCTCCCCAGAAGTAAGGCAAATTGCACCTCGCATGCCAGTTGGAATATGTCATTTGTATAAACACAAAGCAAGCAACCGTATTGACTTTAGCATGAGTGTTATGCAACTTGTCATTTAAAAGCCATTTCAACAACAGTGTAACGGGTATCTGAGCATCTTACAGCTGTTTTGCAGATTTTATCTCTATGATCATCCTGGCTCATGCAGGCATGCAAATGTGAGAGGAGTTACTATGCTTATGGTACTGGTTATTTTGAGAAATCTTCAAAATCAAAACAGGAAGCATTCAAAGCTACTTCTCTTCCTGTTTTTATGTGCTAGGCACATAAAGCACCTTGCTTATATGTGTGTTGTATTTTCAGGTAAACATTTTTCACATCAAAATCTCTGCTTATTTCTTTTTAACTCAAGAATTAACATTTTCATGCAGGATGGGAAAATTAATTCAGTATGATTGCTCTTTTTAATGGTAATTATTCAAGCAAAACAGTATTATAAAAATAACATCTAATAATCCCAGTTTAATAAAATATTTCACAATACGTCAATTATTGTCTAGAGGAGTATTTTATGAAGGTTTCAGAATGTCTCCAACCAAGGTGATTCCATAAATAATGCTTGCAGAGTGGCTTCTAAGGTATCTTGTGTCTCCTTTGTGACGTAAACTGGTTGTTATGGAGATGGTAAAATATCAACCATTCTTTGTGAGAGTGTGCAAGATCAATTTTGGGTCCATTACAGCAGCTTCTTTTCTCTACTCGGCTATAATCAGCCTTCCTTAGCAACAGAAACAGATGTATAAAAAGTATAAAATGTTCTAAAGCAAATGTTTGCACAATACTTTTAACTGTCTGACATACAGAAATAGACCTGTGTGTATTTGTAACAGATACAAATTCCATCACAAATTTCACAAAATTTAAAGAAGTCTAATGGCCTTCAACAGAAATGAGGCTACTACTGTTATGAAGGTTTAACAGCTTACAAATAAGCAGATCACTCCCTTTTCATTCCACATTTTTTAACTGCACAATCCATACCTTACAAAAGTATTTTTTGGTTTTTAAAATGGCAAAAGTAAAGATTAAAATCTTTCATCCCAAATTTAGGGAAAGTACAGAAGGGACTTTGTTCAGCAGTGCATTTAAACTTCCTAGAGCTTCCTTAAATAGAAGGAAAAGAGTTATGTCTGGGGAGTAGTACGCAAATATATGGTCTAAGATAGTTGCCTAGGCAGCCTATACATTATTTTTCTCCATTGTTAAGCTATGCTGCTCCGTGTATCTAAGTGTGGAGTTCCCTACTCAGTGATTGAGGTTAAAAACCACATAGCTGAGTCAGGGTTTTGCAGAGTCATATAACAAATCAGGAATGCAGGAATTCCTCCTTTTCCTCACTCCAGTATACTCAGAGGCACAGACAAGCACACCAAGACATACAATATTTGATCGGCAAGTCATAACATTTTCAAGAAGACCCTCAGTTATTTGCAGGTTGTCAGTACTGTTATGGAAACATTACAGAGAATAGAAAAATTATTAGAAATCCATTTTGTATATTCTAATGGTACATACACTTTAATGAGTACGGGCCTAGAGTAAAGTAGGAACAGAGGGGAGGAAAGAAAAGATACTCTTTTCTCTTACTATGTGGAAGTGGTGACGAGGTGTGCATTGCAATAGATGGAGACAACTCAGACAGGAATGTTTGCCTACCTCAGGTGCCATCCAAAAGGGCGTTCCCACTGAGGTGTTTCTACGCAGCCGTGTGCTGGTGAGCTGGGCTGAAACACCTGCAATAAAAGAGATCCAAAAAACTTGGCCTCAAATTTATTCTGTCATTTCAGTTAGTTTATTTCAAGTATCTAGAAAACAAACCCCAAACGTGGGAGTACAGCTGCAGAATGCTTGGTGAAAGTAGGTGCAGCGCTTGTACTGAATTACTTGTTTGATCAATTTCAGCTTGCTGATTTCATTCAGAATTGCTGAAAGGTTTTTTTGTGAATGATTCTCAGTTTGAAGCACTTTCATTCAAACTCGAAAATTCAACTGGCACCTAAATATCACAGACCTCATTTTGAGTTTCCATGAGTATAAACACAAACTATTCAAATTACAACTTAACTTTAAAACTTCCATTTCAGAAACTTAGTGCCTGAACACTGCTGGCAGCCAGTGTGTTCACTAGAGTATTTGCAGAGGCTCCTGTTCAACAAAACATTTAAGCACTTGCTTAAATCCTCCCCTGCAAACTCAAGTTCAGGCTGCAGCTCTTACTTAGGGAGTTAAGCACACATTTAAAACAAAGGCTGTGATTCAGGGCTTTGCTGACTGGGGCTGGACTACTGAAACACTGCTGAAAAAAAGGAAATCTTCCATGTTCTGGTCAACATGTAAGTGTAGAGTTCAGGAGCCTTCCAATAAGTTGACACAAAACCAGCATTGACTTAAAAACATATTTCACCTTATCATTGTTTAAAAACAAAAAACACAGTGGTCTGCTCCTATAGAATTACCCAGTGACAAAAATTAGTAGAAACACATATAATATACATTGCCTGATGCCAATAAATAAGAAAATGGGACTCATAATTCGTAAGTTAAATAATTCGATTGCTGGCTCCAGCATTCAAATCTGTATTTGTTTGGCATTTTTCAGTGTGACTGCAAGTCTTCAGTGATTTCATGTGTACCACTGTGAAACAGTTAATGGCTAGGACCTACAGCAAGCCTCTGTGCATTTAACTCTGACCTCTCTTCAGCTAGCTTAATTTGTAGCTGCTGTCTACAGACACTGCAGAACAGTGCAGAATACCAAAGAGCTGAGAAAGGGAGACAGTGGGAAAGTGTGAGCAAGCATGAGCATAAATATATGATAATTTGCAGACATTCTGGGTTGACTTACACTGTGACCAATGCTTATTCAAATATATCATGCTGTTCAGAGCAGTTGAGGGTAGAAACTTCTGTTACACTGAAAAAGCAAGCTGTAAAATCATGCAATAAAGGGGAAAAAAAAAAAAAGCCTCAATTAAGGGTATCTGTATAATCCTCTCTGTGACCCACTATCCATATGTACAGCCCTGAATATGAATCAACTTTTTTTTAGTCAAGATTCTGTCTCATTCTGTGGACAGAATGGATAGCATTCACTGAATAGATAGTAATTTAATATTTTTACTCCCATTGATTTGAGTTCTTATTATACTTATTTAGTATATCCAATCCTACATTAAATTTAAAATTATTTTTTTGTTTTCCTTTTGACATATTTCCTTCCCTCCTCATCAAAGAATAAATCTCCTTAACATTCCTGGAAATTGGGAGAGGATTATTAGTTCCAGGGATTAACTTAAAAATATCCAAAGCATCCACTGTTTTGAGGTACTTAATCTGAGATCTTTCAGTTTTCAGGCACTCCACATGCCTCAGGTAGAGTTGTAATAGATCTGAACACTTAGATCTTCTCTAAAGGAGAACAAGATGTTTCAGACTGGCTACTGGTATATTGAGGAGCAGATTGGCCACTTCTACAATGTCTGATGCAGGTGACCTGCCAACATCACAGAGAAGCTTTTGCAGAAGCAAGAACGGTCTCCAATTTGATGCCATTCAACCATCCGAACCCATGAGTCCCTTTTCTTTCTGAGCTCCTTGCATTTTTCACTATAGATTTTCCACTTTCTGCAACAAATGTGACAAACAGTTCAACATCACCTATGATTCAGTCCTAATCCATTCCGAGTGCCTTCTATGACTACGGCAGTGGGCAACAGGAGAAAAATAGCAACTTAATGAAAGCTGGGTGCTGGTTGCTTCTTTAGTCAGGAAGCCCACAGATACGTGGGCATTTCTTGGCATTTCCTAACCATTAAGTGTTAGGAAACACTCAAGATTCAACTCATGTCTCTTTCCGAGGGAGTCGTATTTGTTGTAATTTTCTAGTGTTACTGTTGTAACTTTAACAGTAGGGAAAAAACCCTAAAATGTGGAATCAGAAAAACCCATGGGTCACCAGAAAGTTTGGGATTCTCAGTTTCCTTGAATGTGCCACTTGGAGCTGTAGCACACTCATCTGCTTTTGCAAGCCAGAGCTCCAAACTGAGCTTCCACAGCAGCCAAGCATTTGATAGATCTGATAAAAACATTTTGTTTTGCAGAGAAAAGCCAGCTTTTCCCAGAATAGATTAGTTACAAGCAAAGATCATACTGCCAAGATTTCCCCAAATGCAAACGGATCTTCCTCCCTTGTACTAGGTCAGGGAATCACTTCAAGTTTTGCTTTAGGCCATATGTTTCTCACAGCACTATTTTAATTGTTGCCTTTACTATTCAACATAATGAATTTCTGTCCCTAGAAGATACTAAAAAGCCTCCTGTTTCCCAAATTACTTTATCATCTTCAGTAGTATTTTATGTTATATTTATAATACCATGACAACATCAGTATTAAATTTTCTTTCCACTGCATACATTTTTTAAATTATTTTCTGAAAAATAATATTATTTGCAGAATTTTTTGGCACACCATTTTACACTACTCTCATTTTGTGAACTTTTTTCTTTACCTTCATGCACTGCTAAACAAACATGGTATTCACATACTGCTATTCTTAATGATGATTACCTTATGTACTATATGATTTCATCAATAAATCATAATACTAATAATTGGTTTCTGTTACATTTAATAAAATTGGCCATTCTGTTGCATATGTATCTGAGCTGCCTTATTTTTACAAGTGTATCTTTAAAGGCAAACAAAACTGCTGAACAGAGTTAAATTCTATTGACAAGTCCCTTTCTTCCCTGCTTCCTGTTTCTTATTTTTCCAGACTGGCAATGCCCAAGTCTAGCAGCAGGAATCACAAATTAAGTGGATGTTGGGTTTTGGACCCAAGGGACCATTTTACCTTCTGCTCAGAGGGAAAAAATATGCTTAAGGCTAGCAAAAGCCATTTCAGAGAGAAAATGTTTCCTTTTCATATGCAAAAGATAGAATATCTGAATTTAAATTAGTAGGACAACTACCCTGGAAATGACATTCCTTGTGAAATGCAAAAGAGCTTTGTAAATAAAATGGTACCTTCAGAACTATTTTTAATTATTAAATTATTATGATTAAGCTTTTAAGTTAAAAGTCTATTGCCAATTTTCGGTTAGAGTTTTTATTCTTGCAGTATCAGGTGCCTTCTCCATTTTTCCTTCTTAAAAAATTCCAAGTATCCTCCTGAAAAAAACCTCTCACTATGGCATTTTGCCTTCCCAGGGGAAAATAAAACAGATGCCTCTGGCTAAACTGCATGCATCAGGAAAACAAATGGGAAGTGGTCATTACCAAAGTCAACGAGCTTGACTCCACCTTCTGTTGTCAGGAGAATGTTGTTCCCTTTCACATCACGATGAATGATCCGGTTATTGTGTAAATGCTGAAGGCCCTATATACCAGCAGTAACAAAAATAAGTTTACCCCCTTATTTAAAAACAATTACCCTACTATTAGGGAATGTAATGAAGAAAATCTGCACATACTCTATAGAAACATCTGTCCACTGGATTACATGCTTCGTACAACTCCTGCTGCTATAACAGCCTACATAATATTGTCAACATTACCATACTTTATAAATGGAAAATGTATGTATGAGATGAGTAAATTGCACCCTCTGCTGTCATTACAAGCCCAATGAACATCCTTACCAAGAGAGCACCATATAAGATGTATGAGATTATAGCTTCATCCAACTGCTGGCCACACTTCAGCAAGCCTTTGACAAGCTCTGTGACAGAACCTCCATTGCACAGCTGTGAAGGGGGAGGTTGTGAGAGGGGAAAAAACAAGACAAGTCAGCAGTTACTCAGTTTACTTGTTCAGACTGTGAACGCCTACCATGCAAAACCGCATTACAACACAGGTCTGGGAACAACTAGATTTTTACCTTCCAATTATTTATGTTGTCACCCCCACCTCAGAATGTATTTTATTAGCAGTGTTAATAATACTTCACAGCAGCCTGGGTGGGGGGGAGGGAAGTGAAAAATGAAGATTATGAAATGTAAATTATAAAATGTAACTAAAAATCAAAATATTAAGAACAGGGCTGTATTTTGTTTTAAAAAAGGATTTATAAGTCCAATTTACATTCAGCCATTGCCTTTTTGAAAAACTGTTTTTGTGCCACGAGAAGGCCAGACAAAAAAGACTGATGCTCTTGATAACTGGAGGCAACAAATCACAGTCATTTTAAACTTCCACTCCATCAATGCTCCTGCTGGCAGGCAATATAAAGTAGACAGAAGCCATATCTCTATACTCAGATTTGATGCCATGTGCTGTCAACAGCTGAGATGAAACATTCTGATCCCGAAAAGCAGCTTCTTGCAAGCATTTCCCACTAATAGGTTGCCATACATCAAAAGAGGGGAAAAAGTAAAATTAGAATCTCTGTAAATACCTTTTCACTTACATCATTAGTCCATGTCCTTCTAAGCAGCTGTTTGCCCTCCCCTTTCTCGGTCCTTTTCTTACTTTAATATTCATAATTATTTGATCAAAAAAACCACCAAACACCAAAACTGGAGAATGGACTGACATTCCTGCATTTACTTTACTCCTCTAGACCTGTTTCTGTAGCTAGCACCCTTACCAACATTTCTGCCATACAGAGATCAGATGCATTTCAACAGAAGTGCATTTTGCCTTACCAGCATTGTTTAAAATACTACAGTGCAAATCCAGAGAATGGTATGAGACCAGAAGTTCTCAAGTTTTGCATCTCTCAAATAGTTTTTATGAACTGTGTTTCAGTTCAATCATTAATTTCTGTGATATGTCAGTATTTTCCTTCATTTACTGGTAACTTCCCTTTGCATGAAAAGGTTTCACTAGACTAAAATTTTCAGTTCATTGGAAGGCCCAGACCACATGATAAACAAGGTATCTTCTACGTAAATAAGTTCCTGAAGCAAAAATTCATTACTTGAAACACTGATGAGTTCTGCAGGAATTTGACTTTTTAATTCATTTGTAGAGATTTATTTAACTTTTTTTTAATAAATTAGGTGGGAAAATTCAGCTCAATAACAATCCTCAAACATATTTACAGGAGAACTTCATCTCATGATAGAAAGCTCATGTTTTTCTTTCCACGCTTAACCATGTCCTGACAAACCATTGTAAGTCATAGATCTTTGCTTCTTGCTTCCATTGCACTAAATGTTCCATTGAGACAGACTGCACTAAACTTATCTTTAGCCTGAAAATAGAATAAGAAAAGCATGCCCTCACTTAAAAAAATCCCTAACCTGGTTGTGACTGAAAAATGATACAGACTGACAGCTGCTTGGTAGTGTATGTTAAATAAATGGCTATGAAAAATACACCTCACAGAAACTACTGCAGCTGTCAGTGACACTGTTCTTGACAGTCAGCAAAGATCTGTGTCAAAATGAACTTCTAAACTTCATTATCGCTTCACACCTAATGGCAATACTTTAAAAAGTGAAATGATGCACATTTAGATGGAAAAGTAGGGAAATGTACTTTACAGTTGTCATGTGCTTCATCTTCCCAAGAACTGCACCATTGTAAAACTATTTGAGGTGACCACCTTTTTTACCCTTCATCATCTCAGGCATTTACCAAAGCAAGGTTCTATTTGTAGTGAGTAAACATGGCAAAGCTGTGCCTGAAGAAAAGAACACCTTTCTATTACAGATTTTGGAAGTCACATATCCAATGAATATATTTTATCAAAGACTCGGGGAACAAAGTCCAAGTACTTTGTGTATTCCCTTTTACTGAAAAAGGGTCATTAATTTATAACATAAAAAGTGACTTCTGTGCATACATAAATTTGCATATAAATTCCAAGGCAAGAAATAGTTTGACTTGTCTGGTAAATTTATCTGTTTAAGGAAAACACTTTTTTTTAATGCCAGATTTCTTTAAAACTTTGGATAATGTGCACCAAAACCCACTTGACTAAACCTACTTAACTGATAAGGTTTGTACAAACAGCTAAGTGTCTCAAATTCTACATTCGACTTTGCTACACAGAATATGACATGATTTTGCTTTACAAAATTTTGTTGTATGGGATCCCACATGTGATGCCTCTGTTGAATACACTGCACTTGAATTAAAACAGAAAACACATGGGAAACCAAGCCCAAACTCAACACAAAACCAGCAGGCATACAGTAAAAACCCACCAAATGAAAAATACCAAAGCTCCTTTCTTTAATAGTTACTGAAATTTAAGATGAAACACATCCAAAAGTTTTAATTCAAGCTACATAATTCTGTACCACATAGAAGTCAGATGTATTGTTGGGATCCCACACCCTAAAGTGGAAATAAAGATTCCCTATTCTGATTCCAGTCACCATTCAAGAACAGAGAGAAGAGAGAAATGTTTAAATGGTCTGGTATTGCTCATTAGTCTTTGCAAAGCTCTGTTTCAATTAAGTCTAGAAAAAAATTTAGAAGAAATCCCCAACTTGCAACAAACTTTGGCACTCATTTAACTGGCAACAATACAACCAAAACTCATTTTTCCTTGCCAAAATACATTTTGATGGCCACTCAATAAGAAGAGTTAATAGAAGGCATTTCTATTGCTAGATTTTCAACAGCCACCAGCCTCAAGTTTTAAGTTACCATAAAACAGACTTTCCCATTAACATTTTCCCTGTTTGCTTTTGCAATAGACAGCATATTTGTTAACTGTACTCCATGTTACTACTACATGATCTTTTGCATTTCCCTTAAGTGCTTGAACTCTATGAAAGTTTAGAGAAATGTCTTGTCTAATGTTTCCTCAACCAAGAAAAAAATCAAGCTGGTTCTAGGCAACCACTCATATCCAAAGGATTTGTGTGTTTTGGAGGCAGAATGTAGCACCTTGAACAGAAATAAAATGCAAGGACATTCCCTATTGAACAAACTTTAAGTTCAGATGTGATTTTCAACAGTAGGCTACCACACATCATTTTTCACCAGTCCTTAGACTAAAGGCCCCAATCAGAGAATCGTGAAAGGCTGTGACTCTTCTAGCACTCACAAACAGAAACCAGACAACATTTGCTAGTTAAGATGTAATGTTATCAAAATGCTTTTACCTCAAGTACCAGCCAGAGCTGTCCTCCCACATAATGATCTGCTTTGTAAAACATCCCATAAAATCTAACAACATTAGGATGATTCGGAAGAAACTGTAAAATATTATATTCTGCTTCTATTTCTTCATCTACATCCTAAATAAAAAAACACAAACATACAGAACATAAGAACACAGTAAGTCAGTACAAAGCAAGAGTAAATTCTCATGCAGAAGAACCATTTTCTAATTAGTTTGTAGTTTTAAATGGGTTTTCTTTCATGCAGCTGAAATTATTCACACAATACTATAAATTTAACCCACATTAAATTATGCCACTTCTGCCTTTTTTTTATATACAGAAACGTGAAGTCTGTGTAAAGCAAGTAGTGTTCTTCAAGGATTCTTTCAGTGCATAATATTCTCAGCCAGGGAAGTAAAAATTATACTTAACTATGATCAGTTATCTCAATAAGAAATTTACACATGTAGTATTTTTAACCTGTTTTTGAACATGCATATTTTTAATCTGTAAGCTAAACGTAAATACAGGAATCTTTGATTCATCCTTTTTTCTATGGTCATCAGATGGGACCAAAGAGAGAACAATTTCACAAAACCTCAAAGGGGACATCAGTAAAAACATTCTTCTGAGGAAAAGAAACACACCAGAAACAATTAAAGAGACAAAACAAAACCCATGAAATAAGCAAATGTTACTAAATATTTGTTAATGAAAGAATTCTGTGATAATTACAAAATATTGATATCAGCACACAGGCCACAACTCAGACCAGTTCTTAAGCACTGAAACTTTTTTTGTTTCTGCATTAACTGTGACTATTAGAAAAACTTAGGCTCTCGCATGCATTTTCCCTTTTTTGCATTTTGCTAAAAAGGGAATCATCTTATTTACTACCTTCTTTGGATTTATACCAAAGAAAACCAAGATGAATTTCAGTAGTAGCAGATGACAGAAATGTAGCTTTTTAGTAAATACTTTAGCCCAGCTGTCATGATCAAACTGTAGCTCAATCCAATCTGAGCAACTCTCAATTAGAACTTCCACTGAAAACTAGGGCCTTGGTTCTCAAGGGAAGCTAGGCATTTAATGCCCACTAAAACTGGAGCTGGCACAGAACTACCTCTGAGAATTTGGGCTGTGCTCTTCTGATTTTATCTTAACTATGTCCTCACAGTATTATCAACTTATAAAAGATAACTATAAAACATCCTAAAGTTCACAGCACTTCTGTGACGGCAAAAGTAATTCTTTTAGGGAGTACACAGAATAAAATAAAAACATTAAGATTCAAAGCATCTTGTATTTTCCATGCGATAGCAGACCCCTAAGCGCAATGCCTCCGTGCCTTATCACTTGCATGCTCCAAGCATAGATACCTAAATTTGTACCAGAAGAATTACATAAACCTCAAAAAGAAACCAGGCAAATGCTGTCTTAAATAACGTAACAAGAGGGTGAAATTGTAAGTTCCAGCTTTCAGGTGCTGGTCCCAAACTACTTCCGTCAATGAAATCTGCATTTTTTTTTCCCTTCAGTATGCTTTCAGTATCTTATACATTTGATGTATATTTCAACTGTGTTTGAGAATTCTTTCACATTAACAATGAAGTTACAATTTCATATTTTTTACTTACACTGATAGGATCCAGAATCTTTACTGCTGCCAGACTCCCATCTTTCTTATTGGCAACCTTATAGACTTTACCATAAGTGCCTTTTCCAATAGTCTCTATAATTTCCCAGGTATCTGAGGGATCAGCTAATGATTCTAATCCAATCATACTGGAATTATATTGAAACAATCCATACAATGGCTTCCTGGAAAACAAAGTAGACACAGTGGGAAGCTCTAAGTAACTCTGTACTAGAGAAAGCATCTTAGGATAAAGAAATCGAATATTGTCCTAATTTGAGAAGAAATACAGATGGAATCACAAATGAAAGCCAGACAGAAAGATATTATCACTAAATGAAGGAATAGAAAGAAAACTCAGAAGCCTCACACCCATGAACAAGCCAGGGGAGGAAAATAAGGAAGGGATTTTGACAAATGCAATGCAAGACAACACCATCGTTGAACGCAAAAGCTCTTGATTTTTTGAGATAGATCAACTAGCACCTTAAACATACACTTAAATTTCTAAATTTTAAGGTTTGAGCCATTTCTTTGTAAGCATGTCTGATTTCGGCAAACCTGCTTGAAATAATTTTTAAAACATGCTGTCTTACTTACTTCTTCACCATTTCCAGCATCAGTGGCCACTATCTGGCATGAGAAATATAAGTCAGAAAGAAATGTGAGTCTGGCTGGAGAAACTGATAAATTCATAAGGAATGAAGCAGCAGCTATTCAATCTAATTGAAGAAATAATTGTGCTTTTTATTCATGATAGAGAAGAAAGCAATCTGTGTGCAAATTCACATGCAACGCAGGTCTGTATAGCAATATTCAGATGGAAGCATGTGCATAAACTCATTTGCACGCTTTGTTCCTTTCCAGGAGAAGTTTCTTCATTCCTCTAAAACAGAAAGTTTACATGATGTTAAGGTAATTTACCATATAGCAGGCATCAAACATGGCTGTTACCAGAGTCAGGTTAGAAGAAGAATAATCTTTTTTTAAATGATGGCAAGCACGTTTAGAGAAAAACCCCATTTTCCTCCTTGTTAAAAATGTATTTGCACTAAAGTTTGTGCCAAATCAAATTGTTTTGGTCTCTTGACCAAAAGAAAAGAAGGACAGAGAAAAGAAAGAAAAAGAATGGGAGGGCTGAAAAAAAAAAAACAACCCCAAAAAAAAAAAAAAATCAAGTCAATGTCATTTATCTGTTGTGGGTCAATAACGTAAGTCATGAGGAGAGTTTCACACTACTGCTCTACCCATTACAGCATACCACAAATAAAGAACAGAAGAACAGTATTCTGAACACATACAGTTAGCACCTCAACAGCGAAGCAGGTCAGCTGAAAGACTTCTCTGAAATCAGTGAACAGACTGTACTACACGCACTGAAGACAACAGGCACAGACATGAAGCTCCTGATAAGCCAACCTTAAGAGCGTTTGCTTGCACAGTGAGGAGTGGTGATAAATACAAACATAAATTGGAACAGTTGCATCTAAGGTTAAAAAAACCCCAAAACATATTGAACATGATGGGGTTTAGTGCTTTAGGAGAAATACTACAGAAGTGCACGTGCAAAGAAACAGAGAAAAATAGACTGCAAATGGCTTTGATTTCACTGTCACTATATACCAACCTCCCTATCACACAGATTGTCCAGAAAATGACGCATGGCACTCTTCATGCTGATGCAATATTATGCTGCCTCCCTCCAAGCAGCCTTTGTGGATAAATACCTTTTTCCTTAAAACAATCTAGTCTCATTGCCAGCTTTTGTTCTGAGTAATAAGTAACCCTTAAAATGGTATCGCCAAATTTTCAAAATACATTTAACATTTCTTTGTATCAGAAGACAATGCTGACAAAATAAGATCTAATGCAAAATTGTTACAAATGGAGTCCTGGTGGAGGACTGAAGAAAAATTTAGTGAGTGAGCACTTCTATGCATTGTGACAGAGAATTTACGGCATTACACGAAATTAGACTTGCCAAATATGTATCATAAACGTCTTCTGCTTGAACTAAGCCACCCTCTTCTTGAACTGAAGTAATATATACCTAAATGAGGTTCTAGTTCTACATCTGCCATCAGTGAAAGCCCCATTGCACACACTGTAACCTTTATAACATTCCTATAATAGATAGGAATGCTTTACAGTACAAAATAGGGAAAAGAACTGTATCTGTCATTATCTTCAATATTGTAAAATCTGATTCTTTTTAAACACAAAATGTAAACAATAAAGGAAAAAGCTGAAGTTGTAAAGTGAATTTGTGCTTTGCTTTTTCTATTTCCTGATTTCCTAAGCTTCAGAAAATAAAATGTCCCTGTATTAACTTTTTTTCTCTACAGAGAAAAGTTACATACAAACGCAACCACTTTTACAACCCCATATTCAGAACTTAACACTAAAATAACTGAAGCTAAAATTCCTTCAGGAAGAAATTTCTCCTTTCACCCCCCCATATCAGGCCTCACTCTTCTCTGGGCTTTGAAATGATGTGCAGAGTGTCTTCTAGCTGTGAAAAACTTAGCAATGTCCTCCCCAGAGGGAGCCTCAACCTATTAAAGACCTATGGATTGCAAGTATTTAATGATTTCTGCCACCAGCTGGAGAGAACTTCTCAGTGGTTAAGTCTGTTCCATGCAGGCAAGCAAAACAGCCCACATCAGATGCTGAAAAATTACACTTCCCAATTAACTCCACTGGATGGAGAACATCTTACACACAGCTATTTGGGACTGCACACACATACTATTTGAGGAATGACTACATGCTATCAGCAAGACCATAGCAATGGCACTCCACCAAACCCCGTTCTGCATACTTGGGAAGAGACAGAATGCAAAGCAAAAGTAAGGACATCTTGATGGAGTCTTCTAGTCCAGTCAAACTGATCTCAGGCTGAAATAGAGGAAAGTATCATTTGGGGGTTTCTTTTGGTGGTGTTTTTTTTTTTTTTTTTTTTTGAAGCACAGATAATATACTAACTTAAAATAAATCTTGTAAAAGTTGACCAACAAAGGCAAGCAACATGGTTAAGACAAAAAATGATCAAGCTTCAGCTACTGACAGGCTTTCTTTCATTAAACCAAGAAAAGATATTCTCCATTAATACAGTAAATTTCATGGGTTTCTTTGTTACACCTGGATTTTTCTATTTTGAAAACATTTAACAGCCAGAATAAACTACGTCAGACCAGGCATGACAGACTAATGGCAGGTAGGCAAGTGTGCAAATAACATTTATCGACAGTTAAAGAAAATATTTCTCTGTAAGATCAACATTTGAATCAATGATTGCATATTATCACCCCTTTACAGTAGCCCTAAGACAAACACACTGCATGTATTGTTTGATAGATAACCTAAAATCATAGAATCATAGAATAGTTAGGGTTGGAAAGGACCTTAAGATCATCTAGTTCCAACTCCCCTGCCATGGGCAGGGACACCCCACACTAAACCATGCCACCCAAGGCCTCATCCAACCTGGCCTTGAACACCACCAAGGATGGAGCATTCACAACCTCCCTGGGCAACCCATTCCAGTGCCTCACCACCCTCTCAGTAAAGAATTTCTTCCTTAGATCCAATCTAAACTTCCCCTGTTTAAGCTTGAACCCGTTACCCCTTGTCCTGTCACTACAGTCCCTGATGAAGAGTCCATCCCCAGCACCCTTGTAGGCCCCCTTCAGATACTGGAAGGCTGCTATGAGGTCTCCACGCAGCCTTCTCTTCTCTAGGCTGAACAGCTCCAACCCTCTCAGCCTATTCTCCATACGGGAGGTGCTCCAGTCCCTTGATCAACCTCGTGGCCCTCCTCTGGAATTCTTCCAACACTTCCATGTCCTTTTTATGTTGAGGACACCAGAACTGCACACAATACTCCAAGTGAGGTCTCACTCACGAGAGCAGAGCAGAGGGACAGGATCACCTCCTTCGACCTGCTGGTCACACTCCTCTTGATGCAGCCCAGGATACAGTTGGCTTTCTGGGCTGCGAGCGCACACTGAAGCCGGCTCATGTTCATTTTCTCATCGACCAACACCCCCAAGTCCTTCTCTGCAGGGCTGCTCTGAATCTCTTCTCTGCCCAACCTGTAGCCGTGCCTGGGATTGCCCCGACCCAGGTATAGGACCTTGCACTTGGCATGGTTAAACTTCATAAGGTTGGCATCAGCCCACCTCACAAGCATGTCAAGGTCCCTCTGGATGGCATCCCTTCCCTCCGGCGTATCAACCAAACCACACAGCTTGGTGTCATCGGCAAACTTGCTGAGGGCGCACTCAATCCCACTGTCCATGTCACCAACAAAGATGTTGAACAAGACTGGTCCCAACACCGATCCCTGAGGGACACCACTCGTTACTGGTCTCCAGCCAGACATCGAGCCATTGACCACAACTCTTTGCGTGCAGCCATCCGTCCAGGTCTTTATCCACCGAGTGGTCCACCCATCAAATTGATTTCTCTCCAATTTAGAGACAAGGATGTCATGTGGGACAGTGTCAAAGGCTTTGCACAAGTCCAGGTAGATGACGTCAACTGCTCTGCCCCTGTCCATCAGTTTCGTAGCCCCATCATAGAAGGCCACCAAATTGGTCAGGCAGGATTTCCCCTTAGTGAAGCCATGCTGGCTGTCACCAACCACCTCCTTGTTTTTCATGTGCCTTAGCATGTCTAATAAATAGGGGTGCCTTAGCATGTCTAAAATAAATAGGGGTTATGGACAGTGCATGAATCATTTTTCTCTCTGTGAACTACAGCTTTCCAATTGTATTCCCCGGCTCTAAACAGCCTAAAAACAGCTATCTGGAAAATCATGTGGTGTCCTAGAAATTCTACTGTGAACTTTCATGTTTCTATGTTCACAACCTGTGTTGTGAAAACAAAACAAAAACCACAAACCGTATAAAGAGTAACTACAAGCAGATTTTTTCATGATGTAACTACTTCAGGAATAAAATCAGCAACTATTTCTTACACATTTATTATCACAGCTATCTTTCTCAGAAATTACAGGAACAAGAAGGACGCATAAGCAAAAAAACCAACAAACCCAATGCCAGAAACAGCTTTAAAATTATTGATCTATTTTCAGAAAGTACTGCCTTATTCAACTTCTAGGCAACAATGATTTGCCTATTGCCTTCCAGAACACACCCTTTTCTAGTTTACAGTAAAATGGGACATTTGTAGAGGTTTTGAAATTAGTAAGAGCCTCACTCCAGCCTGGCAGTCTGGTGCTTTCTAACAGTCTAACTGGTATACAGTACTAAACAGTTTTGAATTCTAATATAGCTGGGTATGGACATAATAGCAAAACCAGTCAATACCAGTGAAACGAAATTAAACATACTTTTTCCATATGAGCAATTAATGTACAGGGCTGATTTTTACAATGTTTATTTGTCTAAGCCCTGGTCTCCCTTGTGGAACAGCTGGCTTATACTCTTCTGGCATATACACATACTGTAGAAGAATAAGAATGTCATAATCAAAATGAAGGAATTTCACTATATTAGTAAGCTCAGTATTGCTTACTAAGAACAATTTGGAAAGGAAAGCTGACATTATCAGCTATGGCTCTACCAGCCACTACAGCCCCTATTCTGTTGGGTAGTAATTGTCACACCCAGAGAGCTAGCTAAGCAGTTAAGTTGGAGGAATTAATGAACCACCAAAAGGCACAAGAAAATCAATGGTCAGAACAGCTTTCTCTGCTATTCTCCTCCTGCTGTTTCTCACTAGCTAGATTAAAACAAAGGGGATGTCAATATCTTGAAATGAAGCATACAAAAGAATCCATCAACACACCATCCTATAACTGTTCTCAGCTGGTCTCAGAGAGACTGCAGAATGTGATGCGCATAGTCCTATACAGGATAAAGGTCAGTGATAGAAGGACATGAAGGAGAAGGATAAAAGTATGTTCAAAAGCTGTTACTGATGCTATAGAATCTACAAACAAAAAGAACCATACTTTAACTGATCACATTGTTTCACTACGCCAACATAAGAGAAAAACAGGACAATCAGGAATAGAACTGCTATTATTTATAGATGAAAGGCAGATCCCTGAAAACACTCCTACTAAATTCAGGTCACAGTCAAGTCTGTGCTGAATATACAAACCTTGAAACTGACTTTGTGGGTGTTCAAAATGGGAATGGAGAGGATGTAACTCCCTTTCCACACACTCAAGTTTAAACTTTTTAAACTTCTTCCTAACTATGCCTAAATACACTCTCTTTTTCTACATAAAGTCCTTTAAATTCAGGAATATTTTTGTTACTTTCTTTCCTTCTGCTTCCTTTATATGGACCATCTAGGTAATCAAAGCTTTTAGACCTGCAGTATCAGCCACAGGGCCACAACAGAGTGATAATCAGTGTGTTTGGATTCTGTTTGGATGCTGGTTCTGACGAAAACGTGAATATTCGATCCCTTGTCTTGTCTATACTTCCAGTTCATCACAGCATGAAACACAACGCTATTCCTTGGATCAGCCATACTAAATTGCCCACAGAACAGCTACTGACATCATGGCAGAGGAATCTAAATTTCACATCTTTCTCTAGAAATAAAGAAAAAAAAATTAAAAAAATCGATTTTCAACACTTTAGTCAAATGGTTAAACTTTCACATCACCACTTTTAAACCAGTTCTGAACCACAACCATTTGTAATATTATAATCTTAACTCGAATTCTTGGATTAAAAATTGGAGTCTAAACCAGCAAACTCTTCATTAATAGCCTAGAAAATGCAAGATAAAAAAGATGTATGTGCCTGGTCCAGAAGTCTAGTTGCATGTATTCATTTACATTCACTGCAACATAATCTGTTGCGCTGCAAATCATAGAACCATGGAATAGTTAGGGTTGGAAAGGACCTTAAGATCATCTAGTTCCAACCCCCTGCCATGGGCAGGGACACCTCACACTAAACCATGTCACCCAAGGCCTCATTCAACCTGGCCTTGAACACCACCAAGGATGGAGCATTCACAACCTCCCTGGGCAACCCATTCCAGTGCCTCACCACCCTCTCAGTAAAGAATTTCTTCCTTATATCCAGTCTAAACTTCCCCTGTTTAAGCTTGAACCCGTTACCCCTTGTCCTGTCACTACAGTCCCTGATGAAGAGTCCATCCCCAGCACCCTTGTAGGCCCCCTTCAGATACTGGAAGGCTGCTATGAGGTCTCCATGCAGCCTTCTTTTCTCCAGGCTGAACAGCTCCAACCCTCTCAGCCTATTCTCCATACGGGAGGTGCTCCAGTCCCTTGATCAACCTCGTGGCCCTCCTCTGGAATTCTTCCAACACTTCCATGTCCCTTTTACGTTGAGGACACCAGAACTGCACACAATACTCCAAGTGAGGTCTCACTCACGAGAGCAGAGTAGAGGGGCAGGATCACCTCCTTCGACCTGCTGGTCACACTCCTTTTGATGCAGCCCAGGATACGGTTGGCTTTCTGGGCTGCGAGCTCACACTGAAGCCGGCTCATGTTCATTTTCTCATTGACCAACACCCCCAAGTCCTTCTCTGCAGGGCTGCTCTGAATCTCTTCTCTGCCCAACCTGTAGCTGTGCCTGGGATTGCTCCGACCCAGGTGTAGGACCTTGCACTTGGCATGGTTAAACTTCATAAGGTTGGCATCAGCCCACCTCACAAGCGTGTCGAGGTCCCTCTGGATGGCATCCCTTCCCTCCGGCGTATCAACCAAACCACACAGCATCGGCAAACTTGCTGAGGGCGCAACTCAATCCCACTGTCCGTGTCACCGACAAAGATGTTGAACAAGACCGGTCCCAACACCGATCCCTGAGGGACACCACTCGTTACTGGTCTCCAGCCAGACATTGAGTCATTGATCACAACGCTTTGCGTGCGGCCATCCAGCCAGGTCTTTGTCCACCGAGTGGTCCACCCATCAAATTGATGTCTCTCCAATTTAGAGACAAGGATGTCGTGGGGGACAGTGTCGAACGCTTTGCACAAGTCCAGGTAGATGACGTCAACTGCTCTACCCCTGTCCATCAGTTCCGTAGCCCCTTCATAGAAGGCCACCAAATTGGTCAGGCAGGATTTCCCTTTAGTGAAGCCATGCTGGCTGTCACCAACCACCTCCTTGTTTTTCATGCCTTCCAGGAGAATCTACTCCAAGATTTTGCCAGGCACAGAGGTGAGACTGACGGGTCTGTAATTCCCCAGGTCATCCATTTTCCCCTTCTTGAAAATGGGGGTTATATTTCCCTTTTTCCAGTCATCGGGAACTTCACCTGACTGCCATGATTTTTCAGATATGATGGCCAGTGGCTTAGGAACTTCATTCGCCAGCTCCTTCAGGACCCGCGGATGGATTTCATCAGGTCTCATGGACTTGTGTATGTTCAGGTTTTTAAGATGGTCTCGAACCAGATCCTCTCCTACAGCAGGCCCAGGGTCTTCATTCTCACAGTCCCTGCGTTCGCCTTCCAAGACTTGGGTGGTGCAGTCAGAGTCTTTGCCAGTGAAGACTGAGGCAAAGAATTCATTAAGAACCTCACCCTTCTCCAAATCCCCAGGGTAGCCAGTTCTCCTGACAGCTTCTGGAGAGGGCCCACGCTGTACCTAGTCTGTCTTTTATCTGGAATGTACCTATAGAATCCCTTCCTGTTATCTTTCACATCCCTAGCCAAGTTTAATTTTAACTGGGCCTTAGCTTTCCTCATCTGGTCCCTAGCTTCCCGGACAGCATCCCTGTATTCCTCCCAGGCCGCCTGTCCTTGCTTCCACCTTTTATAAGCCTCTTTTTTCCTTCAAAGTTTTCTCAGCAGCTCTTTATCCACCCAAGGAGGTCTCCTGGCCCTCCTGCTGCACTTCCTTCTAGTTGGGATGCAACACTCCAGAGCTTGTAGCAGGTGATCCTTGAATATCAACCAACAGTCTTGAGTCCCCCTGCCCTCTAGGGCTATATCCCATGGAACCTTACTAAGCAGGCTCCTGAAGAGGCCAAAGTCTGCTCTCTAAATTTTTATAGGTAAATCCATGGCACCCTTATATTTATAAGTAAAGCATTAACCTCTGTCCAATAATGACTGGTTATGTGTGTATTGTTCTGAGTGGGCAAATACATCCTCATGATCAGCCATTTTCATAAGCAGAGCTAGGAAGCCTGTAGGCAATGGTACAGCACATCTTAGCTCCTGACCAGCTGCCTTGCAAATCTAATGATCCTCTTATTCGGTATGCATTTTCAGTCTTTCCTGAAGGCCTGTGTCACATCAGGAGGCACTGCTGACTCTCTTGCTGGGTCACAAAGAAGTTATTTTACTCTAGAACTATTTAGCACCTTATCCTGCAATTCTTCACATTCCTGCAACTTCCATCTCCCATGGAGCCCAGTTAATACTACCAGCATCTTGGGCCCTTCAGAGCTGCATCTCCCTCAAAAATCAGGGTTTCTTTCTGCTTCCCAGAATTAATTTTTAAGTTGCTTCTCTCTTACCACAGACCCATGGCTTTGTGTCATCTACTGTCTACAACAGCCACATCAATTTGCTTCACCTCAAGCCACTTTTAAGTTGAGTGGGACTTGCAAACAATGTAAAATTAGCCTTAAATAGATCTGTTTAGCATGCACAGAGTGAGGCTATGCACTTTAAGTTAAATTAAACACTGCCTCAATCTACTGCATAATCAGGAACAGAACAAGCAACCACTGTGGTTTTCTAGAGTAGGAAGGTCTTAAAGATCAGGGTGAGCTCAAGCCACTCCACCTTTTTTAATCAAAATGATTATTAGTACTTCAGAAGGTTTCTTCATAGTTTGATTCTTCTATCTAATCTTCATTGATGTCAATACTATATTAATAATCAAATTTCTGTTAGAATCATTCAATCCCACTCATCTTCATAGGATTTCATAGATACAGCATGCAGGTTTACAATAACTGAACTTCGCTAATTGAATATAGACAAAATCTAAAATGTAGCTAGAGTGAGAAGATTTGTAAACAGTAGTTCACAGAACTAAGCCACAAAGCAACTTGTTTCATGAGCAGTGAAAGTAATGAACATGATAACACATGAACACTTTTTTAATTTCTTATCATCATAATAATTATCATTCTTTTCTTTCCACAAAAAGACAACATCCAGTGTAGCTAAACTGGAATCGTTAGGACATGGATGGAACAACCAAAGCAGAAAGTATTAAGGACAAAGTTCAACCTGTATCATCACAGAGGAGACAATGCTTATGGTTCATTCCTCTAGCCTGACACAGACTTTTATGAAAACTGTAGGAAATTATTTATTTGGTGGATTTTCTACTTCTTTGTCAGATCTGGATGCAATCTTCTGTGAAAAAGGATTTTCAAACAAAACTTCAAAAGACTGTTTCACTAAGGTTTAACATAAGTATCCCAAGATCTGTGCTAGCATTGGAAGTTGAGCAAAAGTTGGTCAAGCCAAGACATATAAAGATTGCGTATTTCACAGAGATGACTAATAAAGCAAACCTGCACTTCTCACTAACATGCAAGAAATACATTATTCTTTCATTTTTACAAAATTAGCAAAATATTAATGAAAACATTACACTCCCAAGGTTTCTGGGAGGTACCATGTATTTAAAAAACCTATAATGGAAGCTGGGACCAACAGAGAAATTGTATTCGGTGATGAAAGCATGACTGCTTTGGTGAGATTCGAATTACTGAAAAAAAATCACTTCCTCCACCTGCTAAACCAACTATTTTTGCAGAGTTGTCTTATCCTGTGAGATAAAGGGTACCTTGCTATGAACGCAGAAATCAACAGAAACTTCTAGTGAAGTTTTGAGTACCACTGAAAATAAAGCCCCTGATTATTCTGGAGGAACTCTAATACATGTTATTTGTTTGACTGCTAATTAATCAAGTTCATTACCTACAACTCCAAGGACCAAATGTTGAATAAAATTATGTACTGTCCTTGTCAGTTACCTAGTCAGTTACCATGATATAATTCATAATTATTACATTATAAATGTAACAATAAAGACCAGAAAGACCAAAAAATAGTAGGCAGAAATTATTATCCCAGACCATACCCAAATACCTGATGCCAGTTAAGACAACTCAAATAGGAAGTTCTGATCCTTGATATTTCTATTGCAAAAATGCTATTTATATTAGCTGTCTAAATAGAATTCCAACGAACAAAAGACATTAAAGCAGATGCAAATGACTAACAGCAAACACATCAACTTCACCTCAGGCTGGAAACTCAGCACTAAAATGAAGTTTATAATCCCATGAGACCATTCAGTTATAAACTGCAGGTGGCAAATCAAGTGACTATGAGCTACAGTCCTCATGTGTGAAAAATCAATACCTGAGAAGGTTTTCTCTGCCTCCTTTGGCAGCAGTTTAACAGGGCAAACAAGATGCATGTTTTAATGTTAAAATAGAACGATGAAGTAATAGAATGATGACCTTTAGACCAAAACCAGGCTCTTCACAGCAGTCTAATCAGAAAAGCCTGACATGCTTTGTATATAGATGAGGAAAAAGAAACGCAAGACAGATGCAGGATAAACCTGGGAAGAAAATAACTGCAAACTTACATTAGCGACCTATTTTCTGAAGCCAGCTTATCTTATATTGGATTTTTGTCCCGCTAAGGATATCAGAATTCTTCAGGACTAAGATAGCTTCCTCACGAGGAGCACTTGTTATCGGTCAGTGCTGCACAGAACTGCATGTTCTGTGTACAGGTTCCCATGCCCAGTACTAGATAGACAATGCAGTGCATGTTAACCTAAGATGCTGTCATGAAGGGTACAGATAAACTGGTTCAATCCTAGCAGCTCGCTTCACTAATACTGAAAATCACTGTGACACTAATTGATCCTGAGCCTGATCTATTTATCAAGTCTTTCACATGCAGGAGCTGAAGAATTAAAGCAACTTAGTCATTCACAGAGGGCGAGCAACAACTGCTTCATTTTTTGAAGGAATCCTCTTATTGTTTTGCAATATAACTTAATTGTATAATGTAATCTATCACAATTCATCACTAGAGTTCTCCAGTATTATTTTTGCAGCAGTCTTATTCTAATGAGGAATTTTAATAAGAACACTCTCCTTTATCAGTGAGAAAAATAATAATAAATGGTTAACCAGGATACAAAGAACATCTCTTAGTGCTGACAATGACTCCTGCTTAAGATAAAGTATTTTCATCAGTGAGCTAGTTGTTATGCAGTACCAGCATGTGTGCAGTAGCCTAGCGTGACACCAATTTGCATAATTTCTCTTCTCTATCAGGCTTCAAAAATAATAATAGGCATACAAAATAGAATCCATTAATTTTAAACTTCCTTCAGCAGCTATCTTCATGGAGCAGCTATCAAAAGAACCTTTAAAGAATTAAGTTTAATCAATTATAAACATATTATTCAGGTTATGCTATCTGGGCCTATAACAATCTAAGTTGAGGTCAGTAACAAAGACCGAGGCAGATCCACAAGCAATTGGCTTGATGCTTTCCCAGTCAAAAAGACTGACAAAAAGTGGCAGGACAATGCCAATGTCCACTGCTGCTCACAGTTAATTATTGAACTTGAAAATCAGTGAGGGATTTTAGGATACAGATAGGTAAGAGAAAAGGACAGGCAGTGATACACATAGAAGCTGCTCAGTGCTCTTATACCTATACATGTTATGTAATAACGCCTTAATCTACAGAGAGAAACAAAAAAAAATTTGTTTTTTGATGATCTGAACCCAAAAAGACCTTACCATTTGTTAATATTTAAGGCAAGCAGGAAGATTGTGCATTAGCAACCTCTGATGGGAAGCTAGTTTCAGGAAAAAAATATGCATATGCATTTGCATATTGTGACTTGCATAGCAAAGAGCATTGCTGTAGTACTCTGATTCTCTCTGATTGTCCTGGTTTCAGTTGGGATGAAGTTAACTTCCTTCCTAGTAGCTGGTGCAGTTCTCTGTTTTAGATTTAGAGTGAGAATAATGTTGATAACACACTGATATTTTAGTTGTTGCCAAGTAGTGCCTACCCTGATCAAGGACATTTTTGTTTCTCATGTTCTGCCAGTGACCAGGTGCACAAGAAGCTGAGAGGGAGCACAGCCAAGACACCTGACCTGAACTGTCCAAAGGGATATTCCATGCCATAGAACATCATGTTCAGTATATAAACTGGGGATGTTGGCTGGCAGCCACAAATTTCTGCTTGGGCACAGGCTGGGCACTGGTCAGCAGGTGGCGAGCAATGGTTTCATGCATTGCTTGTGTTTCCTGAATGTTATTTCCTTTTTTTTTCTTCACTATTATTACTATTATTATTTTTATTATTCTATTTTGCTACAATTACTAAACTGTTCTTAACTCCTGATTCTCCTCCCCAACCCATTCAGGGTGGGGGGGGAGTGAGCAGTGGCTGTGTGGTACTTAGTTGCTGTCTGGGATTAAACCACCACAATGACATTCATCCTGTAAAAAGTCTGGCTTTCTAACTTCAAACAATAATTTAGATCTTGGTACACTTTACCATACATTCTGATACATGGTCATCAATAAAAAAGATCTGCTTTATCTTTATCACTTAAGGGATGGTGTTATGAAAAGTGAAAGCCTACAAAATTTACATATAGGCCTAATGTCCACTAATACAAAAGCACATTACCAAAGTACTCAGCTACCTCATTGAGGGAAAAAGTACAACTGCCACAGTAGAAACAACAGATGCCAATATGGAGACAAGCAAAAATTCTCAGAGCTTGCTCCTGCCAGGTGTTTCACATAGAGAAACACTAACCAATTTCAATTCCTACTGATTCAGAGGATTTGAAGGAGAATAACATCCCCAAGAGCTGTGAACTTGAAGAAGGAAGAATTAAAAAAAAAAAAAAAAAAAGTCCACAAACTTTCAGAATAGAATTTAAACACAGAATAAAGCAATAACAGACTGGCCTCTTTTGCCAGATTAACTCTTGTTTGCTGCAGATGCTCCTGAACAAAGTTAAAAGAATGCCTGAACTTAATTTACAAAGAGAAAACATGACAGGTAAGGATGCTGTACTATGCACTGGGTACAGTAACTGCGACCTGGAATAACCAGCCTTTAGCCATTCATTAGCAGCTATTCAGTTTTCTTTTACATATTGTACAGTCTATGGAACACCTCTGTGTGTTTCAGAACTTGAAAGAGAAAAGCATTTTGTGATTCCATTCAAGAAACCAAAAAAAAAAAGAAAGAATAGATAATATAGTCAAATGTCACCACATACAGCACTGAGAAATCAGTTCAGGCTGTCACCATAAAAGTAAGTTAGATTGTACACACAATGTAAAGCAGAGTCTATAGCACTATGTTTGCATTAAATTTTTAACAATGTGTTGATCTACAGGTATTTTGTTTTATCACATCATATAGCAATAGGTCATTTGTTTTCCTCAGTGAGGATACACTCTGCAAATAACCCCATTCCTACCCCTCTGCTTAAGCAGAGAGAACCTACTAAAAAAGCAAAGCTTGAAGCAAAATAAAAGTACAACTGAGTAAAACAGCAATTGACATTATCCACTCAAGAAAGTTATCTTTTTATGGTATGAGTGAAGTGGCATAAGGATTTTACTGTCTTATTTTAGGATGCTCCTTTTACTAGATAGCATTATAAAGAGTTTGCATTTCAAATACAACCCTAGGAGTTAGGAGAACTCAAGAGATATTCTTGACTGTAACTTAGTTCCTGTTGCACAAAAATCGTATTTCATACATGATTTGGGTTCTCTGTTTACAAACTGGACAAACTAGTAACTTTCAACAGTAATACCTGTATTTAAAGTTATCTCCTGCGTAGGAATCCCAAGCTGTATCTCTGTAAACATTACAGCAATATTCTGTTCTGGTAGCCCTCACAGAAGTTTCATCAGCTGTCCCCAGGTAACAGTGCAAAGAGAACCCCACAGATTGCTGTAAGCATCCTTCAAGACTCAAGGGTCATGCATTTTGGATTCTCTTCTTGGGACACATGACTTTGTGCACCAGCTCAGCTAGCCACAGAGGTATGTTGGTAGCTCATTATTCAGTGCCTTGAAACCCTCTCTCAGAGCTCCACAACAAGGGCATTTTTAAAGATGTGTGAGGTGAAACTGATATATGCACAGACTTAACAGGGTTTTTGAAAATCCCTTTGCTTTAGCTATTACAAGGAACATAACAGTCAAACAGTCAAAACAATAAACATCTTGCTTTAAGATTTCCTGAAACATCAAACTCTTTCAGCTTCGAACTCACTATAAGCAGGAGTCCTCAATCTCTTCTCTCAAGCTAGTGCCATTTACACTGAAACACAGTTGTTCTCTTTCAAGTCATTTCTCTTGACCTCTGCAGCAAGCACCCTTTCTGTGGAAAGAGAGGCTGATTTTCCCTTAAAATGGCTGATAAGAATCCCTTTCCTTTAATCCTTGGTCTTCCTTATTAGATGGCTCCTCCTCAAATCCTCTATGGGACCAAAGTTTGAAGCTTGATAAACTGGCTTGTAACGGAGTATTCAACCCTTTATTTAATGCCATTCACTCACCAAAATTTAATTTCTCCTCTCTGTTAGCTTTGGCAGGTGTAAAGTTTATTTCAACCAACTTAGAATCATCGAATCATAGAATAGTTAGGGTTGGAAAGGACCTTAAGATCATCTAGTTCCAACCCCCCTGCCATGGACAGGGACACCTCACACTAAACCATGTCACCCAAGGCCTCATCCAACCTGGCCTTGAACACCACCAAGGATGGAACATTCACAACCTCCCTGGGCAACCTATTCCAGTGCCTCACCACCCTCTCAGTAAAGAACTTCTTCCTTATATCCAATCTAAACTTCCCCTGTTTGAGTTTGAACCCGTTACCCCTTGTCCTGTCACTACAGTCCCTGATGAACAGTCCCTCCCCAGCACCCTTGTAGGCCCCCTTCAGATACTGGAAGGCTGCTATGAGGTCTCCACGCAGCCTTCTTTTCTCCAGGCTGAACAGCTCCAACCCTCTCAGCCTATCTCCATACGGGAGGTGCTCCAGTCGCCTGATCATCCTCGTGGCCCTCCTCTGGAATTCTTCCAACACTTCCATGTCCCTTTTATGTTGAGGACACCAGAACTGCACACAATACTCCAAGTGAGGTCTCACGAGAGCAGAGTAGAGGGGCAGGATCACCTCCTTCGACCTGCTGGTCACGCTCCTTTTGATGCAGCCCAGGATACAGTTGGCTTTCTGGGCTGCGCGCTCACACGGAAGCCTGCTCATGTTCATTTTCTCATCAACCAACACCCCCAAGTCCTTCTCTGCAGGGCTGCTCTGAATCTCTTCTCTGCCCAACCTGTAGCTGTGCCTGGGATTGCTCCGACCCAGGTGTAGGACCTTGCACTTGGCATGGTTAAACTTCATAAGGTTGGCATCAGCCCACCTCACAAGCGTGTCGAGGTCCCTCTGGATGGCATCCCTTCCCTCCGGCGTATCAACCAAACCACACAGCATCGGCAAACTTGCTGAGGGCGCAACTCAATCCCACTGTCCGTGTCACCGACAAAGATGTTGAACAAGACTGGTCCCAACACCGATCCCTGAGGGACACCACTCGTTACTGGTCTCCAGCCAGACATTGAGCCATTGACCACAACTCTTTGCGTGAGGCCATCCAGCCAGTTCTTTATCCACCGAGTGGTCCACCCATCAAATTGATGTCTCTCCAATTTAGAGACAAGGATGTCGTGGGGGACAGTGTTGAACGCTTTGTACAAGTCCAGGTAGATGACGTCAACTGCTCTACCCCTGTCCATCAGTTCCGTAGCCCCTTCATAGAAGGCCACCAAATTGGTCAGGCAGGATTCCCCTTAGTAAAGCACGCTGGCTGTCACCAACCACCTTGTTGTTTTTCATGTGCCTTAGCATGCCTTCCAGGAGAATCTACTCCAGGATTTTGCCAGGCACAGAGGTGAGACTGACTGGTCTGTAATTCCCCGGGTCATCCATTTTCTCCTTCTTGAAAATGGGGGTTATATTTCCCTTTTTCCAGTCATCGGGAGCTTCACCTGACTGCCGTGATTTTTCAGATATGATGGCCAGTGGCTTAGGAACTTCATTCGCCAGCTCCTTCAGGACCCGCGGATGGATTTCGTCAGGTCCCATGGACTTGTGTACGTTCAGGTTTTTAAGATGGTCTCGAACCAGATCCTCTCCTACAGTGGGCCTAGAGTTTTCGTTCTCACAGTTCCTGCATCTGCATTCCAAGACTTGGGTGGTGTGGTCAGAGCCTTTGCCAGTGAAGAGTGAGGCAAAGAAGTCATTGAGAACCTCAGCCTTCTCCAAATCCCGGGTAGGCAGTTCTCCTGATATCTTCTGGAGGGGGCCTACATTGTCCCCTAGTCTGTCTTTGATTCACTACGTACCTATAGAATCCCTTCCTGTTATCCTTAACATCCCTAGCCAAGTTTAATCTAACTGGGCCTTAACAGAACAGAACTTAACAGAGAAGTAGTACAACAGACAAGGCAAATACACTCCTACTCAAAATGATGCTTGTAGTCTGATAAACTTACACACAGAAACTTTGAACAGAAATCATATATGTAGACTTCCATAACTGTCCCAACTGTCAATACACTTATATCATATGCACGTTTCTGTAAATAGACTTTCTCACATCATTACTATTCACACAATGGAAGGTTTGTTACCCAGCTTAGAACAGGAATGGTTCTACCAAAAATATACTCGAGAGTATTTCAGCAAAACCAATTGTCTTGGCTTTAGTTGGGATAGAATTAATTTCCTTCCTAGTAGCTGGTACAGTGCTGTGTTTGCCTTTAGTTCGAGAACAATGCTGATAACACACTGAAGTTTTAGTTGCTGCTCAGTAGTGCTTACTCTGATCAAGGACATTTCAGTTTCTCATGCTCTGCCAGTGAGGAGGAGCACAAGAAGCCAGGAGGGAGCAGAAACAGGACACTTTATTCAAACTAGCCACAGGGGTATCCATACCACAGTACATCATGTCCAGCATATAAACTGGGGGGGAGTTACCTGGAAGGTCAGGTAGCTGCTCAGGTCAGGCTGGATATCAGTCAGCAGGTGGCGAGCAACTGTACTGTGCATCACTTGTGTTTATTGGGTTGGGTTGGGTTTTTTTTACCTTCCCCTTTTGGTATTATATTCTCTCCCCTTGTTATTTCCTTTATAATTAGTAGTTGTACTTTAGTTATTAAACTGTTCTTATCTCAACCTGTGGATTTTACATTCTTTTGATTCTCCTCTCCATGCTGCCTGGGGAGGGATGAAAGTGGGAGTGAGTAAGCAGCTGCCAGGTGCTGATTTACTGGCTGGGTTTAAACCACACCACCAATATATTGTGCTACTTTTTTTTGAAATTGCCATATCTGATTTATATCTTTGTGGTATCAATTGCACAAAGGTAATTTTCTATAATTAATTATTTATTTCCTGTTGTAATCGGACATCTGAGATAGTCATAAATATTTATATGGCCAGTCAATTCACTAATGATAACTGAAGTAATTCTAAAAATGGGATGTTGTCTCAGAGGCATGCCAATCTAACAGTCTGCTCAACCTTTACATTAGTGAAGGCAACCACCATATGGAAAGCAACTAACAGGAGCTGGAAGACACCTGATCTTAAGAGTATAGTCTAGGAATGGGCAGGACAGCTACAGTATCGGGACAGAAGAATTTTGTGGTACTCTAGAAATGTTACCTCATTTTTCTCTAATTTCCCAACTTGTAAAATTTGCAGTAACATCCTCTACCCTTATACTTCTTTACAATCCTTGGGCTTCTTACTAGCATTAGCAGAGACACTTCCTCTTCAGCAATGGAAATCTCTTTTCTTTTTAGGCACTGAGTTATTGGCCTGTGCAACTCCACTATCCTTTATAGCTTCTGATAAGTGTTTCGGGCTGCTGGCTGCCTGACAGTAGCTCAGTACCATCTACTGCAAGAGCCTATGGGCATAAATTCCTTGAAGTTAGATGGCTGTACTGATATCATTCCTCACCCAAACCAGGTCAACATAAACAGTAATAAAAGAATTTATTTACTACATCTGCAATAGACAATGCCATTTATAAAGTTTTATAAAGTCACAAAAACCAGAAATTAAAAGAAGTAAGTTTACATCCATCCAGACTCGGATCAGTCTTGAGGGGTCTTCTTATCTAATAAACTCACAGCTCTTTTTCAGCTCCTATCCCCTCACAGAAGAGAATCCTACTTTGGCAACAATTTTTGCTTTATAATCCATTGCCATCTCTGGGGCAACCTGCCTTTGTCCACCTCCCTAAAACACAAGCTACTAGTCATTTATCTAAGAAGGAAGTAATCTGTTCCTCCATCAGACTATTGCTTGCCACTTTCTGGAGAGGCAGACAGCTTTAGGCCTCATGCAGAGTTTCACCTGCCCCGTTAAGAAACCTTCATGATTACTCACATTTGGCTCACCTTTTCACAATCTGTTAGTCCATTGTGAAGCATAACATTAGCTGGAAAATGGTCAAACCTATGAGCCAAAGCCCTTAATATGTTAACATTTAGATTTTTATGTATTTGTTATGTTGTAAGTAAGTTAACAACCATAGGTTAAGCAGACACACAAATGTGATGAAGGCATGTCTCATTTAACTGAGTTTTAATAGAAGCTGTATGTGATAATAATGAATATTGCTGGAGTTAGATACTAGTTTAACATGTGATCCTATTTTGGAGGGATGTTGCAACAAAACATTTCCAAGGTAAGACCACAGAATTCTTGTCTAGTTCAGTCCAGAAGAACAGAGGAAACACTACTGTCATGAGTCTGGAAGCAGAGGTACTACTGCAAACGCTAGGAAATAACATTATAGACTATGAACACTGCCTTACTCTCATCACTACTGAGAAAGGTCAGACAGGAAAAATTCACAAAGTATGACGACTGGTGGTTTTGAAACTGCAAATTCATATAACTTTGCTTCTACAGGGGAAGGAAAAAAAAAGTAGAAAAAGGAAAAAAACCCCAAAAACCTCACAGAGACAGGTTACAGCAAGTCATGTTTTGCAGGACTTGCTCTCTGAGCATCTCAGAACTATAGCGATTTCAGAAGTGTTTTGCTGGCCTCCTGGGCTCCAGGAACAAAAGGGAGGAAAAATGAGGAGTCATAAACCACAGTTTATTCTGTACCTTCAACTACTGGACATCAGTGAAAAAGGAAGAAAAACTTTCAGATGACAGTCAGATTCTGAAGCAGTTGATGTATTTGCCAATTCAAAAGTAAGTACCTTTCCTGTAGAAAGGAAGTACAGTGCAATGTCACAAAACCAGAAGGAATATGGTACCCTATGTAGAATCCACTAGAGGTTTGAGGTTTGCTATTTGTACAAAGAAAACACTTAAAAAAATTAGCTGCCAGAAGATGATGAGACAATCAAGCAAGCTGATGAGTTAAGTCCCTGATAAAAGATCTTATTATGATTACTCAAAATCCAGAATTAATCCTTGACAAGGCAATTAGGTTGTGTCAGCAACTGAAGCCATCCATGCCAGAATGACTCTTATCTTAAGTGGGCTGTACTATGACATAACAAAGGTGTTCACGAATTCACAATATTAGGAGAAAACAGACCTGCAGCAGACAGGCACGTGAGCTCTGACTCAAGCCAGATGTACAACTGCTTATCAACTGCAACAACAAACAAAGTAATGCCCAGCACATGCAAAGAGTCATAGGCAACACAATGGATTACGTAATTTTGCAAAAGTATGCAATGTCAGGGCCTCTGCTTTCCTTGGGAGCTGCATTTAATCTCAGGCCATCACTGTTGGTCCCTGCCCAAGCTATCCTACAGCCATGCCTCTGCCAGAACATGTACCCCATTTTCATTCAGATGCAAACCCTAACCCATGGACTTGATCTCCTAGCCAGACACTGAGTCTGCCTTGTGGGTACAGACTCGCCTGGCAGTCACCAGACTGTTGGCCATCCCTGGCTGCCATCCCTGGGCCTATCCCCCTCACCTGGCTGGGGTTCTGCCAGGATGGCCCAAGCTCAGTGAGGCCACTGCCCCTGCTGCCTCGCTGGCACCCACAGCTCCTGGCTAACCTGCCCTTGCAGGGCAGCCAGCTCTCACTGCAGAGTGCCTACTGGCACTTTACCCACACCTTTTTCCAGGCTAGCTTCCCTCAGAACATGCAAAACTTTGCATGTTTTTCAAACCAAAGAGTAGTGAGACTTATAGCTCTATAGATCCTTCAGTGCATATCAAGAGGCAAAACCATTGAGATCCAACAGCTCTATTAACAGATGAGCCAGATACATTTTTCCCAAGGTCACTATTTTTACCTGCTTAAAGGAAGACACATGAAGATATGCATGCTCCAGTATCGCCTGGTGATAAGAGTCAGGCTTTATATGTTCTTAAACTAAACTTTAATGCTAGATACTGTTTATATAGAAAATGTTAATTGAAATAGAATTAAGTGTGGTGTGGAACTTGTAAGGCAAATATTTAAAGGTAAACAGATTTTTTTATCTTTCCTTTTTTCTTTTTCTTTTCTTCCTTCACACAGAGTAAGCAAGTATTTAAGGCCATAAGGACATACTGTTCTTGACTGAGTAATTATTGAGGCAGCCAATATTTAATTACACAAAATCCCATACTGTAAAGCAGAACCCTATTTCAGGACCTGCTTTTAAAAAAACCCTCTCCCCAAAAACCTATTCTCAAATTTAATTATTTTCTTTTATTAAATAAACAGTTCTTGCAAAAATTTGGAAATTTAGTATATATTATTTAACAAAATTAGGCTTTGGCACAGATTATAAAATTATTCTGATTTGTAAGTCTCTGGAGTTCATGAAAGCATAAGACTAAGTTTGAATGGTAACAAAATATTCTTCTGGCTGATGAAATATTCATACCCATTTGTCATCAGGACTTTAATAAGGAGGGATACAGCCTTTTCACTTCTGTTCAGTAAGGAACTGGCAAAGATCTTTCTTTCATTTAATTTGGAACGTTAGAGTAAAATGCCTCCCAAAACTCCCCTAATATTTTCCCTTTTCTGTATAACATAGGACTTAGAACACTACCCACTTAAAAAGATGACGCCGTATTTCAGGTAGACAAATACTTAGAGACAACAGATAAACAAATAAGGTTTATATATTTGCAACACAAAGTTTACAGAAGTTTTCTGGGTGACATGGTTTAGTGCGAGGTGTCCCTGCCCATGGCAGCAGGGTTGGAACCAGATTATCTTCAGGTCCTTTCCAACCCTAACTATTCTATGATTCTACGATTCTAAGCTTTCAACATTAAAATTTCACTCTACTAAGTTTTCTGCATTTCCCCAGGTGTAATATTGTTAAAACTCAGAGAAGTCAGATTAAATAAAGACAGAAAACTACACCTTAGCCCACCTTACAGCTACTTAAACAGGACCATAATAAATTTCTCGTAGTGGTAGTACAATGTTCATTCCTTGCAAGAAATAGTCCCAGAACCAGCAATTCTTGCGGCTTCTTTTTAAAAAGGTATTGTTGTAACTTTGTTGTAAAACACCATGCACTTTTTACTTATAATACAGACAGAAGCATAACTGTATGTAGTTTTCTCATTAATTTTCCAACCCTTACTTAATTACTTGATTTAGGACAAGCAAACTATGCATCTGTAACTGACTAAATTCAGAACAGACAGGAAAGCACGACAAAAAAAAGAAGCTGAGTTTTTAGAGGAAAAGACAAAACTTGCTCTCCAACTCACTTCAAAAATACAAGGAGCATGTGGGTCATGTGGGACACACACAACAACACCAATGAACATGGTCTTATGAAAGATCATGAGCATGGAGACAGTAACCAAGTGGATGATGAAAAGACAAAGGTGAAATCCCTAGGAATGGTATGTTAACATAAGAGCTTGCTACTGGGGAGCAGGGGAGGAAGTGGGACACTTTTGTGTAGTGAATTCTTCCCTCTACGCCTCTGAGGGACTACAGTAATCAAGGCAAACACTTCCTTCAGAGCTCCACCAAGTTAAATAAGTCACTTACTGAGCCCTTTCAGCACCGCGGTGCTGATTGCTGGGTTCCTCTCCAGCTGCTTCAGCAGGTCCCATTCTACTGCCAGCTTCCTGACTTTCAAACACCTCATCTGCAGCCCTCGTGTTGCTTTACAGTGCAATTCTGCTGCTGGCTCTAGGTCCCGGGGGATTCCAGTTTCACTTTGGTTTAAGATTATACTACCATTTTCCTGCCTCGTGCTTGTTATTAGAGCTTCTGTCATTGCTCCCTGAGGAGCCATTTGTAGTCCTTGCTTTCCAAGCGGTTAGCATTCCCTTTATTCTCTTTCAGACAACTCATGGTAAAATGCAGGTAAGAGTTGAAGAGAAACACTGCTGCCAATACCGAAATTTGTGCATGCATGTGTTATCAGCAGTAAGTATAGGTTAATCAGATGTCAGAGCAAGCCGATACTGTCAATCAAAAGAGAAACTCAGATTAACTATCTCCAGAGAACTCTCTGAAAACTGGAACCTACTAGGATGTGGCAGCCACCCCATGACTTCCCACTTCAGGAACACTTTGCCAGGAATCCAGAGGAATAATTGCAGCATATGGAGGCAAATACGAGGAAATCTTCAGACAGCTGTACCAAGATACCTTAAGGAAGTGGCAGCATTGGGGCATCCTTGTCCACAGTTGTGAACCTGAGGGCTAAAACACTCTTTTCCCCATTTTGACTCTCATGGAGCTAATTGGCTTGCAAAAGATGTGCCTCAGGACAGAACAGACTACTACGTATGGAAAGACCACCCTAACTTATGAAGGGAGAACAGGGTGTGGATTCTTCACCACAACTGCTTACAGCTGAAAGGGCATTATCTGATTTAACAAGTACTCCAAATTGCATTCTTAGTTTTCCCTTGTACATGTTGCATCCCCAGTCTTTCAGCCTGCCACAAAGAGCATCTGCCTTCCAGCTCAGAGAGTGGATTAATTTTCTGTTCCAAATGCCTTTTCACAGATTAGTCAAAAGAAGGTGTCCGTTTCACAGTAGCCAGTTCACTGTATGAGGGTGTGAAACCAAGCACATTTTCTCAGCAGTGCTGCTAAACTGTGTGAAGTTCTCAGCTGAGCAACCTCATGCCATCACAAATCACCATGCCAACACCTTTTGTCCAGCTATTAAATCAGCTAGTTTCTCTGTATTACAATATACGCATTATTACAGTTAGGAGCAATAGTCTTTTACTCTTGAAAAGCGAAAGAGGCCAAACCACCAACAGTGAGAAGCAACTTGGCCTATTTACATGAATCACTGATAAAAAACTTTAGTTTATTGCTCACTGACTTCTGCAGACCCTCCAAAACCTGCCAGCATATGAACTGCTTCTGTTCTCTGGACCTATGAAAAGAACACAAGCAAGGGATCTCCACTAACATCACCTTCCTATATATTATCAGCTGCTAAACTCAAGTCACTTTCTTTGACTAACACTGGTACTTTCTCTACATTTGATGACTGTATGTATGATTTACAATACAGCAATCAGTTTAGTTTTAGAATTGCTTTTCACTGAGACAGTGATCTTGCCACAAAACATGAGGCATCATACCAGACACATTTATGAGCAAATTCCTTACTTCTTAGCATATTCAAAGTATTTGTTAAAAAATAATATAAAAAAACTGAAAAATATCCTTTTCATTAAATGAATGGGGGATTTTCCCTATAAATACAATTGCGAAAGACTTTTTAACTGTTTTCCAAAAGTACAAAGATAGCTGATTGTAAAATGCTCTGTAACCTTTTGAAGATATACTCTTCTTTCCTGAACTCATTTTTAATCACAGGAAATTTTTTGAGTCATGTACCATTAACTGACATATTTATCTCATCTTATGATCTTTCCTGGCTTGCCTCTCAGAGCCATTAACTCAATGCCCTATCTGCTACAGTTGCTCATACTGCAGGTGACATTTATGTTAGGCTTGTTTCCGCAGAAGAAAATGTATTATAAAAGGTAGTCTGACAGGTCTTTATATCCACTTCACACGCTACACACAAAGTATAAAGATCATCCATGTAACTACTGACAGAAGCGATTAGAGAACAAGTGAAGACAAGAAGATGTGCACCAAACATGTCGTCTTCTTTCAAGTGAGATGGAAGTAATCACATCTATCCTTCAGCCCTCAAGTAAGTTTAAAATATAGTGTGAAAAACCTACAAGGAAACACAAAAACTGCCATCCCACTTTAAACTTTTTACAACTCCTCCTGTTTAATACCCTCAGACTGACTTTATTCCCCAAATATCCAGGAAAACTGCTAGCAACATCTATATTACATACTTTCAATATCAAAAAAAGGGCTTTTAATGTTTTCTTTTCTTTTCCTTTCAGAATAGGTTTTATACCAATTCTTTAGAGCAAACACAACCTCAGTGACAGGTTCTTTGGACATGCTACCAACATGACAGGACTGTCCCATGATGGAAGTGAAGTGGATACTGATTACATAGTTGGTATCCAGACTGCCTAGCTGACATACTTAGAGATCAGTAACCTGAAGAACAGCTTCTGCTCTTCCTATACCTCCAGGTTTTACTGGCTAATCTCAAAGTTAATACATTACAATGTACGCATTTGCCTGATGCCTAAACCGAGGACAGAAGCAGCAAAGAACACTGAATGAGGAAACTCTCCACCTTGCTGAAATGAGTAAAATCCTGCTTGAGTAGGAATATTTATGAAACAATTGATAGAATTTTTCCTTTTCCAAGGAGCAGTCAATTGTAAAGATGAGACCCACCTTGGGATTAGCATCACTCTTCTAGTTCTATGCCTACCCAGGAAATTAAAAAGAGCAGAGACAGCACTTTTTCAAACAGTTTTAAGCAGCACTTTCTGTTTTTCCAGATTTCAATGCCAGGACGAAAATTTTCCCTAAATATTTCTATGTTTTCCATTATCATCCACAAAAAAAAAAAAAAAAAAAGCCAGAGGTGCCTCTTACTTCTTACACCTAAATAAGAGCCCAGACTATTTTTGTGCACAGCACATCGTTTCCATATGAATCTCAATTGGTATTCGTTGTCTGCCCTGGAGCTGAACTCAAGCAGCCCACTGCAGATCAACTGCCCATCCCTTTGCAGGATACCTCCCGACTACAAGGTGTCATAAAGCCTTTATTCAAGCATTTATAGTATGCTGCTTATTAGTGACACAGAGTCCTCGTAAAGAATTGTTCCACAAAAAACTTCTATCTCCTGAAAGCTGTAGTTAGAAAACAACACACCTGCAACAAGGAGATGTGTAACTGCAGTTAGCAAGCTCTATTTGAGACTTGCACACCCAGGTCCAAATGTGAGAAAGAGGAAAGGCTAGGAAGGCAGCAAAAAAGGTGCAGTTGCAGACCTACAAGTTCAGTACAACCTCCATGGTAGAGCTGTAACTATGTCAATCAAGGACAGAGTAGAGGGTTTACTCGGTCCTACAGCAAACCCATACACCCGGGCCTTACGGCAGCCTTACACGAGTAGGCATTCACTGCAAAAGTCCAAGATCTTCCACCTAGTCCCAGAACATTTATATATTTGCAAGTCACAAAGCATTTTTGAGAGGAAACCATGACATACAGTACAGATCTCTGTGCATTCTATAGATGTATCTATCTTGCAAATACAGCTTTGTCAAGGACATAGGCATCTGCTGGCTAATAGGAGTCAAACCTTTTATACACATGGGTAACTGCATATCTCTGCAAAAATGTGCTCAACTAGATTTTGTCTTTCAAGAGAGAAGATCATCTTAGCGTGACAGCACAAACTGTCTTGTCATTAGCTTCATGATCACCATGACTTAAAAAGAGCCACTCTTGTTACTATACACATACATAAGAACCTATGCAAGATTTTTTCTTCTTTTAAGAGCAAACACTTAGGTTTGCAAATCCTGAGTTGGAAACTGCATTACCTACAGCATTATTATTCTCAGTGAGCTGATTTTTCTTTTTAAAAATTTTGATAATGAAATCCCTGTGTTTCATTTCACAATAGGTTGACACTGACAGGGCCATGAATCCTGATGGAAAGAGAGCTACCATTTTATTTTTTTTTGGCAAAGATCATCAGCAGGAAAAAGTATACCATGAGCCAATTCTTCAGACAGGAGTTATAATGAAAGTAGTACAGACTGCACCTTTCACAACCCATTCTTTCTTATAATATCAAGGTTGTAAAAGCTTATTCATCTTCCAATACTGGAGGCACTGCCCATCATCAAAACCATCAACACTACCAACTCGTAACTCAAGACTAGCAGCTTTTAAGGTATGACTTAAAAAAAATCACTCTTTTGAAAGAAGCTAACAGGTAAGGCCTATAGAAACTAAGCACTGTTATTTTCTTTCGGAGATGAGGCCGAAGAGCTCCCTAATAAATGTAACTAAGAATTTTACCAGTCACAGAGATCTATATTTCACCAAGACATGCATCACTCAGTTCAAAAGTCTCTCTCTAGCAAGTAGTTTCTGCACAGCAGTAGAAAGAGAAGTGGCTGAATGAGCCCACAGTCACAAGAGCAGTTCTACCCTTAGAGAACATTAATGAATGGAATTAATGCTTCTAGTGCAACCTGAGTCAAACGCAGCTGTGCTGCTACAAACGTATGAAGGCCACATTAAGAAGCAACAACAGCCAGTAACTGTTATTTTTAATTACAAGTTCTCAGTGAGTAATTTTCTTTCACAATGTTCTTGGTGTTATGATGAAATCAGGAGTCAGCTATTTTTCCTAGCTTGATAACTTTAATTTCATTACTTGAGAAAGAAAAAAAGAAAAAGGTTAAGAAATACAGCTGCAAGCAGAGCAACGCTTCATAGCTACTAGCTGACCATCTGTAAGATAATTATGACATGCTAGCAGAATGAGACAAGGACTTATCTATTTTATGGGAAGGGAGTCAGAACACCACATTTGTTTTTTTCTCCAGGGTGCCACAAAATATGACATTTGAAAATTCTTTCTTACCTATTCCAGTTTGCTTCAGGACTTGCTTTGCTCTCAGCTGCTGCAACAACAAATACAAAAGTAAAAGCCTGACAGCCTTCAAGACATTTGAGATCTTTGGCATTTTTCCAGCTGTTTCAAAGTAACCGGCTACCCAAGCGAATTGTTATTGACATACACAAACCCAACTGCTTGCATTATAATTCTATGCCAAAGCTGATAAGTGACAAAGGAGAATAAAGTGAAAAATTAAAGTTTGCACTCACCTGACATAGCTCCTGTTGGCCATACGCTGGACTCAGCAAAAGGTAATGTCTCTCTGAGCAATAAACCTAGAATAGGTAAAGGCTGAATTATTAACAAGAACATGAGGAGGTCTCAAAGGCACATGATGAATGAAACAGAAATGCAAAACTTACAGTCTGATTTAGTTTGTAAAGGGAACTTAAAGAGTTTCCCGAACTCTTTCTCAACTGATCTATTTCAAACACTAAATGGCATATGGAAAGAAGCAGGATAATGCTGTATTACAATGCAATAAATGATGAACACAGTACCCTGAACTGCCTTTGTACCAGTCTCTCACAAAGTAAAATTTAACTAAAATGGAAATATCTGGCTTCTACCATATGGTCATTGTATACATTCCCATTCCACTGGTCACCTCTCTTTTCCATTATTAATCACTAACATGCTTCCAACTCTGTGTTCTGTCCTCCAGCTCTTTGTACCTAAGACCACAGATGTGCTCTTTAAGCAACTTGTAATTGTGCTGATATAGTCTCTAAGTTCACACAGTGTCTCAGGTTTAAAATTGGGTCATCCAATTAACTCTGAATATGGCACAGCACAGCAGGAATGAAATCTATGGATTTCTGGGCAAAGGCTGGAACTTGTTTTACATAACTTTGTGTCTTTGCTCATAGCAATTAGAAAGTACCAACCAACATAAGAAACCTTGCCAGGATGAAAGGAAAAATTGACATCAATTTCTCCTCTCAAGAGAATATTTTCTAGTTCCTCTGTATTCTGTTCTGCAGAATTCTTATTATCACTTGCAATGCCATGCAGCAGATACTAATGAGTAGGACAGCATTCAGAAAATTACTTAATCTATTTGGACACTTCACATTGCTCCATCTAAATGTTAAGTTCCTAATTCGGGGGAGGGAGTAAGACAGAGAACTCATCTTAGATATTCAAACGTGAATACCCACATGGAAGCTGGACATTTAAACTGACATTCGCAACAAGAAAGTAGGACCAGCATGTGGATCTGGGAGAGGGGCACTGCCCAGGAAAAGGACATATCGGAAATTCTTCACATGGTATCTCAGTGAAACTGGGGCTGAGGGCCTTAATTTGCTTACTCCACTTCAATACCTTCCTTCACTTGGAATTCACAGAATCACAGAATGGTTTGGGTTGGAAAGGACCTTAAGATCACCTAGTTCCAACCCCCTGCTTTTCTTTCTTAATACCCTGTTCTGCACTCCCTCCAGGTTTGAATCTTAGGCTGGCTCTCACATTTAGGCACAAAGGAAGATGGGCAATGAGTTCCTGTCCTCTACAAAAATAAAACCTAGCTAAATAAAAGGCAGGAAGTATGTATTTATTAACAGCTGCTATCTGCTATTTATTAGCAGCTTCTATCTGCTTTACAGAGTTGACCTTGCTATTGAATACAGAATTTTCAGTCATTGCACACAACATAGGAATAATAACACAGATTAAATACAAATAGATCTTTCTTTCACCAATATGCCCAGCTTAATAAATTGTTGAAGCTGTGAATACTGACCCCCTGGAAATTACATCCCTTTCAAGTGTTTCAGGTTGCTTACCAGAGAAATCTCTGGGGGTTAGTGCACACGCTGCTCTGTGAATTGGACGGATAAATGATTCCTTATTGTTTCTGCTGCAGCAGAAGACTGAAGAAGACAGAATTTTCTTCTGAATCATGTGTAAAGTGAGAAAGGTCCAAGCAAAGCCAAAAAGATAGTGTCCATGCAGAATGTTAGAGAAACAGCTGCCTAGAGTGACAGCAGTAATTATGCCATTATCTCAGGTGGGCTGAACACATACACCAGTGTAACAAATGCACCTCCCTCCACAGTCAATGTGCTACCTTCAGAACAGAAAGAATTAAAAACAAAATTGAGTCCACCAACTTTAATTGCCATCAACCATAATGCTGTCAGGATAAGCAGACAAAGAAAGATCCATCTTCTATGCCTTACACTTTATCTTGATATTCTGGCCAAGAAAGCAGTGGCTACAAGGGCAGAGGAACAGTGAAAGATGTGAAAGGCTATGTGCTATCTTTAACTCTTCCCTTATTCTGAAATATTTGTATCTCATACATGCTCTACTACTACAAGTTATTCCTTTTATTAATTCCTATCACGCTGTATCAGGAAATGTGTTAATTTTCCTTAATTTTCATATATTTCAAAAGAAACATTGTCAAATTAACTCAAACTAGTATTTTCAAATGTGTAGTCCTGCTTTTCCACATATACATGAGGAAAAGCATTCCACATATAAAGTGTAGTTCATTTTTCCACATACAATATCAGTACTCCCTCTCCACGCAGCAGGATACAGTCAGTGCCTGAGGAAGGATCAACTGGGTAAAAGGTGGAGAAAAAGAGGACCAGCCAGCAAGAGGCTACTAACATGACTTGTTCCTTACAAAGCAACAACAAAGAATTAAAAATCTCATACATCCTCCCTCCTTGTCATATGCCATTACCATAGGCCAGTTTTCAGCTGTGTTCAGCACAAGCTTCTTGCCTGCTGTGAAGCATTCAGATGGGTAAGCTCAGCCTTACGCTGTTAAACACTTATCCCAGAGTAGTGGCATTCTAGCCACAGCCATACAGCTTTCCAGCTTCGACACAAAGAAAGCCTGTACAGCCCTAAACAACGCATTATTTAGAGAACTTCTTTTCCCCAGAGAGGGGGAAATTCCTTGCAGAAATTTTGCACAATTAAACAACAGCAGCGTCTCAAATTATTTTTCAGGTTTCTGGTGTACCACGTCAATCCCAAGGCCTTACTTTGTTAATGTTGCATTGTGGGTTTCCTTTTGCTGAAGTACCAAACAAATCAGGCACATCTCGTCACCCCAGACAAACCACCCTTTCCCCGCTATTTATGCCACCTGTTCAACTCCCAAAGCAAGAGCTGCGCAAAGATGTGAAAGTTGCATGAAAGGCAAGACAAGTTAGGAGGAAACTAGCAGAAGACTGATTTCATGCATTAGATGGTTGTTTCTCCTAAATTTCTACCTGCAGAGCAGTCCCTGCACTTTCGATAAACAGCAGAACAGATGCTTTCTGCAGCTGCACACTCTCATGCCTTGGCTGACCACCACCTTTACCATGCACTCTTCTGTCCTTTAGATTCCCCTGCTGCAGCTCCCTCACCTTCTTCTTATCTCCCCCTCCCCATTTTAGGAGCTACATGGCCTTATCAAATCGCACAGTGATAATCCATCACAGCAAACAACTCTGCATATTTGGTTTGTCCCATTAGCACTACGAGGAATATAGCTCCATATTTTAGTCTGTAATGCAGGAGTCTTTACTAAAAATGCCTAGTCTGAACTTATGTCTGGATTGCCAGACAAATTACAGCTTGCTAATTCTGCTGCAGTTCAGCTCCACTCAATTGCACAAAAATTAATTAAACAGTAACAACAACAAAAGAAAAACTCCTATTCAGTGAAGTGCTGATTGTTCCTGCAGGTGCATTCCCAATTTCCCCGAAACAACCAAGCCAAAGGTGCCTTTCTGTTCTCTGGCTCTACATTACTGAAGCTCAGCAGGCAGAATAACAGGTAAAAAGTTTAGTGCTCACCTGACCAGTTATGCTCAGGGTTTGTACAAGGCTTTTCTTCTCATTTTCTGTTGCTGATCCATAGGCTCTCCTCTCATCTTTCTCCTCTCTTCTATTTCTTTGGGGTTGATCACTAGAACTCACCTCTAGAGAAGGAAAGTTTGTAAGAACTAATGAAAGTGAAGCTACAGACACAACATATCATACTAAGTGTGTTCAGATGATTTAGATTACATCTCAACACTAGGGCTAGAGGAAAAAAAAAATCACCATTAATTTTCAGTACTTCAAAACCCCTTCCTAAACAAGAGCGTTCTTTGATTACTCTCACAGCTCCACACAGTGTATCAGCACTTTGTTCATTATTCCCTTCTCCACTTCCTCAGTGACAGAGGGCTGGTAAAGACAATAACTCTGGGTTTTGTGACGCAAAATGTTTCTCTTCCTCAGACAAGCCTGCACTCAGAAGCCCCTTGTTAGCGAGCCTCTCCAGACATCAGCAGAGCAAGAATCATTGTCTTTGTCAAATGAACTTTTTATTCTGAATACATTTGGCAAAAACACTGCATAACTGGTCCTGGCAGCTCTTAAAGCAACCAAACCGCCCCTGCACTGCTCACGAAATCTCTCTTCCATGCAGTTAGGAGTCAAAACCACAGGTACAGTCTTTCTTTTAATCAAGAACTTTTGATGGTACTGGATAAATCACTTACTCTGCACACACATCAACAATCAGCATATAATTCGGAGGAAGGAATCGCACAGTGGCCCTCACTCTCCAACATGCACAAACATAACTGCTCCAGATAACGTTCTTATAGCTTCCTAACCATGGACTGCCACAGAGCAGCAAGCACCAGCACAGAAGTTTATACTTTCCCTGTTTCCAAAACAATCCATTTGCACTTAAACTAGCCTTCCATTTTAAATGGGCTTGAAATAGCTTGTATAAATTTATATCCACCTTGCCTTCTAGCCAGACTACCAAAGAAAATCTTAGGCCAGTAAGAAAATAGCTCTGCTTAGTTCAAGTCATGTTTTTATTTTTGGAATAAAACTTAGGTGAACTCTTCCATTTTTACTTCATGTGCTACAATGTCAATAATTTACATCAATCTGGATTAACATTAGAGGATTAAAGGATATAATATTAGAAAAATAAATGCATTAGAGTTTGAAAGTGCACATTAAGAACTGAGATGGCCTTCAGTTTCGGGGTACAAAAAGTCTTACAAAGGGATTCTGCGTATTTTCAGAACAGATTCACCAACAGCCCACAACAGACTAAGATAAAAACAATTCACTGCTTTCGCCAGAAAAAAAATCAGTAACTGCATCTGATATCCTGATGCTGATATGATGATATGCTCATACTAGCAGAGGTTTCTGTATGAGAACATAGTTTTACACTTAATAATTTCAAAATATTGCAGAACAAAACACTGAGCCTCAGTTTCCACAGTACACTGAAACTGGAATTCTAGAGTGCAGCTTTTGAAGGGGAAAATAAAGTGAGGAAAAAAAAACCCTAGCTTTTATATATGAAAATCAAAAAACATTTTGTATTTACACAGAACTGAATGCACTGCTGCAGAGAAATAACTGCAAGGACTTTTTAAGTTAGCCTCTTCTTTTTGATTTGTGTGCAGTATTTTCTATGGATAATGGTACCTTTTCCTTTCTTTTCTTAGCAGTTGCATACCTGTAAGCACCAGGGAGGGAGAAAAGAACACATACATTTGCTTTAAGGAATTTATCATATATTACAGTATTTGCAATGTGTATTATGGTTCACTAGTTAATACTAGGTCACTTAAGTACTATACACTAAAGCCAGATCTGTTTCGGTACTTGGGGAACTTACAGAGGCTTTTCTTCAGTTATTCATGGCTTTGTCACAATATGCCTGAATCCTGTGCCACGCATACTTCTTGCCCTGTAGTTATCTTCTACCATTTTAATAATTTAATCACAGAGATTGTTGTTTGGTTTTGGTTGGTTGGCTGGTTTTGGTTAGTTTTTTTTTTTTCCCTCTTTTGAGCACTGCTTACCTATAGGTTCTTTTCAAAAATACGAGAAACAGGTCACCTGCAGAGGCAGGGTACCCACACAGTCTCGGCAGCACCCCTTGCGTGGCGCTGCAGAAGCGGGCCCCATGCATCCCAGGAACCCCACCTCAGCGCAGCGGCCGGCACGGCCTCTCAACGGGGCAGAGGTCGCCTCCCGAACCCGGGCTCAGAACAGACTTCTGGGGGAAAAGGTATGTTCCAGCGGTAGTGCCGAGCCCTGCCAGCACCGACTGCCTCAGAGAGGCCGCAGCCCCTGCCCGCCTCTCAGCCCCAGCGGACTGCATGGCAAATAGCGACCGCCATTTTGTAGCCCGTCTTCATTGAGGCGCAACCCTCACCGCACACGGCGGCGGGGCGGCCCTGCCGGACCGGAGTCCTAAGCGGGAGTGGAGCCTCACCGCGCTACGGCACGGAGAGACAGCTGCGAGGCACAGCTCCCGAACCGGGGCAACACCGCCCCGCCCTGCCGGTGCGCTGAGGCAGCGGAAGCGGGCCCGCGGTCTCCTGGAGGAGGCGCTAAGCCGGGTCAGGCTGCGCCGCGTGGCTGTGGTGGCGCACGCCGTTACCGCAGGGAGGTCCCGGTTTCATTGCTGTTTGTGAAGCGCCGCACCGGGGAGCCTCTCAGAGGAGGTCGGTTAGACACCGTAAAAGAAGAGTAACGTTTAGTGAGCTACTGCAGAAATCTTTGGGAGCAGGAAATGAAATGAATGAGTGTATGTGCATAGCTAGTATTAAATAGCTTTCACTGAGCCTAAACGTCTTGCTTGTCTCGATCTCTTCAGTTTATTGTCCAGAACCATGAACTGTGAGTGCAGCTCCATCTCTGCTCTGAGAAATGGGTCTTGATGAGAGAAATTACTTCATAGAGCACTTCTCCCCTTTTGGGGGTGAGTATGGAGGAGTCTGCCCATCTTTAGGCTTCACCTTTGTACCTATTAACTTTACTTGAGCTCAGGCATAGCCATTTTCAGGTTGTTTATGGTTGCCTGAGGAGAAGAAATGCGGATAGGTATTTCTCTCATACACTTTCCCTTGTTTACAAAGAAATTGGAGGGTGTCCCTGTGCTCAATACGCCAGTGCTTTTTTCAAGTGAGCACTTAGATTCAAGCAAAAATAATATTTACATGAACTATTGTGCATTCTCAGTATTGTCAAGGATTATTTCATAATAAGAATCTAGAAGCTCTGGATATTCCCAGATTCTCCCAGATTTCATAGAATCACAGAATGGTTTGTGTTGGAAGGGACCTTAAAGCTCATCCAGCTCCAACCCCCTGCCACGGGCAGGGACACCTTCCACTAGAGCAGGTTGCTCCAAGCCCCTGTGTCCAACCTGGCCTTGAACACTGCCAGGGATGGGGCAGCCACAGCTTCTCTGGGCAACCTGTGCCAGCTCTTCACCATCCTCACAGGGTAGAATTTCTTCCTTGTATCTAATCTAAATCTACCCTCTTTGAGTTCAAAGCTATTCTCACTTGTCCTGTCACTACATGTGCTTGTAAAAAGTCCCTCTCTAGATTTCTTATAGGCCCCTTTAGGTACTGGATGGCTGCTATCAGGTTTCCCCTGAGCCTTCTCTTTTCCAGGCTGAACAAGCCCAACTCTTCTAGTGTCTTCATAGGAGAGGTGTTGCAGCCCTCTGAGCATCTTTGTGGCCTCCTCTGGACTCACTCAAGCAGCTCCGCATCCTTAATATTACTGTTTGCAGTAACAGGATGAATTGCCAATCCTAAACTATGATTTATATGAACATTATCCTTGAAACCAAACCAAACTAAGCCTTATTTCAGCACAGCCATTATTTTTGTTGTTGTTTGCAAATCTCAGATAGAAAAGAACAACTAATTGTTGCAATGTTTTCTAATTACACATGCAGCGTAATGACATGCATGACAATTGATACAATTGTTCCACTAATGCAAGCCATGTCTAGCCTTTCTTTAGACTTTATTTGAAAATTAAATTAATTCGTCGTGTTTATGGCCATGGCTAGATGCCAAAAGGTGAAAAGATATTATTAAATGAAATGTTATAAAATGATCTCAAGAACTGAATGGTGGTGGAGTATTTCTCAGGGAGCAAATAGTCTACAGAATTTAACTGATGAGCATTTCCAAAGTGTATTCTATGAAAGTGTTCAGTTGCTGACCATTAAGTAGATTTGGGGTTGTTTTGGGGGTTTATTTACATCTGTTCATATTTAAATAGACATACAGTACTGACTTGTAGCAAAACATGTAACCAACAAATTATATATGGAAGTATTTTAATCATACAACATATAATGGAACCTATTCTTTCTGTAATTAAAAAGTTGAGATAACACTGCCTTAGCCCGATTTATAATCTTAAAATCTTCTTATTTAAATGGATATACACAAACATTATTCACTACAGTAAATCCCTTTAAAAGTCAGGAGGGCTTCATGCTTTTTAAATACCTGTTCATCCCTGTGTGCATTTTTCTTTGTCTGGAAATGGACTTGTGATGACAAACAGAATGCATGATTGCATTAAGCTACACACATCATAAACACTGGTGAATCAGAACTTAATGTAATAATACCAAACAGGTTTCACTGGAAGGGAAAAAATGGTTGCTGAAGACTTTAAGGGTACTGTTGAAATGCCTGTTATTTTTGGAAAATCTTGAGGAAGTTTTAATTTCTAGCTGTGCAAATATGGATACAGCACTCTGAACTGTAAGTATCTGAGTTAATGCATACCATGTCATATTGTCTTGTCCTACCAGGTCACTTGGGTGCTGCTTCAGTTTGCCTTTCTTAGCTTTTAAATAAACACAAATGTACCTTGTTCAAGGGTTACCACCATCTTCAAGAAAACAAACAAAACTCTATGGTTCAACCAGTTCTTCACAGGTCACTTTCTTACCTCAGGAGTTCATCGCTTTCTGCTTCATTAACAGGGAGAACTCGCATTAAGACTTGCCTCCATCTGTGCATTCCTCCTCTTCCAAATCACGTTTGGAACACATAGGGAGTGTTTACATGGAAACACTCCTACCTGCTACTTTCCTCATCTGCATCTCTGCTTCAAAGTAGGTTTGTTGTATTTCTGAGAGCAAAAGAAAAAGGTGAAAAGAAGGATAAGGTGTGCAGTCATTTCTAATAGCTCCTTGGGAGAGTCACAGAACCTATCTCAAGTCCCAAATCAGGGCTCTGCCCGTAGGAGTGTAGCTCAAGGCCCCTGAAGGAAACAAAGCTGCCAGTTCTCAGCCTGCTGAGCCAAAGCCCAGACTGCTTTCTTTGTCTTGGGACAAGCAAAACAATTCAAAGTTGTCATATCTAAATCATAATTCCATCCCCAAACCCATCCCATCCTAGACTGTCCCTTGTCCCATTTACCGCGTGAGAGGAAAAGCAGGGACAAATACAGTAATCTGTGTTGAAAGGGTCTGGTAGCTTAGGTCTTATTGCAGTTAGACTTTCAATTAGACAGACACCTGACATGACAGCTCCTACCTTTAATGCGTCTGTGCAGACTTGCATGGTTGCTCTAGCTGAAAACTATAGTTTTGTTCTCATTTGCACTGGTAGAAGAAAAATCCTGAATACAAAACTACTGCATTACCTGAATACAGAGGACAGCAAGGGCAAAGCAACTGAGAGGTTTTACAGCATGGATTCAAAGCAAAACAAACACAAAGGGAACTGAAAAGGAGAGAGAACCTCCATTAAAAAAAGTCTTCAGCAATAAAGGAAATGCAATACTGGCAGTGTTAATATATGTGTAGATTCCACTGCCTCTGAAATAAGTGGAAGTAATGAGAAAAATATTGGAGCTTTATGCATGTATTCAAAGATGATACAGGGTAGAAGCCAGCAGCTGCACAGTAGTCAGTTAAGGTGTATAGAAGTGCAGCAAAACTCTCTAGGTAGCAACACAGCATTAAAGAGTAATTACGTTTGCATCCGGAAAGTGCAAAAACAGTAACAATGTAACAGTTCTAGCCAAGACTAAAGTGCAAGGTCCATAACCATAGTCTGGCATTTACAAATCATAAGCACAAACTGCAGACGTCAGGCGGACACCTGGAAACAGCACTGGGGAGATGGAATGCCTGATGTAGAGATAACACTGAAATGTAAATAGCACCGCTGAACTATAGTGAGTTAGAATTATATTGGATTCATTCCCAGCTCTAAACTCCAGAGGAAAGGTGACTCAGAGGACCTGAAAGCCAACAACAAACAATACAGAGAGAAGAGCCTACATGTTGTATATTCTAGATACCGATTGCTGAGAGAAAGATACACACAGATTCTAGCAAGCGATGTCTAGCAGTTAGCAGTACCTAATGCGTAGCCATTCCACGAGTCAACGTTACCCAAACACCATAATATTACACTTCATTCTGCAGAGCTACAATAAGATGCTCCCATGAGTAATCTTTAGTCTTGCTTTGTACAGTTTTCTTCACAGAGGCAGCAATAATACTATTGGGAGCGCCATTACAACCTCTCATGGCTACATTGAGAATTATCACTGGGCAGACTTGATATAATTGTTGTGTTTAAATCTCTGAATTTACCCTTAGTGGATGAACATCTGAACCACTGAGTGGCCTATGTCACTCAAATGCTAGGCCTGAGTAAGCATGCAGGACATTATTAATAAAGTTTGGATGATGAACTTATCCAAATAATTATTTCCAGTTCTCAAAGGTCTTTCTCCTTCCCATAAAGCATTTTTCCCCGTAGTACAGAAAACTAAAAGCTGCAGAAGGAAAAAGTAAAATGAGGTTATATTGCATGTTAAGAATATCCTATGCAAATTCCCAGTAATTACACTGTATATGATTCTAACAAACAGTAATGCTGGGCAAGAGAGATCTACTGTTCTTTATTTGCTGCTTTTTTTCCTTAGTGTTCAAAATCTGTCTTTGCTGCCACACACTTATAAGGGTAAATCACTTGAACAGGCTGAGCTTTCTTCTATTTATTGTTGCTAGGGGAACCATCTTGTTGGTATTCACCAACATAACAGGTCTTGTGACGTGTTTCTGAGCACCAGATGCAACACAGCTCTGTAGCAGTCAGTGAAAAAATGTATTGCAGCATCCTTAGAAATACACTCACACAGAAGAGCAGCGTATGCTGTAGCACCTCATAGATATATGTAATAACCTGAGTAATATTCCCTAATTCTGCCCACAATTTAAACACAAAGAATCCCAGTCTGTGAAATAGGTGTCACTAAAATAGTGCCAATCTAATTTATATATTAAAAAACCCCCAACAAACAAAACCAAAGCCAAGCAAACCTCTTTTCCTTCTATAAGGAAAATTTTCTGTATGAAATCTTGCTATTAAGAAAAACAAATCCAAGTAGGGATAAAGTGGCAGTATGAGCCATTTCTGAATAGCCAGGTATCTGAAGGTTATTTGAATGACATCAGTCACCTGCTGGAAAGTATCAATTGTACAAATACAGCACTAGTCTCATGAAATGCAACAGGCATCTTTGACTCTTGGAATATATTTGTTTCTTGAGATAGCAACTTTTGGCAGGGAAAAAAAACCAACCAAAACACAAAACAACATCAAAACAAGAAAAAAAACCCCAACCCACGAAGTAGGCCTATTGAGGAGGTATCTGTCAGTGTGTCCAGAGTCATAGGTGTCTGCGGGAAACAAACCAATTTTAATTTCCTGGTGATTTTGATTACTGCCAAAATATCTGTATGGAAAGGACATTTGAGGTTGTAGGCAGCAGAGCATGAAAATATGCAGAAAGTGTGAAAGTGAAGCATGAAAGGGCTGAATCTCACTTAAGTCCCCTGTACACATTTATATTTCTTTGATTATGGCAAATCCTACTACCTGAAATCCTCTAGCACCAGTTATCTACCATTCTAGAGCAGCACTTAGATTTACTTACTGAAACAAACAGGAGGTGTTCCCTGTCTTAAGGGAGCTTACAAGTTAAGTGTGAGACAAAACCAACAAGATAAAGCAAACGGCAATAGCACCTAAATGAAACAATACTTAACAGTCCCTTTAGCTGCCCTGAAAATCTTAGTTTAACAAATGTGCATGTCTATAGTTTGTATGATGCATAACTTCACACCAGTGATTCTCAGGAAGTACTTTGTTACAGAGCTGTCAGATTAAAGCAGCAGCTTTGTAGGTAACTTTCTCAAGAGCACTGGGAAGCTGTCCTGGAACACAGACAGTATACCTGCACCTTGAGAAAATGCAAAGTTGGTTTTAAGTTTTTAAAGCTGATGTATAACAAATCTACAGTGACTGCCACCATAGAGGAAGAAAGCAGCCACAGCCTCTACAAACTATTTTCAAGCTGTACCCCCTGGCTATCTCTGTATGAAGAGCTCCAAGAGAATGCAGTCTCATTTGCAAAGTATCATTATACAGTTGCAGGGGGCTCTCCAGTTGTCTTAGGATTGGCCAACTCTATCCTGGGCTGCATCAAAAGGAGCGTGACCAGCAGGTCGAAGGAGGTGATCCTGCCCCTCTGCTCTGCTCTCGTGAGACCTCACTTGGAGCATTGTGTGCAGTTCTGGTGTCCTCAACATAAAAAGGACATGGAACTGTTGGAACAAGTCCAGAGGAGGGCCATGAGGATGATGAGGGGAGTGGAGCACCTCCCATATGAAGACAGGCTGAGAAAGTTGGGGCTGTTCAGCCTGGCGAAGAGAAGGCTGCATGGAGACCTCATAGCAGCCTTCCAGTATCTGAAGGGGGCCTACAAGGATGCTGGGGAGGGACTCTTCATCAGGGACTGTAGTGACAGGACAAGGGGTAACAGGTTCAAACTTAAACAGGGGAAGTTTAGATTGGGTATAAGGAAGAAATTCTTTACTGAGAGGGTGGTGAGGCACTGGAATGGGTTGCCCAGGGAAGTTGTGAATGCTCCATCCTTGGCGGTGTTCAAGGCCAGGTTGGATGAGGGGGGTTGGAACTAGATGATCTTAAGGTCCTTTCCAACCCTAACTATTCTATGATTCTATGATTCTATGATTCTCTTGTGGCATACTACACAAACAAGGTAGCTGCATATATAATATGGAGAGACAACAAAGACGTGAAAAAAGTTACAAGGAGACAGCCCCAGCTTTTCAAAGAAACAAGGAAAACACCACTTCTTACTGCAAACTGTATTAATGGCTTCAAGAGCCAGGTGCAAAGGATATTCTTTGACACCTGAAAACCAGACACAGGCTCATTATCTGCTTTAGGTATTTGCCAGTGCTTACACATAATCCCTGAGAACATGTTGTTCTGATTTGATAACTGCTTCAGTATGCAGTTCCATTCTACTTTAATGTGGCACATACACATTTGGTCACCACATTTAAGGCCAAAGCATAGAGACAGTGGATGTGCCCAACACTTAGAACTATTGTTAAAATGAAGGAAACAATACTTCTCCCCTCCTCTCCCTCCTCCCTCCCTCATCTCCCTCCCCCGATTTAATCTCTGAAAGGTATCTTGCTTTTGCTGTTTGTTGAAGCCTAAAAAGATTGAAACTCCAACCATGAGGAATAAGCCAGAATCGTTTTCAGTCTATATTATTAAAAAGTTAAGGAGTTATAAGTTCAAAGCAGACCTATGATGGCAGATGTATTGCACAACAATTCTATTAACTAAACACAAACAGTATTGCAGCATAACAAACTGACTGAGGGAGTTTGATTTTACAGGAAAAGTTTTCTCCCAGAAAATTCCTGCTCCATAACAGCAGGCGGGGGGGGGGGGGGGGGGGGGGGGGGGGAAGAAGCTTGTTTCTCAGTGGAAATGGAAAGTTTTACCATTTTTACCATCCATGTGGTACATACAAGAGATAAAGGCAAAAAGGGATAATAAAAGTTGATTATTGGGTGGTAGATCATTCAATGATGTGAGGGGTTTCCATGGAACCAGCTCCCATTTTCATGAATTAAAGAGAGTAGCCTGCTGTACCTCATGTGACAGAATTACAGGAAATGGCTTTTCAAGTAATGGTGCTTTCATGAAAGCTCATTTTGAGACATTTTAACTGAGACTTAGAGCTAAATTTAACAGGCTTTTCAAAAGACTGCAGGGGGGGATGTGGGGGTGTTCCGCATTTTCCTGTACCATTCAAAAGCATACCTTGCAAAAATCATGTTTCAGGGTAGTAAGATTAACTTAAGATTCAATTTTGCTTTCTCAGTAGTATTTCAAAGAAACACAATATCTGAAGCATGTGGTATTAAATTTCTTGAACAGTACTAGAGGTAAGAAAGGAAAAATTACACAGTGAATAAAAAAAAATCAATTAACATGATATTTTAATTTATTAAAACACCCTGGCCATTTATACAGCTAAGAATTCATGAAGTGTTTGACTTAACTAAGAATATGCTTTTCCTACTTAAGGACATCCAGTTCCAGGAATTAACAGTCCAGCCTAGGACGATCACAACCAGGGTGACAGGATGCTACAGTAGCACAAGAGGCAGGGTAAATCAGAAGGCTGAACCCACAGCAGCTGGGGCTGTTCCCAGTGTAAGAGCACTTCCAGGCAAACAACTGCCTACCTGAGAAAACATGAGAGAGCAAGTGCTTGGGCACTGTCCTCCCAAAATTCAATTGAATTTTGGTATTCAGTGCAGTGTGGCCTTCAGATGAGCAGTATGGATCTCAATGACTGCAGTGCGCAATCCACCCAGCAAACATTGTCACATATGGCCAGTATCCTAAGATTACATACCCTTGTATCCTGCAGTTGACATTTGAAAGCTGTAAACCTCCATACACTGGGTCAGCTCATCCCAGTGGCTTTCTTACTTTGCAATCATAATTCCATAGAATCACAGAATGGTTTGGGTTGGAAGGGACCTTAAAGCTCATCCAGTTCCAACCCCCCTGCCAGAGACCGGGACACTTTCCACTAGACCAGGTTGCTCAAAGGCACATCCAACCTGGCCTTGAACACTGCCAGGGATGGGGCAGCCACAGCTTCTCTGGGCAACCTGTGCCAGGGCCTCACCACCCTCATAGTGAAGAATTTCTTCTTTGTATCTAATCTAAATCTCCCCTCTTTCAGTTAAAAAATCATTCCCCCTTGTCCTGTCAATCCTATCTACGTTCATCATTACCCCCACCTCTGAGAAAAAAAGTAAAAAGCAGTTCTGCAGAATCTGGGTTAGATGAAAATTGGATCTAAATCATATGAAGATCAGCACAAACTGCACTGTCTCCTCTGGCAGCTATACTCACAGCTCAAATTGATTGTATGGGAGTCTGAAGTAAAGAATAACATCTATTGGATACTGTAGAAAAAGATACTCTTTTTAAACGAAAAATGTGCTTTGCTGTGAAATGCTGTGAGTTATGCAAGATTCCCACTGCAGAGGTGATGCAAGTAGTCACTGAAAATCTCAGGCTGCCACTAAGAAAAAATGCTATTATCCAAAGGTCAAAATCAAAACAAGGCTGTTTCACCACGTTTCTCAAAGGTCAGAAAAAAAGGATAAATTTAATACATAAATATATACATTCATCAACTTGAAGTAATAGTTAACTCCAGAAACAGACTGACAGAAGAGAAGCTCAAGCACAGTTTTCCCAGCAGTACAGTTTCTCAACTCAGCATTTTAATTTTGGCAGTTTAGAGCAGCAATACTGCAAGAGCTAGCATAATATTAAGCACAACTTTAAGTGGTATAGTTGAGAGCAATAAAATAATCCAAAATACCAATGCAAAATACATGACTGTGCCTGAGTAACAAAAAGAAAACATACCAGATTCCTCTCTATGCAAAGTACTTTGCATGCATAAGCTTCTGACGTTCATACAACTGCCTGGCTATTGAGTAAACTGAATAACAATCGCATGCGGTAGAGAAAAAAATTTTGCACACACTCAGATTGACAGTAGACTTTTATTAACATATCTTACAATTGTTGATTACTGTATTCCTAGCTTTATACTCTTCTGATGTGTTATAAAGATTTAGACCTACAGTAATGTACTGTACTCACACCAGAACATTTGAGTAATACACGCACACACCACTCTAGTTTGGACCTGTTATTTTTCAAGGTTAGCTTAATAAAGTAGGATTAAAAAAGTTATGGGGGAAATAAAAATTCTTGTTTAGCAGCATGCAAGGATATTCAAGTACAATTTTTCCACCAAGTGATTTTGTTGTTGTTGGTTTTAAGTTGACTGGTGACTAATTCACCAGTACCAAAATAAACACTATGAAATACCCAAATGTTAAAGTTAAGGCTAATAGTTTTACTTCACATCCATATGCACAACCAGAGAACATTCCATTTTAAATAAAACACAGTAATCAAATTCTGGGTACATTATCTTTTGTAAATATAGCCTTGGAGCTTCAACCTACAGATTACTCAAGTTCATGAGCCCTGTAATAATGTTATGCTGGAGATGTAAAGATTCTTTTTGCTCTTTAACCACTTACAAAATGGCCTGATATTCATAATGAGCAATGCAAAAATATTACAGGCAGAACTTATAATACAGTATCAAAAAAGGAGTATTTTGGAAAAGACATAGCCATTTAGTTGGTGAAACAGAATAATTCTACTCTTACAGGAAGTACTGTAATACTTTTGAAATATATATATTTATATGTATGTATAAAACCCAGCATCCTTTATTGTGGTTTTTTGAATTGCAGGTATCCAGAAAAACTCATTGTATTTACTTACTTTTCCTTCTGTCCAATCTCCTTGATTGCTATACAGTCATTTTATTTCCTCTACACACTTTTCACTAGATAAGGACTTCCACTGGGGAACTGTTTTCATTGTATATGTGGTTTTATTGTTTTATTTTACACATATAAATTTTATCTTACACGCAAGCTATGAAAGTCGAAACTACCAGGACTGCTTGGTAGTACTGTATGAAATAGCCAGCAAATGTCCAACGCTTGTGAAAAACATTAGTAGCAATATATTACATACCAGATTTTAACTATAATCTTTCCTACCTACTTACACAGTGGGGTTTAGCCCAGTCATGCCTGCTCTCATGAATTTTTTTAGACCTCTAAGCATGAACTGTTTTGGCATTCATCCAGTGAGGCTGCACATGCATTGGTTGTTCATCTAGGCTATCTCTGTTGATTTGTTTTTTTTCCCTTTTAGGAAACCAAGCAGAAAGAACAGTGGTTAAACAAATACAATACAGAACCTCCTGAAATGACAGGAAAGATGCAAAATTATGTTTCATTTGCAGAATAGCCTGCACATTTCCAATCCAATCATTCTGAAACATACATCTGGGTTTGAAATGATAGGCAGGCTTATGGTGGTTAGGCTTGTAACTGGGATCTGCTATGTTGGGCGCCATACAAATTCTCTATATACAGCAATTTCTGTATGTGTTATCACTAACAGTTTATTCAATTTATATGAAAAAAAAAAAATCTTTGCTGGAAAAGAATAAAAATATATGTTCTGGATTACATGAAGAGCAATAGATACCTAATTTACAGCTATTTCACTTATTTATGGAGAAAAAAAAAAAAAGGAATTCCTGAGAATGCGTAAGTTTTCAGTAATGCCTGAAATATTTCAATAGACCTCTCATGATAAGTGAAATATTTAATTAAACTTCCAGACCAATTTAACCATGCAGTCTCACAACTCTTTTACAAACCCTAATTACAAACGCATTATCAAGCAAAACCTCAAAACCAACACAAAAAAGGCCAAGAAATTTTATCCAACATATTTAGTAGATGTAGTAGACATACACTGTTGCAGCAGAAATTGCTAAAAACTCAACTCCATGCAGAGAAAAATAAAAACTTGACAGCTATCCCTGGAGCCTCTAAACAACTGTAAGTAAAATTTGTGCTTCTTAACAATAATGGGCTTTAAAAAAAGAAGAAAAATGGACTATGGAGTGCAATCAGATTGCTCACACCATTCTGAGGGTTTAATTTCAAATTATCGTATCATTATTTAGTAGCAACAGCAGCTAATTTTGCTAAAATTTCACGTGTTGACAAAGTTCCATTTCCCTTTTATACCCAGACCCCACTTCACCCCAAGGCAAAGAGCTAAACTCCCATTCAATTAAAGCTATTGTCAGTCAAGATGTATTTGTTCATGGTGACAGCAATGAATTGGTGTGTAGATGATGATTTACAAGCCATTATAGTGTGGCCCCCATCTTTTATTGATATGATCAAAAGTATGAGACACCCACTGCTGCTCAAGCACTTTGTATCTTTCCTTGCATATGTAGAGAGGTTTACCACGCCTGTAGGAAAAAGAATAAAAAAAGAAATACAAATAGTTAATAGGCCAAGTAAGTGTAAAACTTCATTATATAATCAACACATGATACTTGTACAACTTTTTTCCCAGGGGAAGCCTGCATTTTTATTGGTGAGGGACTTTTGGTTTTGCTTTTAAAAGGATAACTGTTGGGCCTGCCCTTCCTCCCTCCTGGATAGCAGAAACCTGAAAGCATCTCTTGCTCTCTCAGGCTTGTGTAGCTTGGAAGCTGCATTCCTCCCCTACACTAGAATTCAACTGCATTGTTTGACTAAGAGCAAACAGCAACTTTGAGAGGAAAAAGTGCTTCCCAATGCAACACTAACAGTTGACTGTCATTGGGAATGGCAACATAGGAATCTGTCAATAAGAATCATCTATCAGTGATCATGATTACACCACCTTTGGGCAAAAACAACAACAAAGAGTCAGTCCAACTTGCAGTAAATGGGGATTTTCCACTCAACAAAGGTAGTTATTAGTTATTGTAATCTGTTATGGCATAACATAAAAGTTGATCTGTACAGAGCAGCAACAATGAAACACACTTGTAATGAAAACATTACCTAAGATCTCTGTCTTCTTCACCATGTGCATCTAGATAAACAGAACCCCAAAGGCAGAAACGATGACCTCGTATGATGATGATTACAGATGCATTAATCAAAAGGAATATTCCTGTCCCAGCTCCACAGTTTTGAGAATGCTGTAATAATATGGTTCAAAAAGGTAAGAGTGCAAAGACTCTGTTAGTGTCTGTCAAAACAGTAATTTGTTTTGCTTGAAATAACATACACGCATTATTTAATAAGAAAGAGTTTGAAAAAAGTTAGCCTGCCCCAGAATTCTCCAGACAAACTAAAATTCCATGTCTTGTGCTGCCGTAACAACAAAATGGTTCCTTGCTCCAAAAGGGAGGATATTTGTTATCATGCAAAAACAAAATTACCTAACAAAAATGAAAAAAAAAAACCCACATTCTCTACAGTATTTTGGATTTGTTGTTATTGTAACAAACTGTGTGGCATGGCCAAATATTTTTCACAGATGGCAAGAATAAGAGAAACTATTCAGAAAAACTTAGAAAAACTTAGTATTACCTCTTTTTCAACAGTTGGTATTGCTAAGCATTTGCTTTCTCTGTCCATACAGAGCTAGCCTATGGCTCTACAAGTCTAGTAAAAAAAATTCTTTTAGTAATTTTGCTTAAACTTCAGTGTCACCCACCTCTATGAACAGCATGCTCTGTATTAACAAATTCATTTTAGCAATTAAAAACGTGCTCTTCCTATACAATTTTATTACAATTAGAGGCTATAATCCCATAAGCTATAATGAAATTTAATTACATAGATTTTTAATTCCTTTTTTTATAACTTTCTGTTTTCAAGAAGCTTGACACCTTAAATACAGCTGTAAATTCTATTTAAAATCTTGTCCAGATTAGCAGCATGAGAGAAAGGCGAGTTCAAACAATTTCAAATAGGATCCAAGATCCCTCTGAAATCTGATTTTCTGCCTCATTTGGGGGAAAAAAAAAATCTGGAAAAAAAAAATCTGGGGGAAAAAAAAAAAATCCCCTCAGTTTTGTAAAGCCCAAGTAGTTCCAGCCTTCTACTAATTGTCCTATGGTAGGAAACAGAACAGCTATTAAAGCAAACCTTTATCATAGACAGGAAAACAGTACTAGATGCTGTCCAACTCAGGTTCCTGAAACAACTTATGGATATGCTGACTAGAAAACTTTGCTGCTGAATTAAAGTCAAACGCCTTAAAATGCTGTTTATCTAGTTATAGTCTGTAGATCACTAGTAGATGGTCGGGTATATCAGAAAGTATTCTATAAAAGGAAAAAAAAGAAAAAACTCAACAAACCATACATTGACTTTCTTGTGTACACAGAAAGCAAGGAAACAAAACAGGAAAATTAAAATAATAAGCAATCAGAATGTAGACAAAATTCCATTGGTAATGAATCAAAACCATGTGTCAACATTACACACAATGGCTTTGCAAGAATCTCTCAGGCTGTGGGCTTAAAAATGTGAATAAAATTACTCTTCAGAATCCAGTGTAGGTCCATCTACCAGAAATAAGCACTAAACATTATTATTGGGGTTGGACTAGATGACCTTTAAGAGGTCCCTTCCAGCCCAAAACTATTCTATGATTATATAAGCACCATCAAAACTGAGCAATGGAGTTAAAAACTGTCCAAGAGAGTGAGAAACAATTACAGAATGTGAATTATCTCTCTCTTACCAGAACACATTCACAGTAACTCTGTTGTTTGCAGCATAGTCCTTTCAGGCATACAAAAGTACCACAAACTAGACAAACAGCAGGATCTTTAGGAACCTTGGTACAAACAGTACAAGTCTTTCTGTGATAATACTGGAAAATGGTATTATAATTCTCAGGCAACTGAAGGAGGCGTGGCAAGTCCCATTTAGGTTCCTGGATAAGCAAAGCCTACAAATAATATAAGAACAATTTATTAGTTCTGAACATTAACTTATGCCCTGGTATTTTCTAAGAAAGGAAGCCTGCAGTTTAAAAATCTCTCACTCCTACATTTATAAGTCAAAACTGATCTGGCTGAACACCCTCTCCAGCTGTGGTCACATCTCATCTTTTGCAATGGGTGTGAAACAGACAGTAGCCTTTTCCCAAGGATGTTTCTAAATGTGACATTTTTTAAGTGAGACCTCAGAACCTAATGTGTAGCTGGTTCCTTTTCAATCCCGGAAAGAATGCTATCAGTTTCACTGCAGTCTTTTTCAAATGCCTATCAGATTGTCAGCAACTGTATTTTGAGATTTACCTGAGTATTCTGATTTTCATTCACAATAGCCTCATGCCTGCAAACATGCAAAGGCAGATGCAGATAATTTTGCAGAGTAAAGAATGCATCTGGCTTGCCTTTGACAGCATAAACTTAGGAGAAGGGGACTCGAATTGTTGAGAGGCACCTTCTTCATAAAAAACATGCAGTAATGCTGAAACATTTCCATTTCACAACTGATATTCCAATCATACTCATTCATAGAATCATAGAATAGCCAGGGTTGGAAAGGACCTTAAGATCATCTAGTTCCAACCCCCCTGCCATGGGGTAAAAGTCTTGCAAGTCAACAGTACAAGTTTTTGTACTGTTTCTTTACCTTTCATAGAAGATGTGCAATCTTTTTATCAGTTGACTATTAAAAATGCTTTTATTTTTTGATCTTTTTCAGTATTGCAACTGAAGATGCTCAAAAATATCAGTAACATCTTACAGGCAAGAAAAAGCCTCTGGTACCTATTTTCTTAAAAGTCAAAGTTTCAATTACATGCCTTTTACAGGCTTCAGGTGCAGAAGACATGGGTACACTTAGTATCATCTAAGAATAGCATTTCTATTTTCTGTCTTCAGTAATCATATAAGAAAATCCAGACAGGTTTTCTTATTCCTGTTTTTAACCAATCCATCCCACATCCACTAACTAATATTTCTGATTACAATTTCTTTCTCATTTACAAGTCAGGATCTCAGATCCATATCCAGAACAGTAGTATATGTGCATAGTGAATCAAGCAACAAATAGCTGCTTCCACATCAGGACTATTTTGGAAGAAGTAATTTTGCTACATACCTTTACTTGATCTGGATGTCTGTCTCCAAATGAAGCCAATTCTGAGCACCACTGTGATATCATGTCAAATGCTGACACTGGCCAATCAAGACAAGAAGCACTGGTGAACTGATGAGCCGACTGAAAAGATGGTAATAGACCCAGGCAGCTTGCAAGAACTGTGAATTCTTCATCTTCCTTTTGGGTATGAAACCAGAGAGATTTAGATTAATACATATGGACTGAATGTTTAAATAGTTTATTAAAAATGTATCTATTCCAATTACAAAAGTAAAGATGCTCTGGTACAATGATGCTAATAATCATGTTTAGAGACATAGAAAACCTTCAAATTTTTCCAGATTACCTTAAACTGAGTTTTCAAAATACAGGAAAACTAGTCAGTGAAAAAAACCCAAAATGCCAACCAAAACCCACACAAACACACAAATCCAAAAAACACAAACAAAAAACTCCAAACTCCCCAATAATTTTCTTCCTGTTTATCACCCCAAACTGGCTTGTAGCTGGTTTTAGAGATGAGATGATTTTGAAGCAAGGGACTGAGGGAGCTGACCTGCAGCAAACTGTACTTAAATCGGCCATGGAACTTAAACATAATTGTCCGATGATTCAACATCTCTGAGAATAAAGTCCAAACATTAACAGGCATGAAGCAAAAGCAGGGCTGAATTCCAGTCTGCGTGAAAATTATGCCATCTCTGCAAATGCTGGACAAGTTTTAGAAGCATGCTGGCATGTTATAAGACAGGGATTACAACCTGATAAATAAGCATCTATTTACTGAATTTTAAGAATATCAGGAATCAGCGAAACTGCCTTGAAAACAAATTTATAGAAAACAAACAATGCTGCACAGCAATGCTATTAAATGATTTAAAATATTAACCTTAGGACAGAAAATATATACTATGAAAAAGATACCTTAAAAGTCTAAGTTTTGATCTCTAGCTTTTAAATGGAAACATCTGAGTGTGCCCCTCTCAATCTGTACCTGGCAACTAGGTAAATCCCCTCCAAAAAGATGGTGTTGAAGAAGGCTTGCGATCCTGAGGAAAGGCAGGCAGAACTGCTGCAGATAGCACTCTACAGAATCAGGATTTACCTATGGAGGAAGGAAGCAATTACTGAATTTTGCCCCAAATAAGTTGCCTGCCATGTAAGAAACTCCAATATGAAACAAATGGTTTTTAGCATACTATATAAACTACTGCATTAAACACACATTCCAAAGGCCAGCATTTCACTAATAATCTGAAATAACTCTGGTTTTTTTTTTCCCCTTGACAAATGTTTTTCCTACTTAAATATTCAGTTTTCCAAGTTTCTGAAAGGTCTTTCATACATATGATTAAACCCCACAATTATAAAGAAGTATTTGTCAATAGATTTCCCAGCACAGCACTGGCCACATACGATACTAGTAAAAGAAAGATTTGCACAGGCAAACTGTCCAAAGGGATGTGCTTTGATCTGGAAAATGAGGAGTTGTACTGCAGTCTTTAGCAAGATCAGAGAAAAATCATTTTAACAACGAAGCTGAAAAACTTAAATAAGAGACAGAAACGGGTCATGCTAGATAACTTCTCAAGAGATTTGCCAATACCACTGTTAATTCTTCAGTCTCTCCTTCTTCATACATCTTCCCCTTAGACAGCTCACTGATCACATGACCCAGCAACACTTCCCAAGATTTTTCTCCACTGGATGTGTTCTGCAAATAAGAAGGAAAGAAACCCAAAATGCATTGGTCATGAAAAGGAGAAAAGGTTCTGGTAGAAGTAACAGCAACGAAGTACATTTCCTTTTGTTCAGCACACGGATTTTGACCTACAAAGATACATACTGGTTTTAGAAAAAAAAAAAAATACATTCTACAAAAGGGACTGCATTTATGTCACAGAGTGAAATGGGAATTGCTACTTCAGTTACCTGTGTTCTAAACTGAGTGTTACATGAAAACACTTTTAAAATGTTGGATTTCCATTGTTTTTTTCTGTGAGTATAAAAATGCATACTTTTAGGAAGAATCACTTCATGGATACATCGTGTTTTGACAGAATTTGAATTCTAATACACCTAATTAAAAAAGTAGTAGTTTTCTAAAATGTACCGACCAGAATGAGCTCCAAAACTCTTGCTATGTATTTTAAGTTGAAATGAGTCTATCATAAAATGGAAAGTTATGTTTGGAATGAACAATATCTACTACAGATGGAAAGAAATATTTAGTTGAAAGAATAAATAGCCACTAAGCATTGTGTCACAACATTTACATTTAAAAGCAACAATTATAGAAAGCCATCAGAAATAGAAAGCAGTATTCACATAAACATTTTTGTTTCAAGTCATAATAAATCCTACCCAGGAATAACATTGGGTGTGAATTCTGAGCTCTGTTAGTGTATCATGAACATAAAAAACAATAACAGAGAGAAATTCCAAAGCAGCTAGGTGGGATTAGACCTATAAAGACTTCAGTACATAACAATGTACATAATTCATCAGTTGGTTTCTTTAGTGCATTTTGACATCAATTGTAATTGTTGATTTTAGATGGGGCCTTCACCTTTCAGCATTGGGAAGGGAGACTCACTGTCCATGCTCATAGTCCAAGAGCCAGAAGGCAACACATATTGAAATTAGCAATTAGGACAAATCTTTTATCTACATTATTCCTGGAAGCTTACTCCACAGGCATTTACAGTGTACTTCTTATGACACCATAAGTCTTCTTGCAAAGATAGCGAGCGTGAAGTTGGGAATCAAAAGTAGAACATCCACCTCTCAGCCCTACAGAGAAATTAAACTCCTATAGTTGTTTGATCATTTGGTGTGAATACAAAGACAAGACTTCAGTTCGTGTTTTAATGTCTGGAATACCAAACTGAAATAGAGTCTCTTAGCATTATCTACAGAGATTAAGTAAGATATAGTCATCCTGGGATCAAAATGTCAGTATTACCAAGCACGTAAGAAAAAGCCAGCCTGAACTATACATTTTAAATCATTTAGGTCTCAAGAAACTTTAAAGAAAGAACTTGGATTCCTAAACTAAAAACCCGCTTCCCTCATGACATGCAAAGAGAAAGAATTCATCTGAGGCCTATGGCCAGGCTCAAGAAGAAAAGGGCTGCCAAAGGGATGGGAGAGAGGAACAGGGAATTGTGTGATTACTGCTGCCAGTCTTCTGTGCTCAGAGGCCACTTGCAAACACATAGGTCAAGGCAGCAACATTATACAGGAGGAGGAGCAGGAAGCTGGAAAGACAACCTTGCATGTGGGACTTGTGCAAAGCCTCTGCACTTGGGGCAGATTATCACTGACAGAAGTTACTCTGTTGTGTTATTTGCATTACACTAAACCACAGCATCCATTCACAGTAACATACTGTTGGTTTAATGTGCTATTTCCCACTCAGCCTTTTCATCCAAAGACAAACACACTAGTGAAAATTCCACTAAAATGGACTCTTTGGTATCAAGACAGATGGTTACTTCATAAATCCATTATCTGAGCCATTATCATAATTTGCAAGCCTCAAGTACAAAGCTCTTTATGTGAAGCAAATGCTTTCACATGCTTCTGTAAGAGAAGTTCTTAGAACTAATAGGTAGCAAGCCCACCTTCCAGATGCCCTAACTGTATTTTCATACAGTAAAACTTGTCACTCTAGACAAAAAATTAAGAATTGTAAATATATGTTCAGATAAACTCCAACCTCTGCTACAACAAAAAATGCAGTCCATGTTTATCATATGGGCTATGAAAGAATATAAGCTGCTAATACTTTAATCTATTTAGACCACAAATTTCAAACTGCAAAATTATCTATCACTTGGGAAACACTTATGTAAAGAGAAAAAACTGAATGCACCCTCACCAGCAAGAATCTCAAGGAAATGTTCTTGAAATTCTAAGCAAATACATTTAAGAAGAGGATGGAGAGGGAGCTAAAAAAATGCAGCACTGCCCAATGATCTCAAATGCTTAATGCAAGCCCAGAAAACAAACAAACCTTGCATAGTAGCAGATAATTTGTCCTTAATACCTTGAAGTTGTGACTGACCAGGATGGCAAATCTAACTTCTGTGTGAAAAGCAGGTTATGCTTCCCAGCGTGCATTTCATGTTACAGCCAACACAATCTAAGGCCCAGCTGTTGTCTGAAGGGGTATTCTTCCTCCTGGCCCCAACACTTCTATCCTTTCCCTTAAGTCTGGCATTGGCATTCTTCTGACCTTCTGAGGAATCAGTCCATGCAGCAGAAAACTGACTGAAGGATTAAATGAACACCAGTGCAGGGAACTGTGTCTTTTGGTGGGAACTGGCACTCAATCAGCTGAAGTGGAATAGCAAGATGTGCCTTCACTTTCCTTGTAAATAATACCAAAACGCAATGAAATGATAGCGAGATATCTACTTGCCTAATCTACGAATTTCCTTCTCTGCCTCTTCACCACATGAGCACTCTAAACCACATACTGAGAGAAATGTATATGGCTAGCCACAAACAGCATGAATAAATAAGAAAGAGACAAGAGGTTTTTTCCCCCACTAACAAGTTTGCCTGCTCTTCCTCTAAAGGAACACATCAGATCAAACCACAGTTTGTCTAGGAAGGCTTCAATTTGGCAAGAAGGAAACCTGCATTTATTCGAGACCATTGCAACAAACTCAAGACTGAAACTATAGAGAAATAATCTCAAGCCTGAAGCTGAGTTCTGGAACTAGATATTCATTGTGAAGCTTTTAAGTCTCGTCACATACCAAAACCTTCTAAAAATACACACACAGAAACAAGATACTGGATTTTAGTGAAGCAGAAGCAAATTACTACATGCAAAGCAGAAGAATCTGTTACATTCCTACCAGAAATACATAAGCAAGATTTCATAAATGTTTTAATAAATTAACCAACCTTTCTGAGAGCTCCTGACTCTTTCCATGCCATCCTATCTTCAGCACTGCATTTAACAGAAAGTGCTGCCAAGGCTTGAATATACAATAAAGTGAACAGCACTTTTATAATGCAGGTGAAGTGTTCTGTAAAACAAAGAAAGTAATTTTTAAACACTTGGTATTTTTAGCAAATTCACTGATTACAGAATCTCTAGTTATTGAAATGATGCTTCTCAAATGAAAAGCAAGGCTATACAAAAAGTACAAAAACCCAAAACATACAAACCAACATATTTCTCAGCTTTCAGAAATGGCTTGGCAGCCGCAGTGAATGGAACGGGTACAAGGCAAGTAATTTTTCACTGCTCCGTATGTTCATCTTAATCCTGAACAACAGTGATTTCCTCCTAGGGACCTGGTGATATTACAAATTCTATTTTGTCCAAACGTTACATCAGATGAAGCTACTGATTACTGATAGCTACAACTAATTGGGTGCTGTAGATGTAAGCAAATACATATCCTACCATCTTTTCTGGCAATGATTAAACCATCTGGGCTAAGTTGCATTCATACAAAATACTGGAAAATTAAAGTTCCTAAAAAATCACTGCAAGGACATTAAGCATACTTCAGCTTCTACCTCTTCACTTCCAGATATGAATCCAGCTATATAATACTGAAAATCACTCTTTAGTGAGTACCTACTTAGTGGACCTCACTTGAATACAGGAGGAGGACTAAAACCTGTCATTTTACACCTTACCTTCTTTTGAAAGACATTTAATGTTTGCAAATTTTTGTATATTTAAAGGATTATTATCGCCTACATACAGACTGCAGGAGAAGGGCTTTGAAATGCTTTTGGGGGAAACTAGAACAGGCAAAATAAGGCTTCCTAGAATTGGAACAGGAGAAAAGGTGAACGTGATAATTCTCTGAAATGAGACTATACCATACCCTTTTCTCTCTTTTTTTGTTTCCCTTTTTTTAATACCAATCCTTTTTTCTCTTTTTACTTTAGCTTCTATTTCCCATCCCAAATAATCTGTGTTGTTTTTTTTGTTTAAAATCTAGGCAGATCAAAGAACTTCTATCATCATTTACACCACCCCTTAAGCACAAACATAACTATAATATAGTATCTGAAACAATTTATAAAAGAATGAGGGTTTTAAAAAGTCCTCTTAGGCTCTGAAGTCAAGCAAAACAGTTTTATTTACATAAGCACCTCACAAAAATTAGGTTACATTCTTCTGTCTTCCCAAAGGATTTAAAACAAGCTTTGTAGGTGAAAATTAAAAGGAGGTAAGGGAGATGAAACTCCTTGCTTCTCCTTTCTTGTATCTAATATCAAACCCCCACTACTGGATTCTAAAACAAACCCAGCCAGGACATGAGTACATAATGAAATCTGTGAAATAAAAATTGCTTTTTTAGATAACAAATGTTTACAAATCAACACAGAAATGGCTACCAAAACTTTTTAATGTCACTGAGTACGTACAAGCAGCATGATTTAAGCACCTAAACGATCATTTGTAACTATGTAATTAAAAGTGCACTTTTTTCTGTATTATCTTCCTATGGAGCTTATGTTAAACATGACGACAAATGCTGCTATACTTCACCTGCCCCATTCTAGAGCAGGTAGAATGATAAGTGATTTTTCCTCTCCACATTTCCTCAGGAGAATTCACCAGACCCCATTAGATCTTTAGGCCCTACTTTTCTCTTTTGCTGAAACCTCAATTTTCTTAGCAGTCTTCCTCCTGAGGAATAGTAGTGGGCAAGCTTTCAGTACATTTTCTGGGACTGAGATCTACGAGATTAAACAACATGCACTCACAGAATTGTAAAAATTGCCTCTTCATCCTGAGCTACAGTCTATAATTGTAGCTAGACTTGAACTCAAGTACTGAGCTCTATCTCCATCAACAGCAGGTACAAGTGATAGAGACCAATTTTACACTGTGAAAGCATGAATGAAAACCACTGTGCTTACAGCAGCAAAACTAGTCACCGGTCAACAGTCACCAATCTGCCGTAGCCCACTCTGTCTTCTAGTTCTCCTCCTGTTCTGCTGTGGTGATTACACAGGGCTCAACACTGAGTGTCTTAGCACCCTATGGAAATAGGACATTTTTCAAAACCTGGGTTTTGTTAACTATAATTACTTCTTGTCCCTATCCCCACCTTAATACTAATTGTTCAATTCACCAGAAATACTACACAGAATCATAGAATGGTTTGGGTGGGAAAGGACCTTAAAGATCATGTAGTTCCAACTGTTTTTAAAAATAAGTTCACCTTCTTGTATTTACTTATATGTATGTGATCATAAATGATGATGGCTTTCAGGTTTTGAGAATACAGAATTGGACAAAACACACACACTTCCACATCTGGATCACGCTTAAGTCCTGACTTCTGCACAAACTTCTTATGCTGTGTAGTAAGTGCCATGGCTTTTAAAACAAGTATTTTACAGTCACAACATTATCTTATGGGAGACATACCAAAACCACCATCATTTCGATTTAATAATTCTAAAGGTTGCCAGCATATTTGTATGCTGTGGAGTAACCTACTGTGCAATGTTCTGTACTAAAATGCAGTCAGGACTTCTGTGTTTGTACATAAAACCCCTAATCTAATGTTCTGACAGTCTAAAAGTAGTATTACTAAGACTAAGCCATTAGAAACAGAACAGAGGTTACTGCAGCATTTTTGTATTTATTTTTGAATAGTACTGAGAAACTCTTTCATGTTCCCAGATTTAAAAATTTTTAAAGCAAAATTTTTGAACCAAATTACTTCACAGCATCCCATTGTATGCATTAAATAAACCCCTTTAAAAGTAAGGTTTATATAGGAAACATTTCCAGAATTCTAATTCTAATATTAGTGCAGAAATGTGCAGATGAGTAAGTGTACTACTCTCAACATGCATCTTTTAGTTTCAGTATATATACGCTGGCAGGCAACGACTGCAGAAAGAATGCACAAAGCAAACCAAATGCAAAATTAAGGAACTCTGACCTTTTTAGTGAATTCAGAAAGGCAACTTTATTTAAATAACCTTTGACAATATTCTTATTGATCTAAAGCTTGAACAGTTATTTGAAGAAACAGCTTCAGAAGCCTGGCACTTGCCACTTCCCTTTCCACTGCAACATACACTAAACCTAAGAACAACGGCAAAACATGCTGCTGATGTGTGGTATTTTACAGAATTCTCCACAGGATGCCTTATTATCAATTGAATGTTGCCTTTCCTAGGGTAAGGTATATATTCACAAATATCATTTTTCAATGTTTGAACATAAACTACAAGTTTCTCCCTGTATTTCAGAAAGTGTTGGTTTCATTAAACTCTCATTTACTGCTTTTATTAAGTCCTTCCAGTAAAATTTAAGTTAAGCTGTAGTTAAAAAGAAAAAGAAAAAAAATATGTTGATATATTGATATAATATATATATAGATATAATAATTGATATAATATCATATCAAGATATGATATATTGAATAGAGGCTTCCTATCCAGAAATATTTTATTATTTAGGTATTTTCATATTCTAGTAACTTATTGAACAGCCTTAATCTATAAACATGTACATTGAATTGAAAAACCACAACCCAAAAAGTTCACAGATACACACAGGGTCACTTGAGCTTAATTTGAACACTCGATAGTGAGGACTAAACACCAACATCTCTTAAAAGGAAAACAGAGTTCCTACTATACTTTGTAAGTTAGGTGTATGCGTCAAGAACAGAACCGCCCCTGTATTTTCCTATTCAAAAACTAGCAAAACTCAGTAGATGTCAGAATTGCCACACAGACCCCAAAGCAAATACCCAGTTCATTGTCCGTGAAGTAGTAAAAAGATACTTGTTTTTTTTGTCCTTGTTTTAAACTAAAGGTACTGCTATAAATAATAAAGCCAGAGCCCGGAGGGTCTGAACTACACATTCTTCTGGAGCACATGCTGTTTCTTAACAAGATGGACCAGGTTCAGCTTTTCCTTTCATAATGGAAAGAAATTTAAATTTAAACCAGTTTTGCTTTAGAATGAAAAATTTAGTTAAGTATCTACTTAATACTTATTCTAAATTATACTGTATGCTGTCTCTACTGAAGTTGCTGCATTACAGCAATTACCATCTGTATATCTGACCTCTTATTATGTAAGGCTGCTGTAATTTAAACTCTGAAAATTCAAATTAATTACAATCTTTCACCCTTAGGCATTCAGTTCAACTTCAACCATTGAGCTGCCCGTCTAAGCAAGGAGATGAAGGTCAAACAAAGGACACTTTTCCTTCAGTAAAGTACTTAATAGTTTTTGCTCAGCTCTTGTATCTTTAATGAATAGGCTGACTGATAAGGGGAGAAGACAGGGGCACAGATAAACCTGTTAACCCACAACAGAAATTTCTGTTCAATGCCACCTTCTGTAGATACGCAGAAACATTATTTTAGAATACGCGGTCGACCAGCTACGATTTACCATGGAAACCACCATGAATGCAGCCTCATATACATAAGCATCTAAATATACATGTTTTTGTAACATACCTTTGTGCAATGGTTGAGGCATGGTTAAGATCTGGATAAGCAAAAGGGATGAGACATCTCTGTAAAGTACAGGAACTTCTGGCAGTTCTTCACTTATTCTGAAAAAAAACCCCAAAGACAATAATTTGTGATACTATAAACCCAATTTCATATTTTATTTTTATTTTAAATAGTATTACATTTTATATCAAGCTTTCAGAGGACAAATAACAATTCTCCCTTCCCTTACCTAGGGTAGCTACAGGCCTGTACGCCATGTGGCACTTCACTGGGCCTTCCATAAAAAACACCTGAAAATGTCAGGCAATCAAAATGCATCCACCTGCTGCAGTTTTAAGGCTAGCTTCATGCTTTGTTCCAGCAATCTTAACTGTCTTGCAGGCAAACCACAACTGATGAACTGCTAGATAGTTGTACTGAAGTTATATCTTTACCACCAAAAGCACAGTCTCACTCTCCTCCTTTAGCTTATTCTGCAAGACACTTGTGGACCACAGTTCTCCAGTGAGACATTCTTAAGCCCTGCAGCAAGTGCCCAAGTTTCTGTACAAACAGAATCAGATTGAGCAAACATACAGACAAGGCATTAAATCCCTCTTCTGTCTCAGCTCTGCCCTTTCAGATCACAGCTAATGAACTATCACTTGATCCAACTACTGCTTCTTCCTAGGGCACTGAATTTTGACTCTGACCCAACTCAGCTGGCACTGGCTACTCCACTAGCTCAGCTGATGACTCCCCTTCGTGCCATCTATCACACACACACATATCAGACAAACTGAGCTTTTGCAGACCATGTGCTGGAAAAGCCTGTCCCCATGCAGCAAGATGTAGATGCACGCAGGAGATCATTAGTGCCTTCTGTCAGCTTTGGGGATCCAACCCGTTCATCATCTCTGTGGCACATAAACACAATGCTACATTGGGAAGGAGACCTCTACATTGCTACTGATGTCATGAAACTCAGACCTCTCTCTACAAAAGGCACTGCTAGGAGTGATCAGAATTTTAACACGCAGAAGCAGTCATGTAAGAGGAGGATTAAAAGAACACTTTTTGTCACATGGTTGACTGGTCTTACAAAATGAAGTCACAGCAAACCTGGTCTAACTGGTCCTTTTGAATTAATGAACCCAAACTACAGAGCAAACACTATCTAGAACACCTTCTGCTATCATCAATCATTTTATAAAATGATTGTTTTAAAACACTGTAACATACGTTATTATACATGGGCCCCTGCTAAATGAACAAACAAAATCTACCAATCAGTACACTGAATTCTAAAGAAGACAAGGGGGGCAAACATTGTGCCCCCTACACTACCAAGTCTCAGTTTCAAAATTATACAGGCAAAGATGATGTTAATCTCACTACATCTCTCTAATTCTACCTTCACCTGTGGCTAGTTCTATTTTACAATCTATGACACTCAGTTTTATAATAACCCTCATTACATAATGACCTTAAAACCATGGACATCTCTTAAATTACTTCTCATCTTTAATTTTTAATTTATAGATAAATTATGGGAAAAATAATTTGGAATAGCAGTAAGACAATGTCCTGGGTTCAGCAGTAGCAGTCATTTTTTCTCCTTCTTAGTAGCTGGTGCAGCGCTCCGTTTTCGACTTTCAGCCTGGGAACAGAGCTGATAACACTGATGTTTAGTCTGACCAAGGACTTTTTGAGCCTCATGCTCTGCCAGGGAGGAGGGGAAGCTGAGAGGAAGCAGAGACAGGACACCTGACCCAAACTAGCCAAAGAGGTATTCCATACCAAAAGCACGTCATGCCCAGGATATAACTGAGAGTTACCCAGAAGGGCTGGTTCACTGCTGGGTGGGGGTGAGGTACCGGTCGGCGGGTCGTGAGGTGTTGTATTCTCTTCCCTTGTTATTTCCCTTATCATTATTCTTATTGGTGGTAGCAGTAGTGATTTGTGTTATACCTTAGTTACTAAACTGCTCTTATCTCAACCCAAGTGAGTTACATTCTTTTGATTCTCCTTCCCGTCCCTCCGGGAGTAGGGGGAGGGAAAGAAGGGGGGGGAAGTAGACTGCATGGTTCTAATTTATGGCCTGGGCTTAAACCACGACAGACAAAAAAAAATTAACTCCCTCTGGTCACATATCGTTGAACGCCTCTTTCTGAGAGGGGTATCAACATCTATCATTTAGCAGTCATGGAAAAATTAGGTCAAATACCAGTTCTGGCAAAATTAGGAAATATACGTACAGAACACAGTGACTGACTTGCAGTATCACAAATAAATGAACTCATTTCCACAGGCAGGACCAACTGAATTATTTGCCTAATTTATTCATTTCATATGAACTGGAGAAGTAAAGCTACATTAAAAGCCAGGGTTTTAGATAAGCTGCTTCTGCTAACATCAAGCACTGCAACATATGAAGCACTTAAAAATTGCTCTGTCTCTTGTTAAGAGCCTAAGCAACTTCTTCATTATGACACTGAAACTGAATATATAAAATGTGTTTAGAAATGTGTTTTATGGAAATTGCCCATTCTGACAATCCCCAATGCGTATGTGAAAGCTTGATAAATCTGATTTTACAAAAGAATGTGCCACAGAAGTACCGAATAAAATGAAAGCAAGTATATTTGCAGATGGGACCAAAGTAATATAAAATGATTCAAACATATTACAGCTGTACACTGAATCCATTAAAAATAGGGAGGGGAGGGGGAAAATAAAATAAACTACATATTGCAATATAAACATGTACCAAAAAGAAAAAGGCTTTGCTCGACATTCTCTATGGAACTGACCTCTCCTCCAGTACAAGGTAGTTGGGCTGCACCTCATGCTGTGCCAATACCAGAGCTGCCTGTCCACCGACAGCTGAGCAACTCTGCCTCTGTATTCTGCATCCTCCTGATAGAGGTCATAGCAAAATGGGAATGGATATAGAGGAACAGAAAATTGTGTTCTACTCCACAACAAGCAGCATTTGCTTATAGCGTTTCCTTACACATACCCTCCCCTTCCCCTTGTCTCTCAGCTACAGACACTCAAAATTTTTGTTTGATACTAACTCCAACTGATTATAAAGTTAGAAATTCAATAAAGTGGTAGGTTTGGGCCTCACACCTCTTCAAACTGTCAGATAAAGAAAACCTGAGACACAGCGATATGGACACTGCTGAAGGCTTAATCAACTAGGGCAAATTTATATTCTCTTCAGAATTTGCAGGAGGATACAGTCCACAAGTCCCAGCCTGCAGAAAGGTCAGAGGAATACACAGCTTCTGATGTTCATGGTAAGAAAGTAGAATTCTACTATTTATTCTGGGTATATTCCAGGATATAATCACAATTTCATATTTGCTCTTCATTGTGTCACAGGATATTTTGCAGCAAGTCAGTTTTTCTCCTTACACAACACAGGATTTCATTGGCAGTACCAACAGCAGGCATCTCCTGTTCTCTCTTCCACCATTGTGCCCCTAGCACTCCCCTGTCAGCCATTCCCAAACTTACTCAAATTAACCTTTTTAAAAACATGGATTAGTTGCTTGACTTTGTTCATGATGCAGCCCGCCCAAGTTACACCAGCACAGCTGAAGAAGATGGTGAGCTAAAGTACAGGGGAAGGAAGAAACAGCTGAGAGCAAGTACTCCTGGATCTGCCATTACCATCAAAACTTCCCTTCCCTAACATATGCCCTGAGACACCAGTGTTTCAGGCAGCAGTTGTGTTTGTTGAATAGATCACATAAGTCCTGTTGCAGCATGTATACGTAAATACCACCTCTTACACAAACCTTAACTAAACCCCATTGTCCCATCATCCTACTCTCTGTCTGCCTTAAAGTATCTTCATAAAAACTCTTTTTCCCATTTCCCATTTTCTGTGATGGAAATGTGACTCAGGAGGTTCCCATACACACTTGCTCATTCCCATCCCTGTGCTGCAGTTTGCTGCCCCAGTGTGACACTGTAAACAGTCACTCAATTGATCTAGCTTAGAACAAAACATCAGCAAAACACTCTGGTAAAAATAACCCAGTGTGTTCCAGCATTTCAGTTCATCACGCATTTTGCCCTCACAATTGCTTCTACTGCAAAGATCCCTAATGCTTTAGCAAATAGTTCTTTGCCGACATATTCTGTCAAAACAGACACAAAAATTTCAGACTTTGTAAAGATGTAAATTAAAAAAACATTATATCCTTTCATTTCAGGTTTGCTGTTCCTGAAACTCTGTATATTCAGACTAGTGCATTAAATCCACATCTGGATTCAGTAATTATTGCCTCCAGCTGCTCTTTCTCTGCCCCCTGCCAGAAGCTATTATCCACTTACACCACAGTAATTGTTTATTTGATCACCATTGAAACCAGTTCTGTCCCTAGTAGAACAATCTGTTTAAACAGAGCCCGTGGGACCAAGGAACTGCATAGAAGAAAGAATCCACTTTACTATTCACAGTTCATCAGACTTAGCTTTATCTTCCCTCTCCTCCCCCTTCCTTCAAACAGTTCACATTGATTAGGCCCTTTCTGAAAGGGTATCTTCTTGCTCAGAACTTCTTTATTTCTACTTTACCTTGGTGTGACTGCATGAGCTCCTTCCTATATTTCCTGTCAGCTGCCATGTTCAACTACAGAGTGATCTAGGTACCATTGTAGAAGATGACACTGCGCAAAACCAGGGGCTTTGGGAAGTATAGTAGAACAGTTCTGTGAGTCTTTATAAGTTAGTTTGATCAGTCCTCCCAGACACATGAAATCTAAGGCGTGATTTTTGAATAATGATAGCTGAACTGTGTTAAACCAAGCTACTGGATATTTCTAGTTGTAAATACTTATGTATATTTGAATCAAGTAACTTCAACTAAATAAGGGTGAAAAGGTAATGCAATGGCACTTGCATTCCATAAATTACTTACTTATTTAAGTTTTGAAAACTAGCCTTTTAAATAAATAGAACATGAGTAACTTCTACGAAAACTGCGTTCAACTGAAATTAGTAAAAATGAAACAAAATTGGATAGCATGTTGGGTAGCATCATGTGACTTTCCTGATCTTAAATTATTTGAATCACAGTAATACAGTCAGATAGTATAGATCTTTCATTCTCATTGATATTTTACAAGCCTCTGTTTAAAGTCTCATGTGCCCAGTGTGACATTCCGGCTGATGATTTAGATTACCTGGTTAGCTTCAGAGTGGCAGAGTGCTATCAACATTTAAAATCTGCAGTGGTTATTTTTCCACCATGCTCTAATCTTCTTCAGTTTAGAGCAGTGAGTGCATCGCCTTCTAACTGTTCTGAGCATTCTTTCCTGTAACTGAAGAAGTTTGCTATTCTGGATTTCTCAGAAAGCTGGGTGACTAAGATAAGTGCAATTAGATCATACATACCAATCCTGTAAATGCCATCTTCAAGTGCAACTACAACTTCAAATTCTAAAATATAATTACTGATATACATCTTATGCTCTAATTTATGCATTAAAAACATGTCCCGAAGTTGCCTCCTCTGCAGCTTTCTAGGACCTGCAGATTAAGGTAGGAAAAACATTCTGAAGAGGGAGCAAAAAAATCCCAGCACGATTGCATCTGTGCATCCTAACAGTAAACTGCTTCATGGCAAAATGGATGATCTCTCAGTTATAGCCTCCTAAACCATGAAGGATGCAGTGTCAATTAGGATGTAATGCCAAATCCCTATCAGCAAGTCTACCAAGAAAACTTGAAAACCAGTGCAGAAAACAACAGAACTGCTCAAATGCATTCTCAACATCCAACACCTCCTGTGAAGCAAGCCTGTATGGCCTACTGTACCATTAATTTCTAGGTGATTCAAAATATTGCCAAATGAAACCTAACTTGCAGCAATCTAACCTTGATATGACCAATGCAGGGTGAACTCCATCAAGTCTGTAAGGGTGAAAAAAAGTTGCAGATGAAGAGAAAGCAGCCCCTCTATTAACAGCTGCTCCCAAAGCCAGCAAGCTCTTCAAATTCCAAAATGAGAAGTGCATAATCAGTCCCACAGCCATTCTGCCTGCCAACAGCCTGGCAACGTGATCTTAATTTTGCCTGGTACAAGTCAGTCAACGTTACATGTAGGTCAGGGCAGAATCACAGGAAACAGACTCTCAAAGGGGTCTGAATGCATGCTGAATGACACAGGTTTCCAGGTAATAAAATTCTTGATGCTTTGTTCTGCTAATTCACAATTGTTTTAATAATTTTTCCCAATTTGCCGAGTAGGACTGTGGCATCACTGTCCTACATCAATTCCTGAAATTCCATAACGCTTTCCACTTTAGGCTCCTAGAAACACACTGACAAATACACAGATGCATAAGCACTAAAAGGACAGTCTTTCAACACTACTGCAAGCCACAAAGTGGAGACCTTAGCTATGAAGATGCTCCATGTGCCAAAAGGAAAACAAAACAAAACAAAAGAAACCTGCTGTCCTCTTACGTGGAAAAATAATCATCTATCTTTAGGCGAGAAACCTTTATTCTCACCGTCAAGGTAGAATCTGGAAAGAGAAGGGTCTTAGGCCGGGATACGAGCCCTTGCAGAACACAGATACATGGCTCCATTTATTATATTGTTAATCCTTGCACAGGTTTATGTTTTAAAAGCAAACTGAGGTAAATAACTTGTTTAAAATAACAAGCATGAGGAAAATTTTTAGCTTAAAGTAGAATTCTCAAATGTATTAGACCTACTTATTTCTGTAACAGCTATTAGTCATTGACTGATTTTCAATACATTATTCTTGAACTTAATCTCACTGTAAATTTTGTCTAGCATCTGTACCAAAAACAGCAGTGCACCTATCCACTTACCCAATATTGCTAAATCTGCACATGCTTAAGCTTGCAAATGGTGTGTTTAAGCTTTAACTTAGAACTGGAATGAGTCAGATATTATATAAAAGAAATCTGAAAATTTACTTTTAAAAACATATACCTACAACTTTTAGATGTTAAGTTCATCAGCCTGCCTCACAGAGAATTTACATTAAGACAGAAAGTTACCCAAAGCTCCTCTGTAAGGATGTTTCTTTCACAAAGTAAAATTAATATTTGATAAATTAAAATACTTGCTCTGAATTTTTATCCTGTATTGGCTGGGTCAGTTTCCTCCATGGATTGTACGCTGAGTCTATACTGTACAGGCGCATGTGCATGGCCAACACATGGAACAGCTGATCTGAAAGGTGGAGAAGAGAGATTGCTGATTATTACATATAATACTATGAACTATTTTACATTAAGATGCCATCATTTATTTTGCATTATGCCTCTCATCTCATTCCAAATAAGCTAGTACCCTTGTTTAAGCATATTTTTATTATCTATTAATTGAAACAGGCTTAGAAGAAAAGCAAGGTTTCAATAGAAGGCAGTGAATGTATGCATGTAGATTAAAAAATTTATTTTTTTCCTCTCCTCACATTCTGAAGCAGGGAAAGGCTGTTTAGAAAGCTCCAATCACATCCCACTTGTTTTAGTGCTCATAAAACACCGGCTCCACTTACTTAATTATAGGTCTTTTTAAAAAATCCTGTTTCATATGTTGCATATGCTGCTATGTTGCTAAGGTTACATGCACACTTCACTTCCCTTTCTAGTTTATGCCAGAAGCCATGATATCCTAAACATCTCTTCTGAACAGAGACCAATACACTTTTAACACACAGCTTTTATTCTCCTCTCTCACAGTTAAGTTCTGTACACAACGTATTTGAAATTAGCTTGAAGTTGCTAGAAGTTCTGGCCTATAGCAGGGTCACTTCTGCCTTCATAAGGTTATTTGTTAGGTAGGTAACCTTTGGAAGAGAAAAACCCCAACTGACCAAAAAACCAAACAAATTAACTTCTGACCGCGCAACAGTGACACAGAAATAGCAACAGCCTTTATAATGGCAGAGATTTGTCTATATGAGCTGCAGGCAAAGTTTGCTGATATTCATCAATTCAAAACCTTGTGTATATCCACTGTGCCCATAATATTTGCAAGACACTTCCCAAACCTTTTGAACAAAGGACACTCAAGTTATTATTCATGCGCATTACTGCAGCATCTTGTATTAAAATGCAGTTTTAATTTCTCTATGAATCAACTGATCAACACAAAGATAATAACATCTATCCTTCCTCCCCTTAAGCAAGCCAAGAAGGCAGGCAACATCTCTGTTGACAGTGTTTCCAGAGAGGTACAATAAGAACGACAGAATGGTTTGGGTTGGAAAGTCATCCAGTCCAACTCCCCTGCAATGAGCAGGGCCACCTTCAACTAGATCAGGGACTGCCAAGGACTCAGACTTCTCTGTGTTTACGATACAATTTGGGAACAAAGCGTATTTTATCTTCACAGGTTTATATTAAAATACTACTTTCCACAATCATGCTCACTTTTTTCCTCCTGTCACACTGTATCTTGCCATTTGCTGCCATGTTTGTTTCTGCTGTTCAGTTTTCTGGGATACTGCCTCCTTCCTCCCTTTCAACTCTTCCCCTCAGCATCTTGCCATCACCTTTCCCCTCACTCCTCTTTTATTCCTTTAGTTGATACCTTTGCCTCCTAGTCTTTTCATCTTCCTTCTCTCTACGACTCACGCAGCCTACACACTCACTCACAGGTTCTCTTTTTAAAGTAGAAATAGCAGCTATTAATTTATTTTCCATAAATAGACAATTACTCAGAGGTACGCAATAGCCAAAAGAGGCGCATGATGAAGTCAGCTGACTGCCAGAGCCTGAGGGCTGTAATTAGCTCCTGGGGTTTGTAAAATAACTGGAGATGTAGATGGCATTGGAATTGATTGCTGTCACCTGCTTTCTGAATAAAAACAGTCACCGAGGACAAAATAAGTCATCTTTTCTCCCAGTAAGAGATTCCAGCAAAACATGGCTTTTCTGACAAACTTCAAATCCCTGAAAATATACTGATAGTTCATCAAAATGACAAACACCTCCTCCAGTATGGTCTGATTTGGAATGAAACCCATTAGACCATTCCTTCCCTCCTGCCTCTCTGTGACTAAAGGGAATGTCACTTTTTTCTTTTCTGAACTGCTCCTTGCCTCAAACAGTAATAGGCAACTTAGCATAATTAATGAACCCTCTGTTCCTTTAATAGCTATTTTCCTGAGCTTTTACTAAGACAAAAATAAGCAGGCAAGCATCAAATTCTAGCACTGGAGAACTTATTTGTAATTTCCAAGTGTGTAACATTTATGGATTCAAGATATATTCTATCATCAACTGAATCTGAACAGAAAAGTTCCGTACAGCAGTCTTGTAAGACAGTAATTTCTGTTTGCGATCAAGTTGGCTATCAGTCCTTTGGAAGAAAACGTGTTTAGCAAATGAATGTAAAGCTAGGAAGTAGGTAATAAGATACAGTTACAATGACCTTTTATGAAATATTTTTAATGAACTGACTTAAACATTTTATGATGCTCTCCAAATCAATACCATGCTTGCTTCTAGCCCATGGTGACTGAGGAATAATATTGCCTCCAGTGCTGCACAGCAATGGCCTGGTGGCAGCCACCTTCCAAGTCAGTAAAATTGTGCTCTGATTTGGCTGTTGCCTTCGTATTGGCATTATCTGAGAAGATTTCTAACAATTAGCAAATACTAAGGACTAGCCAGAGGAATACACAAAGGTTTATTTCCTCACAAACACATTCTTCTGTTTTACACCACAGTGGCTCCAATTGCTTTACCTCAAATTTACTATAATTATGGAGTATTGGAGAAAGCCAGGGAAAACACCAGAGCTCTGAGAATACAGACCTGGCAACTTCTTTGTGCACCAAGTACTTGGTGTTTCACCACATTCTTACTTCCTGGGGACTGGCAAAAATCTGCTCTGAGTCAAATGAATGCCATAGTTTTTTTCCCCTGGGTATTTGTGTGAATGCATCAATCCAAAATATAAATATTAAATTACAGAACATCCTCCCATTTTCTTATACCCTACTTAGAAGCTCAGAATAGACCTAGAAAAAAAACCAAACAGCCCACAACAAAAAAAAAACCAAGTAGCAGCAGAACATTAACATGACAATGGCCCACAGCCAAGAACCTTGCCTACTCTGCTGAAGAATGGGAGGGAAGGCCATAGCTACACCAGACATCCCAACCCCTACCACCGCTCACAGCGTATCTTACAGCCAGCTCTCTCCAGGACAGACCACCTTCATGAACGGGAAAGACAGGATCAAAGTCATCAAAATAACATTCTTAACAAAATTTGGTAGAAGAGTAATTTTAGAAAGCACAGTGGCAACAAAATTAGAGAATGGTAATTATGAATTCACAACCGAATGAGAACTACAAGTCTGTTGATAATAAATCATAAGAAGTAAACAGTGAAATTAATTTGAACCAGGTCCTCCTTTCCCAAAAACTTTGTCATATTTGAGACTGACTGCATTGAGTTAAATTGAATAAATACAAAAATCACAAAATTAGAATGCACAATGTAACTTATTGTGGCAAGCCAGCAGGGGCTTGGCAAGATTCCAAGATTTAGAGACTTAAGTGGGCAAAATTATTACTGGCCTTAAAACACATTCACATGGCTCAAATATCACTTACATTAAAGCAGTGCTGTCTCAATTCCCCCAACTTATTTAGATGGTTTTTGTTTTCTTAGAATACATGTAAAGCTTATATAAAACACTTAATAGAATCACCTAGATTAGCAGTTAGCCATCTTTGAGTCAGATTAGCCATCCTAATTCCATTTCTAAAAATTATGAAAATAAATCTGTTGTACCATATACTGCTGCTCTTGGTACATTCTTTTCAACTGTTCCCGTACCAGCTCTACTTCTTAGTGTTACTCTGTTGTGAGAGAGGAGCAATAAACTCAATTGGAATGGGCGCAGCTCAAAGGATAAGGCCTTGTCTTTGTACAGGGACTGGCGCTACAGGAAGAAGTGTTCTAATTCTGCTCCTCCCATAAAAACTAAAGATAATGGGTACCTTGTCTATTTATCCATACTGCCTGCAGTTGCATTCTTCACGAATTTTTGTATTAAAGGATTAGTGATTCAGGAAGTTACAGGTAGGTGTAAGTTTCGGTCTCACTAGTAATCTTGGTTTGATCTTTGCCAAAGAGATCCTAAATTTCCACATGAGTTTTGTTGCCTTTTTTTCATCTTTCCTCCTTCCAGTCACTTGACTTTAAACTCTCAAATTATGAAAGCTGAAATCAGAGGATTTTTTCTGTTATTAATTCCATTTCCACCATGTATAGCAATTGTGCTGCAACAATGATGACAAAGAAAATTAAGGAATTAGCTGACTTTAGTTTGCTTGCAAAAGTCTAGATGATGTGTTTATTTCCCAGTCTCTCTCATATGCATGTTTTAGATGGATGTAAATAATATACTGCTGTCAAAACCCTCTACTTTGCTATTCTGATCCACTCCTACATTTTTCATTCTATAAATTGGTATTCACGTTTACAATGTCAAAAGATCACAAAACTCAGTGACACAGCAGTTCACCACGAGTGGAACTGAAAACACCCCTTTTCTCAAGTGCAGTATGAAGATCAGACCAGACTAGAAACATTATGTTCTTTCCTCAGAGTTTCTTGGACTATCAGGAAGAATGTACATTATAACAAAAAAAAAAACTTGATACAACCAGATGGGACTTGATTCTTAATAAGGAGATTGAGGAATTTTTGTCTCCTTATAGAGATTTATATAGTCCACTTAGCAACAGCAGCTGCAAAGACCTGCTGACAGCATCTTCCCATTCATCGCTGATCCAGTAGATTGGAATCAGTGAAGAAAAAAATATGTGAAGGTCAGGAAAAGCTTATTAAGGCATTAAGACATGAATAGTCTTTACAAAGTCTTAAGTCTTAATTGCTGATGAAGCAGCTAATTATCCTTGACACCAAACTTGCCAGTGTATGGAATCAACTTCAGCAACATAATTCCAACAGTATCTACCTTCACCTCTCTCACAATAGGTATGAATGGCATACCAAGGTTTTTAGGAAATAGTTAGGATCTAGCATGAAAGGATGGGCACCAAAGACCTGCAGACTGCCAGACTCTAACTGAAAAAAATAAACAGAACAAAACATTAAAACAAACCAAAAAGCCCAAGCAGACAACAGAAACCCATTGTACCAAGGGAAAAAGCATTCCTGAAAACTACTTTTATTCTTATTTTCAGTGACTGCAGAGATCTGGTAGGAATCTTTGCAACCGTATTCATACTAATAGATTACAGGAAGAAGACAGTTGCAACTGAGCAATTCGTAAAAGAATGAGGTTTTTCTTCCTACAGGAATACTCACTGGTTCCAAGTACCACTGACCATATTGGTAAAATGAGACAGCCATTACTGTCAATATGGTTGAAAAATTTGGTACAGAAGGAACATGAAGAGCTTGGAAAATGCTTCACGTCCAGATGACTTTCTCTGCTCGCAAAAACACTAGAAGCACTGATGAAATTACAGTATCACAGTATCACAGTATGTTAGAGATTGGAAGGGACCTCAAAAGATCATCTAGTCCAATCCCCCTGCCAGAGCAGGAACACCTAGATAAGGTTACACAGGAATGTGTCCAGGCGGGTTTTGAATGTCTCCAGAGAAGGAGACTCCACAACCTCCCTGGGCAGCCTGTTCCAATGTTCTGTCACCCTCACTGAGAAGAAGTTTCTTCTCAAGTTTAAGTGGAACCTCTTGTGTTCCAGTTTGTACCCATTACCCCTTGTCCTATCATTGTTTGCCATTGAGAAGAGCCTGGCTCCATCCTCATGACACTCCCCCTTTATATATTTATATACACTAATAAGGTCCCCCCGCAGTCTCCTCTTCTCCAAACTATAGAGACCCAGCTCCCTCAGCCTTTCCTCATAAGGGAGATGCTCCACTCCCTTAATCATCTTTGTCGCCCTGCGCTGGACTCTCTCCAGCAGGTCCCTGTCCTTCTTGAACTGAGGGGCCCAGAACTGGACACAATATTCCAGATGCAGTCTCACCAGGGCAGAGTAGAGGGGAAGGAGGACCTCTCTCGACCTACTGACCACCCCCCTTCTAATACACCCCAGGATGCCATTGGCCTTCTTGGCCACAAGGGCACAGTGTTGGCTCATGGTCATCCTGCCGTCCACTAGGACCCCCAGGTCCCTCTCCCCTACATTACTCTCTAACAGGTCGTTCCCCAACCTATATTGGAACCTGGGGTTGTTCCTGCCCAGATGCAGGACTCTACACTTTCCCTTGTTATATTTCATCAAGTTATTCCCTGCCCAACTCTCCAGCCTGTCCAGGTCCCGCTGGATGGCAGCACAGCCTTCTGGCGTGTCAGCCACTCCTCCCAGCTTAGTGTCATCAGCAAACTTGCTGACAGTACACTCAATTCCCTCATCTAAATCATTGATGAATATATTAAATAATACTGGTCCCAGTACGGACCCTTGAGGCACTCCACTAGATACAGGCCTCCAACTAGACTCCGCCCCATAGACTACAACTCTCTGGCTGCTGTCCTTCAGTCAGCTCGCAGTCCACCTCACTACCTGATCATCCAGACCACACTTCCTCAATTTAGCTATGAGGATGCTGTGGGAGACTGTGTCAAATGCTTTGCTGAAGTCAAGGTAGACCACATCCACTGCCCTGCCATCATCCATCCACAATGTTATTTCCTCGTAAAAGGCTATGAGGTTGGTCAAGCATGACTTCCCCTTGGTAAAGCCATGTTGACTGCCCCTCATAACCCTCTTATCCTTGACATGCCTTAAGATGGCATCAAGGATAAGGTGTTCCATCACTTTCCCAGGGATGGAGGTGAGGCTGACCGGTCTATAGTTACCTGGGTCCTCCTTCTTGCCCTTTTTGAAGACTGGAGTGACATTTGCTTTCCTCCAGTCCTTTTGATACTAACATCTTAATGAAGACAGATGACACTGCTGAGCCATCTACAAACACAAATCACAAGCTTCAAAGGAACAAGAGGAGAAAAAAACCCAGCCAAACAAAATACCCAGTAGAGCAAAAGGGTTTCTTAATGGTTAGAACCATCACAAAAGTAAGGAAGGTGCTGGATATTTAAGGTGAGCTTACACAAGTCTTAAATACTTTCTTGATGTCCTCTTGTAAATTACTGTCCTTTCCAATTAATGCAGTTGATGCTGAAATGCCAGACTGCTATCTGAGGGAAGTACAAGGATAAGGAGCTCCCATGCAGGGAAACTGAAGCTAAAGGACAAGGTGACAAAATATTTAATCCTTCCCAAAAAAACTTAATCCTATCCTCATCACAAAGAGAAAAAGGAAAAAAGAAAAGAAAGCAGCCAGAAAGAAAGAGCTATTTAAAATTATAAGGAAGAAAGGACTAGATTATAATTTCATTTATAGATAACTTTTAAATTTTGGAAATTTTCGCTCTACTATTGCAAGATTACCAGAGTAACAATGGCAGAGAAAAACACGTATGCACAACAGAGAAGTAAGACCTGTGCAATTGCTATACATCATAACTATCCCCATAGCCCATGAGATTTTCAAGGCCATAGACTAAAACTGTAATGTGGTCCTTAAAAAAGACTTGATTTTTAAGTAATAAGTGAATAGGACTCTATTTGCATTTTTTGGTTGCATACCATGTCATAACACACACACACACACACACAAAAAAAAAACTTTAAACCTTAAAATGGCAATTTTACACCCAAATTTTCTTCTTCATTCTTCTTGCATAGATTCAATCACTGATACTAACAGCTACATTAATCACTCTTAATTTTACTTCCCAAGAGCAGCTGCCCTCAAGGTGCAATCTACTAAAACAGCTTTTGACCTTTTTGTTCTTTTTGCCACTGTAACGGCTCACCTGGGACAATATACCCCTCTTTCTGCAATATCTAATCAACAAACTTTACAGTTCTTGCAAGACATAGTGGGTTGCTTAATCTCAGAATAGACATCTCATTATCTCACAGATAAGACAGACAAAACAAGGTTGTATTTTAGATTATTTCTGCTGGACCTGACATGAATGACATTTAAAAACAAAAGCAGTTTCAATACTGTGCAAGCGAGACTTTAAAGAAAAAAGTATTCAAGTTCTAGAGAGGGCATGGATTTTCAAGATCACTCTTCACTGTGTAAGAGCATGAAGAAGTTGAAGGTATATTTGAGTGAAACTTCAAAAAATCCAAGAGGTAATCCTCTTGGAAAAAGAAATTAGCATGGAAAGATAAAATCTATTACAGAATGTAAAGTATCTGAAGAACTGCAATTTTTTATCTCTAAATGCAACAATAAGGAAGGAGCAATGAAAGAAACTCATATTATTATCTTAGAATCACAGAATGGTTTGGGTTGGAAGGAACCTTAAAGCTCATCTGGTTCCAACCTCCGCTGCCACAGGCAGGGACACCTTCCACCAGACCAGGTTGTTCAAACCCCCATCCAACCTGTCCTATTATGTAACAGTTTCTTGAAAACAAACCTTTCTATATATGGAGAAATAATTCTGCTTCCCACTAGACATACTTAGCCTAAGGTCCAAAACTAAACAGAATACTATAAAATGGAAGTACTGTACAGATCTGTCCTAGGAGAACCCTGTTACCTTACATTATAAATTAGTCATATTAAATCTTGCATTAAAATAGGCTATTTTCATACATAACAATCTTACCAAATAAGTACCAACAGAGAACATTGTCCTGGGTTCAGCAGTAGCAGTCAGTTTTTCTCTTCCACGCCACTGCCCGGAACACTATCCTGGGCCTTGAGAACCAGATTTTGTGGCGACATGGCACCCCAGAAAGAATTGAATCAGACAATGGGACTCATTTCCGGAATAACCTTATAGACACTTGGGCCAAAGAGCATGGCATTGAGTGGGTATATCACATCCCCTACCATGCACCAGCCTCGGAACAAAGCTGATAACACTGATGTTTAGACTGACCAAAGACTTTGTGAGTCTCATGCTCTGCCAGGGAGGAGGAGGGGCCGGGAGGAAGCAGGGACAGGACGCCTGACCCAAACTAGCCAAAGAGGTATTCCATACCACAGCACGTCATGCCCGGGGATGTAACTGGGAGCTACCCGGAAGGGCACATCCTCTTTTCGGTCGGGCTCTTTTCCGGCGAGCGGTATCATATTTTCTTCCCTTGTTATTTCCTTTATCATTATTATTATTGGTGGCAGCAGTAGTGATTTGTGTTATACCTGAGTTACTGGACTGTTCTTATCTCAACCCGTGGGAGTTACATTCTTTCGATTCTCCTCCCCATCCCTCTGGGGAGTGGGGGGGGGGAAGTAGACTGCGTGGTTCTAATTTACAGCCGGGGCTTAAACCACGACAAACATAAACAGCATGTGTACATTTTAACAATGAATAGATGACATGTATGTGTCCATGCTGTTTAAAGCAACAATACATTCATACATATAGCGCCTCTCACCCAAAAGCTTTAAAGGCCATCAAGTTTTCTCCAGTGCAAGGCAGATACTAGAAGCCATCAACATGACTGATTTAGATCTAAATAAGAAAATGTATCATTCTACACACATTCTAAAGTGGTGAAAAAAAGCAAGTGCACTGTGTTTAAATGCTGTCCCTACTTCATCAGAAATACATGCTAGAATCCTTAAAAGTAATGCAGCAGCTGAAAGAGAAAGCACTACTTTGTGTACACCACACTCAACACATGTACAACAGTTTAAGAAGGGAACAGAAAAATATTACTGTCAGCAAATAAAATGCAATGTGTTGTAAGTAGAAACAAATAACAAATATCAAGAAATGTTGTAACTTTGAAATTTGTGCTGTTGATGCTTTTAATCAGAAGAAAGACTCTACCAGTTTCAGATTAAGCCTTTGTGGGCAAGTAAACAAAACCAGCCAAATCACATCATGGGGAAAAAAAAATTCTTCTCTCTAAATATATACATGATCCTGAAGACAAGGGTTTAAATCTATGTTTTCCTTCTTGGGCCTTCTTTCCTCTTTATATAGACAAATAACACACAGTTTAAAAGCAGTTTTGCTGCTACCAAGAAGTTACGCATTTCAAACTTTTGAAATTTTGTAAACTAACATGTATTTTTAAAAGCAATAGTTCTAAACTAATGTGTATTTTTAAAAGCTATAGTTAATGTAATCTTAAAGTTTGTTGTTAAGATGATCATTTCCATACTTCAAGTATGAGAAGTATTTTCAACTTTCTGCAAGTTTAGTTTGTTCCAGTAATCTATTTTGATGAACAAGCAACATTGGTTCATTTTGAGACATAGAGAGAGTTGATGGCAAAATAGTAAAAGTGCTGAAAAAATTATTAAGTATGATAGCAGAATTGTTTATTTGCCAAATACTAAAGGTTTTAGAACAATGAATATGTGAGAGTTTCTACCAAAGAAAATTTGCTAAACTCTCCTGTCAGAGAAAGAACTAGGGAAACTGAACACAAGGGACATGGTAGCTGCAAATTTCTAAGTATGAGACCTAGTCATCAGATACATTAGCACTCAGAGAAACAAATTACTATTATAAGCAATAGCCAGGGTGAAACAAAGCTTTCCTGCTTTACCCTTAAAATACTTCTCATTTTACTTACCAAAAACCATTCAATTGATACTATGACAAATTATTTTTTAATAGATTACACTCGCAGCACATGAACATCTCTAATGAATAATCTGTGGAAAGTAGGTTTCAGATTTCTCAAATTGCAACAAAACTCAAAGAGTAAGGCAAGAAAAAAAGTTCTTAAAAGAAAAGTTGATATAATCCAGAAAATGTTAGAAAGAACTAGACATCTTTACTCAATATTCTAATAATTTAAATTGCACTTCATAACATAAAGCTTACTTAAACATGATCTTTTCCCAGCTGTGCTTGCCCCTCCTGAACATAAATTGCCTCCTCGATGGACCAGTTCAAGTTCCAAGTTTGTTCTGTAAGAAAAACATAACTGTGTTGAATGGAACAGAATTATTCAAGCTTCTACAGACATAAGAGTCACCACAAACTCCCAGCCTCCACTACGTAAAAGAATCCTGTGAACCAATCTTTAGTCCAAGATACTGCCAAAACATGACTCAAACTAGCTTTATCAAAATACTTACATATAAGATTTTAAGTGGTTTGATTAGCAAGTACTATATTAAAAGAGCTGCTAACGGTTGTGATTGAAGAATAAAAAAATTTAATTCTGAGGCTTTTTTCTGTAAGCACACACAACTCCTTGATAATTTATGTGCAAATCTGTAACAACAATATACAGATTGGCTAAATTTCAGTCAATCAGGTATGTCTAGAAAGTGTTCTCTTATTGGCAGGACTCTTGTTTTGCTTTAAACAAACAGACAGTACAATGGATATGCTATCAAGTAACTAAGTAAGAAAACAGCCTGAATTATAATGGAAGCACTGACCTTTATAGATAAGTTTGTTAATAAAAGCCCTGTAGGTTAATTCTGAATGAAACACTGGTATTCACTACAGCTCATTAGTATGACACAAGAGTTGTGTCACTAAATCCCTGCATGTCACACTGCATCTTTCTTTCTTAGTATTACTGTAATCTGATACTTAGGCACCAATTGTTTAGGCCAAATTCGTTAGCTTTGTTTAATTTTGCAATTGGATGTTTCAGGACTGCATTATCTTCTACCCCTAAGACTTGGAGCAAACAATTTACGTTATGTTCTCTGAGAGCTGCTTTAATAAGTCAACATACATTTCTTTAATTAAAGGAATATAATTCTATTAGTCTGAAATGCTATTTTGCTACTTTAACCCAAACTGCAAAGCTCAGGCTAAACTTATTTTGCCCTTTCACTAAGAAGTGAACAATTTTAGGTGCAATATAATGCAACTGAATTCATATTAAAAACTATTCTAGAATTTGAGGCACATAATATATCTAAGATAAGAACACACATCCACATACTCTAAAGAAGAAACTACAGGATGACTATATTATTCAAAACATGAATTTTTTTTACATATTTGAGCTCCATCAGCTTGAAAGAACAATACATTTTTGATATGCAGTGTTTGTTAAGATACTTTCATAAGGGTTTTAAAATAGTAACATTTCAGAATATTACTACCCCTAAATTTGCAGCTTATGCCACCCATTTCTGAAGGAATGCTTTAATCCTCTCTACTCAGAAAAGACAATTTAACATTGATAATGTGCCTGCGCAGAGCTCCATCTGGTTGCTACTGATAAGGGCATCTGTGTGACAGGGGAATTTTCCACTCTTCAGGCGATTTGCAGTGCTCACTGAACTTCTAAAAATCTACCAGCAAGGATGCAGGGAGAGGGATTTCATATTAGTGGACAAAATAGCAACTGCAGATCTGTACGTGCTAGTTCATCATGGGAATATAAAGGAAACCAGTATGTTTTATTTCTACAAACTTTCTGATAACTAATTTGTAGAACAAAATTAATGGCAGCCTTCCATTAAAACCAAGATAATTAATATTTAAATCAAACCCACTACCAGAATGTCTGAGAATAACTTCCTAGATCTAGAATTTTAAATTTCCCTTTCACCAATAAATATGTACAATTTTACAGAACAAGCCTCAGGGACAATTCTGAAAAACATAAGAAAAACCAAACTCTTCTCGATACATGTGAGGTGTTATATAGTGCGTTTTGCTATATGGAATGTTAGGAGAGAGATTTGTGGAAACACATACACCATCACACATACCATACCAACTCTCTCCTCCCACACTTTTTCACTGCCTCCAGCCCCTCAAAGACAGCAGCTTACAGTTCAGCTTTCTTGGAAACATAGATATTAGCTATTTTCCTCTAACACATCTCTTTCAAAACATACCTGAACTTTGGCATGAAAGTGCACAGTAGAGAAAGCATCTTCTGTGGAACTGAACACTTCTCCTTTATAAAATGTTCAACATCATGTACAGCCCTAAATAATTTTGAAAGAGACCAGTGTATCTCCCCCCTAATCCAAGCTCCCTTCTGCCTTGAGGATCTGAGCACCATCTGCCCTCTACTGAAGAAAAGCAATGAAGAAAAACTTGGGGCATCTGATACAAGATAGAACACAGAGTGGTCTCTGAAAGCATCCTTTTCCATCACAGCCTCCTTAACGTGAAGGAAGGAGAAAGAAAATCTATATAAGTGGCTGTTTCCTCTATCTAGAAATCTTTGTGTCATTCATTGGAGCAATGAATTTTGTAGAACACTGGCTTTATCTTCCTCACTCACAGAAGAAACCTGAGAAGATGGATTTGGCTCAACTGTACAGACTCCTGATAAAAAACCAGCCCTACTTCATCTCTTCTTGTGAGCTTTCATTAAAGGAACATATGGGGGTGGGGGGAAGGGAGAAGGTATTTCTCAGAATTTGTAACAGGACAGAGTAGGGGGAAGTAAAAATACAATGCCCTTTCCAGAAAGAGAACATATTTGGATGGACCTCCTCTTTTTACTGGGACACAAGAATCAAGTTAAGCACTATCAGTTTTTCCATTTCACTTTACAGAGACAACATATCTATATGAAAAGAAAATAACAAAACAGGTTCTGAAACACAGACAGGAAGGGAAGAACTGAAGGTTCTTATATTAGTCTATATGTAGCCGACAGCAAAACCAAAAGCTTTGTTTATACAGCCAACAAAAGAACAAAATGTACTGCTGTGCAACACAGAAAGAGGCCTCCAAGGTACTGCCACAAATGACAGTCATCAGGGCTACAAACATGGAGCTACTGAAATTAAAGCTAGGCACACACGATTTGCAAATGATGCACTATACTAATCTTTTAAGATCAGTAGCAAAACCAACACGGATGCATATGAAAAGGTCATAAATTTAACAAGGTAAGACTGTAGGGAGAGAGGTAGCTGAGGAGCTGCATTTCCAGCTGCGCATACAAATCAGGATGCCAAGACCCCTAGTGCCTCCTTTGCTAGGAAAGCAGACAGGGGCTAGCTCTCCCACTGGGTGGTAGAGAATTTGCTTGTAATTTCTCTTTTCTAGTACCAGTGACATCTGCCTAGGTAAGCAAGAGTGAAGGAAGAAAAGTTCCTGGTTTTCCTGAAGCAGAAAGGATAAGCTGTGGGAAGCGGCTACATCTTGTTTAACCAGTAGTATTCCCATCCCAGCATGCCAAAGCTGGCCTCCAGCGGTAAACTAACATCTTTTAAGAAGGCTGCAGGTGATGTCATTTTCTGACAAAAAACGGAACATGACTTATAAAAAGATTAAGAGTGTTTAATTCACTTGCAAATATATGGAGTGAATAAAAATATAATTGCATTCAAATGCTTATTTAAATGAGGACTACTTATCATCTTGACCACTTAATTTGTATGTTAAATACAAGGATGAAATGAATAACAGCTGTAGAAGTTCTGACCAAAAACAACAAAATGTTTCAGATACATGAAACTAGAAATGCTCAAAGGTTGGTAAGGAACACAAGGTTATCATCACCTCAGAAAGAATTGGATGGAAATAAGGAAGAAACAGGCTGAATGACAGAAATAATTTCCAGAAAGCAAGTTAGCCTGTAATTTAACTGTGGATAGTCCATTGTTTGGATACTTAAAATTAAACAAAACATACTGAGATCATACAGAGAAAACTATTTCGCTCTGGGAGATGACAAGCTCACATATTTATTTCCACAAACAGAAACGACGGCTGTATTAAAATGTCTTTTTAGAAGTTTCAGGGGTTTTCAACCTAGTTATGTGATTATCAAGTAGTAGAAGCCTGCAAATCTGAACTGCCAAATTGAAAGGCAAGAGAGATTAACTATTTTGCAGCTAATCTGCACCCCGCTAAGTGACTTTATGAGTTATGGTAACAATATGCAAGACTGGACCCAACACCCAAAATCCTTCAGCCATGAATAAATAGGAAACCACTGACACAAGTCTAGCCTAACAAGGAGGGGTCACAATGAGTACAGGTGGCATATTCTAATGTTAGTGGTCAACCATGATTTCTCTCTCCAGCAGTGCAAGCAGCAACGAAACACTGTTCTGCTTTGAAGTATTTTTAACTCTTGGAATGAAAACAAAAATTTTTGGCTTGGGGTGTTAATAAAAATATAATAAAATATAGAGATATTTAAAATATATTTAGTATCGATTTTTAAATCTTAGAATATTACACCCAGAAATGTATTATAACACCATTATTTTACCTTAAATAGAACATCAAATTATGGTTACAAGTAATCATACTTTTATATGGGAAACATTACTTTTGAGTCCTTTGTATTTTTGGAAAGATATTAAACTGTAGTGACCAAATACATAGGTGCTAAAAATCTCAACATTACTTAATCTTGTATAGCATATATCACTTAAAATAATCTTATATTTATATATATTAAAGAATATAATTTATATATATTTATATATATTTTTATATATATAGATTTATATATATAGAATATAATATAAATTATAGAATAATCTGCTATATATAAAATTTAATTGCTGCTCTTAAGGCACAGTAAAGACACCTTTAAAAATATAGACAATATTTCTTTTAATGGAACTATACAATAATGTAGGTTGGAAGAGAATTCTGAAGATCAGATAGTCCAACCTTCTTGCAAAAGCTGAGCTTTAGATTTGATTATCCAGAGTCTTGCTGAGCCACATCTTGAGTATTTCCACTGCTTATACACTCAAGGCACTCAGCAACTAGAGTTTATGAAACTGCAGTAAAAAAATACTACTGAATCACTTGCACACCTGCACTTTCTTTTCTTGACTTGCAGTCAGCACCTACCCTGCAGTCCTCAGAGTACAAAAAATTCTTTGCTTAATAACTATTTCAACTTCTTATGGAAAACCACTGTATTACAGTAAATCTGAGCAGAGTAACCATTCAGAGCGTCTTAACATTTATGGTATAGATGGAAGGAGGGACCATTTTGATTTTCTAGGAGACAGTGTCTGCGACCCTGACAGCCATAAAACTGGAATCAAACATCACAAAGAAAATGCTGGTAGTTTTGACACTTTTTTCCAGAAGTCTGATTCACACACAGAGAGATTCCTGCTTGCTGATGTAGAAAAAGCTCCTCCTGTGATCCCCATTTAACTAAACAAAACGACTATCTGACGGAGAGATTACAACACCCTGTGATTTAAAATAACAGCAATATGGCAGTGATATAGAAATAATCTAATTCTGCTAAACAGGAGTAAAGGAGATTTGACGGTTTGGGAAAGGAAGGCTGAAAAAGAAATTCAACAGAAAATTTTGATTATATGGAAAACAAAATCTTGAATAAAAAAGAAAACGAAATAATCTTATGACAGAATGTTCTCCAGGTTTCAAGCCACTGCTGCATATGCTAAAAATTGACTGAGAGGCATCTTTCCATCTTGCATATGCCTGCATACAAATATTAGAAAATCTAACCTTGATGTACTAAGTATTCAAAAAGTACTTTTTGAAGAGATGTTTGTTGTTTTGGTTTGTTTAAGTAAACTATCTGGTAACACCATTAGTGTGAAACACAAAAGAAAAAATAAAAAGAAAATCATACCTACCTGGCTACAGAATACATAAACAGAAAATCATTGTCAGGTGATCCAAGAGTCTTACTATAATCTGTATACTTCTTCTGTGTGGTACTTTTTATATCTTTCATTACAGATTCCATTTCTTTACTGAGATTGGTTTCAGACTATGAACAAAGACATACAAGAAGATTAGTTAATTTTACCCAAAGAAATACAGTAGCTGATTGCAAAGCGTAGCACTTTGATATTTATAAAAACATGTTTGCAGACTAAGAAAAATATGCATTAAAAGCCAATACTGTATTTCACAGAAGGGTTATATTATTCTGAAAGTTATTGTTGTTTGCTGTCAATATGAAAACATCACTGTTTTCTCCATGTCCTAGGTTTAAGGATCTCACTGCTTGTGTTATTTTAAAGCATATTTGCATTGCACAAGTACACAAAAGTAACACTTTGTATTTCCATGAAGACTGGAAGGCTAGCAAAATATAATAGAATTAATTCTATCATTCAGAAAGACCTCATGAAGCTTTTAACACATGAATGTCTGCAAACTGCTCTTTCTGTAAAACAAATAATCTATAGCTCAAAATGTTCATAAATAGACATTCTTTAAATAACTTCCAGTTACAAGGATATCAGGGTTTTTACACTGTAAAAAATGATAAATGAAAATTATATTACATGACTCAATTCTATGTAAATTACTATGGAGAGAAGTGGAATTGTACTTCATAAAAATTATATTAATCACATTTTGTCATAGCTTTTTAATTGTTTATTTTTAGTAGGTAATGCAGTTCAAGTGCTGTAAATATCTAAAATCTCTTGATGTAAGATAAAAAAAAAAATAAATAAATTATGCTGTCTTCCATCTCAGGAAAAAATGAAGTTTCCCAGGTTCTCAAGTTTCTAAGAGGTCACAAATGCAACATAACGTAAAAACTGAAAGGTAGAGGCAAATTAACAAGATCTTTCTGCCTTACACTGATGCTTACTGGGAAAGTTCCCAGCTGTTCTTGAAGATCTTCCACCTCTTGAACAAGATCTTGCATACACTTGTTACTATGACTTTGCCAAAGGCTTCTTTCCACGTTGTTTCCAGGATAACAAGGAAGAACACTATTAGCAAACTGCCTACAGAGGGGACAGGTAAATTCTCCTTTGTCCACTGAAAACCCTTGGAGGACCTGGTCATTCTGAAAGAAAATAAGATGTAGTTGAAATTTGCAAAAGATCATATTTTTTTAGTTTGGTATTTCAGGTGTGTAGTGAAAAAAATAGATCTGTAATCTAAGATTATAAACTAGATCTAACAAAAACTATAAAAAATAGTAATTGGAATAGCTCCTCATTTTAGTGAAAAAGGTCGTAACTACGCAACTGTCTTACAACCCTCCAACTCAACTGATTTTCCTAATTTTTAAGTACTTTTCATTGTCAACAATATCCCCATAATAAACTAGAAATCCTTTAATGAGGTATTTTGAACATTCCACGTGTGTTGTCTCTTTCTAGCAATTCCAATAAAGTTTGAGACTCCTGTGATAAGATCTTTTAAAGACAATTTTATTTTCAGCAATGAGAAATGCTTGAAGATATTTGTCAGAAATACAGGCTGAAAAAGAGCTAATCAAGTAGCTATTGGAGGGCAGCATGACAAAACTCTGAATTGTTTTTCTTTATCATAAAGGATCAAAAAATGGAGCTGGAAGTATGTGGAAAGTAATACTCCTGAGTATTCCTATTACTGGCAAGCAACACTGCTTTACTTTTGTGAACTGCCTCAACCATCTCCCACTCCTGTGAATTAATGGTGACTGTAATTTAAACTTCAAGCTATCAGCCCAGAAAGCTGAGACTTTTACATACCTTTCTGGATGTTGATCTCTGATTGTATTATGTAAAAAAAAAAAAACGGTTTATCCATATGAATACAAGTCTATATAAATTATTTCAGTATTAAGAAAACTAGGAAATAGTTTAAATTATTATGCATTCACCTAGGTAGTAGTAATACGTAGGATCAAAAGTTCACTGAAGTAAATTAAAAATCTTCAAGAATACGATGAGATGGATTTACAGTTTACTTCAATTTTAAGTGAGGATCCACTGAAAAAGGGACTTCAGCGTGTATATGGTGCAAAAGATTACTTTTCCAAAATTCAGTAAAAGAAGATTCTACCATGAAAGCCCAGACTTTACTTAATTATCTTGATGACAAAATTACCCCTGAAAATCATCTTTACAGTCATATGGAAAAGTACAGTTCATCATGGGGTCCAATAAACGTGGCACAGCTTCCAATTTCTCTAGAGCAGGTTTCACAGTATGACCAATGCTGATACTAGAAATACAAAGCACTGCTCATAGTTTTTCTCAAAATGAAAACAAAAATCAACAAAACTTATGAGAAAATAAAACTAAAGAAATACCACATAAAGTAATCTTGAATAAAAAGGCTGTTTCATATGCAAGAAGTCGTCATCAATTAGTCTTCATTTTGTTACACTAAATAATACAGAATGAAATGATTGCTAAAATCTGATGACTTCTACAACTGCAGAGCTTGTGGTAGCATTCTATGGTGCCATTCAGAAGACTGTGCTGCAAGAAGCTGAGGGGGTTAAAACAGGCCAGCAGCATCAATGGAACACTACTACCCTGCATACTGAGACCATGTGAAAAGAAATGAATGTTTTTCCTAGCCAACGGTTTCTAAGGCTTGACTAACAAACAGTATTTTAAAACCATATACAGCAGTAATTTCCCAACAGTATTTCCCAAGGAGGGAAAAAAAGCACAGTTAAAATTCTTTTAAAAAATTAAAAATTCTTTTTATTTTTATTAAAAAATGTATTTTAATATTATTTTATTAAAAAAAAACCTTTTAAAAAATTCTTTTAACTCACTTCTCTAACCTGCACGTATATATGTAACATATACCATACATACCTAGAGATAAAAAATATCTAACTTTCTGTAACTCAGTTTTCATATTAAGAACTAAAAGCACAAGTTTATACTTGTAAAATTCCTCTCATTTTTCTTCCCTTTCTCTGTAAATTCTAACACTTGAAACACCAAAATATGAATCTATGAAAAAGAAATGAAAAAACTGTAAGAAACATTTTACCTGAAATCCATACCAGAAATAAAAACTCGTATTACTGTATTTTTGTATTGTTTTACAACAAGGTTATTTTAGTGAAGTACTTTTTATGACATGTCAGAATAACTGAAAACAAAATACTTCTGTTAATATCGTCAAGGTGTGATAAGAGTTTTAGTATCTAGAGTTCCTGAAACATAATAAAACCACCTTGTTCATTCACATAAACCCAGTCTTTCTTTCTCTGAATTGAACAGCATAAATCCAATTGATTCCACTAAGAACAGTTCAGAGCCAAATAAACAAAAATGAATTTTTAGTTTCACTTACCCGTAAAGATTCCATGTAGGATTTGTGACAATCTATGTGTAAAGTGTGACCACAAGTTTGTACATAAACACCTCCTTCCCAGCCTATTGACACTGCTTGCAGGCAGGAGCTCTGGAACAAAGCAAAAAATCATGAGAAAAAAGAGCAGTTTATATGAAGTTATTTGGACAACTTATTCTAAGATTTAAAAAACAGATTTTTATTTGCATGTTATCAAATCAAAAGATGTGGAAATAAAGAAAAAAATTATTTTATAAAGTATTTAAAGTATTTCCTTATGCTAACTTACACAGCTGCCATTATGCTATTCTTTCCAACAAGGAGAGAAGCACCTAAGTTAAACTTCTGCAGTTCTTGTCACTTAAGATAATGGCTTCTTTAAAGAACCTCATGTATTACAACATGAAGACAGCTCTAACTCTACCATCTGTTTCAATAGTACAAGTTATCCCATGTACAAGTGCAATGGACTGTTCCAACACACCTAGTTCAGCTCCGTATGTAACCAAAATAACAAGATCACAGTTATAAAATTAAACCCTGATCTGTTATTAAAATTCAGCGTAAACGCTTTTTAAAGAGTTTTTAGTAAGTTGTTGAAAAATGTTATGAATAATACATGGTAAAGGGAAAAGAGAACAGACATTTGTTTAGTGAATTGAGTTTTATACTAGGATTGTTTTGAAAACATTGGCCACATTCAAAGACTGTACTTACAGCCCAAGTGTGAAAAATAAAGTTACCTCAGTGGCAGTTCTCAGAAAATAATGAACTAAAAAAAAAAAAACCAAACCCAGGCACCACTGCAAATTTTGATAAGGAATTCTGGAAAACTCTCCTGCAGAATTTGTAGCTGTAGTCAAATTACTAAATCTCCATGTCTCAAAAAAAAGAAAAAAAGAAATAAAGTTCATACACAGACTGAAATGTAGATTCTGGTTATACATTTAAGGAACAGAAAAAGATTTAGAGCTACCAGAATTGGGAAACAATTTTTAGTGTAGACTCACTCTTACTGTATGATGCAAAACCAGGGTACTATGAATAACCAATTCTGACAGTTGTATTTTCTAAGGATGTCCTAGCATTGCATTTTTTTCTTGCATACAAGCAGGAAATTAAAAAAAAATTACAAATTCAAGCCACAAGACATAACCCTGTTTACCTTGCCTCAACCTGACATTCGTAATGTGCTGTGACCCTCTCAGGCCACAGAATAAGAAAAAACTTTCTTTTTTTTCCTGTTGGTTATTGCATGATTTAGTAAACTGCACTATTTAGTAAGATCATATGGTATACCTGGATAAACCCCACAGAACAAATGTTTAATTTGGGAAAACCTTTATTTATTGCATGTATTTAACAAGGCTGCTTAACAGCAGTTACAGAAGATAAAAAACCAACCCCAAAGTCTTAGCAGGAAGACTTTTTCTCTGTTCTCTTGAATTCAGAAATAAAGGAGAGCCCAAGCAAGCCACAGGCTGGGGATAGAGCATACCTATATCAAGTTATCTTGAATCACTGTGTGATTCTGAAAATAGTCCTATTGATATAAGCATATAAAATTCTATCTCCTAATCCTTAGTCATACATCTCTATACTAAAAAGAATCACTTTCATTGATTTTCCTTTCATGTGCAGGAATTCTACTCCCGGACTGACAGTGAGCATCAAATATCAGCTAAGAAAGCACAAGAAGAATCTTTATGGAAAGAGCTGGCCTGTTCTGCCCATTCTGTAATGCAGCACAAAGCTTTTGAATATTTTTTTTCCCTGCAGAATAACCTATATCTTGCTTCATAACTTCAAATTCTTACATCTAAGAGAAATTATTTACTTGCCTCCTGAAATCTTTTGTTAGAGGAAGGACATCTACTGAGAAGGACACATTTGATAAACAAAAGGACTTCTTACTGCTTAGCTCAGCTGAACAAGACACTCAAGACACTAACAGATGTTTCCATTTTAATGCCAAAAGAAATTTAAGGATTAGCTCTTTCATGCAGAGACATTTTTTTTAGCACAGTAGTGACCTGGAAACTTGCAAGCAAGTATAGTCAATTCAACTAATGTTTATATTAGGACTGTCATTTTTGAAAGCAGGATGCATTTGCTCCTTGCATTACACGGAGTATTTTAGACTAATCTGCTGGTAGTGTTACTGCACAGAAATAGAACTACGCACTTCGGTGAGATCAAGTTTTTGAGATATATTTTGCTTGCAACCCCTTCCATCTGTAGTATGCAAAAGTGAAAATAAAGCTACAGTATTGTTTCCATATTTTTTATCACTTCAGTAGGAAGTGATTCCTACTTTTCAGTAGGAAAAACATATTCATTAATTGTTTGAAACTATAAACAAACATCCTCAGTGTCAAAAGAAGGAAAGCTTGTTCACAGATTCTTTCTGAATTAAAAAAGTCTTTTGTTCAGATGTTCAGAAAGAATTTCCTGCTTGTATGTTTAAAACTTTTACTTCCTAGAAAGGAAAACACCTCAGGAGAAGGTGCTCTTCTGAAAATGTTGCCCAATTTTTAAAACAATACCAACACAATTACGGAATTTACTCTAAATTAATCTACAGAATCTACATAAGAATCTACAGAATTTACATAAGCAAGCTTGGATGCTGTTAGCAACTTTCAATTATCTGTGGATGACAGTTACAAGAAAGCTAGCAATTCTGTCACAGAAAAAACTGTCACAGTTTTGACTCCTTAAAGCCAATATTTAAGCTTCTAAAGGCTCATTATTTAGTTAGATCTGTGTGAAAGTTGGCATGTCACTTGGAATTAGTCTATAGACTAACTTCTCCCCCAGAATGATTTCTCAGAACAGTTATGTATTCTCTTACATAGCTGTTTCACACACTAGCAAGGAAAGTCACAGGCAGCACTTCCACAAAGTTCTACGACTGAACATGTCCTGCTCAGCAACAAGAGTTGGCTCTCAAAATTAAATATTAAAAGATGTAATGTGGCTTTGTGAAACAATGCAAAACTCTGCTTGAAACAGCTAACAGAACTGCAAACTAGACAGTGACATACCAACTAATATAAAATTGAACTTCATTAATGTTGTGCAGAGTTGAGGATTCAGCAGAAGAGGATGAAGTCTTCTGCTGGTCCTTTCTTTCCATCCACTCATCCTCCCCTTCCCCTTCTCTGCAGCGGCTCAGAAAACTGTTACAGGTTAAAACAACTCTTTCCACTAACTAATGAAGAGTAATTCCTTGATCAGGTTCTCTGAACAGCCACAAGAAAACTGGTGTTTTGAAAATAATACATAAGACAGTAAACCCACATCTCAATTTGTGGTCATACTGAATTGCGAAATAGAAGATCTGTATGGGTACTTAATGACTATATAGCCTGTATATGTACTAGATGCCAGAAGTGTAACTCTGGGAAAGCCAGGTGCTATTTAAAAATAGGGACCCTATCAGATGTAAATACTTCATAACTACTGCAACATGACACAGCACTTACTAAATGTAGAAATGAAAGAAGAAGGACTCTAAGTTGTAATTTCAGTTACCCTTTTACACAGATTTTTCGTAAGTGGCAGTATTGTTCATATGAAATACTTACATCTCTGAAGTATCGCTGTAAAGTTGTAAGCCTCACATCATGCAGTGCTCCACAGGTATCCCAAGGGTATATTTGCTCCTCTTCAGTAGTTGGTAGTCTCTTCGGCTCAGTGCTATTGCGGCATTGTCCCAACACTGTATGAAGAAATGCAGCAACAAAACAATACACTAAACAACTAAGAAAACAACCAGGAAGTTCTGGTTTGTAACTACAATGTGCCTTTTTTTTACTGTTTAATATCAAAAAACTGTTGTGCTTGTACATGAAGTACATACATGTACACACATATACAGACACATTAATGTCTATTTAATTCTCTTTTTCTTTTAATACCTATTTTCCTGCAGTCCTACTATATACTCCTGGGTTTGCAAAGCTCATAGGAACTAGGAGGAAACCCAACCGTTCGCTTTTTTCCCCAAACATTTGAACATTTTCTCAGTACCCTCAGATCTATATATGTGCCTTATGGAGGACCACCCACAAAAAAAGAGGACACACTGTCCTTCCAGGCTGCATGAGACACAATGGTATTTATGCACACATTTTAAAAGCTGCAGAAACACTGCTTGTCCAACAAGTCATATATTCATACCTGAGGATGCCTGTAATAGTACAACGAGCCCTGTAGGTCTGTCTTCAGTAGAAGGACCACTTTGTCCACAAATAACACAATCATATATGGCCTCAGAAACATGCTGTTCCGATGTAGCTACCTCCATGGCAGTATCAGCCTCTGGCGATTCTAAAAAAGGGTAAGAAAATTCATATTAAACAGAGGGAAAGAAATCCAACTGCATCTCCACTGAAGTAGTGACAAAAAAACCCTTCAAAATAATTCCTCTAGTTTATCTATAACTAAAATATTGGAAGTAACTTGAAACTAACCTTGCTGCTTAAAACAGAAAGATACCCGTACAATGAAGTGCAAGTTTTCCCATATTCAAAATTATTCCCAGTGGAATGAAATGTTTAGTTCAAGTTTTGTATTAAAGTTGATCTCTTTAAAACTTATATAAAGCAGAGATCTAGCTTCTAATTCATTAGATACTATACTGAAAACTCTGAACACAGAAAAATGAAAGGCAATGAATACGAATCTCTATTAAAACCAGATTTGCTCATAACTGATTGACAACAACTGTAAGGAGAAAGTTACCCTGGAGATGTATGATATAATTTTAAGATGCTTAGAAAAGGTGAATCTAACATGCAACTAAAAATGAAAGATTTTTTAAAATATGAAACTTGGACAATCTTTAAAAATTAGCGGTCATTAAGAAACCAATCTGCTACTATGCAAGATGTCTCAGAGAGCTGGTTTTCTAATGCCCCACAGTATAATTTCCTAGGTGCAAAGACAGAAACTTTCGAGGCTAAGGACCAGCTTCAAATTACTTATGCAACTGCACTTGATGTAGCTGGTTGCACTTGGTTGTGCTGGTTTCTGGGCAGGGGGCTAACCGAGGCAGAAGCAATTTTATCTTACACAGGTAAGAATTCCTTATTGGCTTGAAAGAAAAGCACCATAGGACTAAATGATCCTCTCCTGACTGCTCAGGAACACATACAGCCAGTCGCTTGACCTAGAATGTAAGGGTGCTTTGTTTCTTCCCTAGAAGATAATTTTTTGCAAAACAAAAACACTTCCTTCCTATCTTCAACCATGCCCTTTGTATCTCCTTGATTAAGTAGGCCAAGGTGATGGATAGAGAATCCAAAAACCTTGAGTGCAGCAAAAGTCCTCACACAGAACTGTTCCTAGGGGAACTGCTCTCTTCTTAAAGTCCATGAGAAGTTCAGCAGTTCACGCTGCTTAAGGAGAAGCATGCTTGACGCCAGGCAGCATCTTTCCTTGCTATGAAAACCTCCATGCTATGCTCTCACTCACAGGGCAGTATCAAAATTACACAATTTCAGTAACTATTGGTTTCCTAGTCAGTTATTGAGGGTCACATGAAAGTGAACTCCGATCTTCACTGACATGCAATTATTAATATTGTACACACATCTATCACCATCTAGTGGCAGTCAGATGTACAATGACAAAAAAAGCAGAATGCAGCAACTGCACATGATTTATTTTTTAAGTTCAGATATCCAGGAAATCTCAGAGCAACTGTAGCACAGAAGGAAGTAAGAACTAAAGCTATCTTTTATATTTAACATCACCTCATAATAGTGTAACGCATGCTCACACATACTTGTGTATGAGAAGCACACTACATGAGAATGACGGCAGAGTTTCAGCCTTCTCACTTATCTACTCTAAAATTTGTCAGTACAACATAAGATACACATCCATTCAATACTTTTTAAGTGTAGAAAGACACTGTAGCGCATCAATCTGATTTTGAAAAACTCAATGGATGTCCTCAAACTCAGTCAAAATTTAGTTTACAAAATACCATTCATTCATAGCAAATTGCATATTTTAAACCTGAAGGAAAAAAACCACACATCTCAGTGTTTAAAAGGTGTTTCCAACTGGTTCAGTATACACAAACTATATTTCTATTGCCTATGTGCAACCGGCACATAAAAATCAGGCTAATTTAATTTTAGAACTTAATGATCTAATGCATGTTTCCTTCGTAAGTACTTAGACCAAGTGATAGGCTACTTGACAAACAATCATATTTCAAGAACTAAACTTCTAGCATCAAGGAAGACTTCCTAATAAAATCATCTCCCCCAGAGGCAGTGAAAGAAAACAAAGTCAACTTACACAAAATCCAAGGGCAAGAGAAATTTGCAAGAATTTAAAATCTCAAATAATTAAGCAGACTTAAATAATTCCAACGAAACAAGCAAAACCTCCTCCTCCCCAATTCTTTTTGAATGGACTATGATAAGCCTTGATTACTGGCTTAAACCAGTTGTCAGCTTCTTCAGAAGATCAAATTCAGGCAACGGTCTGTTTGAAAGGGTACATTTTGGCTGCATAATTCCTGGTGTGAAAAACATATTAGTGGCAGACCAGAAAAAAGAAAGCAAGCTATGCTTATAACAACCATCTCATTCTCGCCTTTCTTGCCCTCCTGAGTTTTGCCTCTGTGGAGCTCCTGTGGAAGCACCAGACCCTGCCACATCAGCTACATGATCTACCTACACTGGCAAAGACCAGGACAAACATGTTTCAACTCAAAATACTGTTGAAAATGAGAAACACTTTTCTGCAACCTTCTTCTAAAATATTTCATTAATATATTGATACTTGTACTTGGCATGCCTCCATTCCACTTCACTTTCAGTTATGTGTTTCCTATTACACATAGGGAAAAATAAAACTAAATTGCATTTTGCAGCAATAGTACTCATATGGAAGCTTTAAATGCCCAGAAACAGAGCTCCACAACATTTTTTTCCTCTTGCTCCATTTCATATAAAGAAAAGTACAGAATTGCTTTGTGTTTTCCACAGCAACTTAAGATGCATTTATTTAAAATGACTGGAGCTGCAATGCTATTTTATTAATTTGATTTAGAAAGTATAAGTTCTTACTGATTTTTAAAGCATGAGCTAACATTTCCTAGCTGACAGGATGCAATTATAAAAAGACAGCTCAATAAAAATTATTATTTCATTAAATGGCTTTTACACTGATGAAAAGCCTTTTACACTGATGAAAAGCCTTAAACACTGACTTTAATATAACAAAATTCCCTCTATTCTACCTAAAAAACCCCACCCAAATCACCATCAAGAACTGCCACATGAACAAAGTTTTATCAGTTGCAAATAAAAGGCGAAGAATAACCTAAATCTCCTTATCTTGCTTCCCGTGGTACACAAGCTCCCAAAATTTTTTGCTGACACTAGGGAGGTATCTCTATGAAAAACAGCACTTGTGTGCTACGTCCCAGAACAATGTTGCCTTACTGAGTGCCAAAGGAATCCTTTGCCAGCTATTTGCTAAGATACTGATCCTGAGGCATATTACTCCTCCATGTTTCAAACAGTTTTTGTAGGAGCCTGCAGTCTTGTTTTGCATGAAAACCAATGTCATCCAAAACAAGACAGCTCATCACTCTAGAGGAGATTCACAAAGTAAGTAGTGGCAAAAAAGAGCAAGGAAGACCAAGGTGGCTTTAGCTGCTAAGCTGAAGCATGTCTTTACTAGCCAGGCAGCAGTCATACAAGAGAGCAAGCATATTTTACATCAAGCATTCTTTATAATACAATCAAAGATGCTTACAGTTACTTATTTAGCTCTTTGTACCACTAGGAGTTAGGGTTCCAAAGTAACAAAATCCTAGCACTTCCTACCTCCTGGCAAATACTGATCACTCTAGTAAAAACTGGCACACTGTTGTATTGCAGAATGCTTTGCTGCTCTAATTTTATTTCAGTTCTGTTATCCGGAGCCAAAAGATTCACTCCTATTCTTTCCCCTAGCCAGCAAAACCCCAGAACCAAAAGGGCCTTGTAAACACAGTAAATATAGTTTACAGTCTCTGTTGATGGTAGTCAACATTTTTCCTGCTCTTGACATTTTGTGTCAAAGTGGCCCCTTGGCATCAAAGCAACCATTAGTATGCTAATACTCTTCACCCTGACCCAGCATACATAATCACTAGAGATCAGTACCTAATTTATTTTTCTATCTGGGTTCAGAAGATTGAGTGTTAGGAAATGTATGTCACCTTGCATTAAAACTCTGCACTTCTTTTTAAGTCTAGCTAAGGAATTTTCTCTTGAAGGACAAAGTAACATCCTGCCAAGACTCACGTCATAGGAAAGAAACACAAAGATCCTACCCCATACTTATCATGAGCATTTAAAGAAACAACAGCAAAAAAACTCCAACATAACCACCACACTGGGCACTTCAGAGACAGCAAAACCACTGAAGGAATGCAAGGTATCTTAATTTACAAAATAACCGATTCACAAATTTTCACTAAGATACATTTGATTAAGTAATTCAGCAGCTTGCCTGGAATAGATCATAATATTTCATGTTTATAAAACTTAGATCTCTATAAATATCACTGTTATTTGTTAAAGGATACTATTAACCTGGAGCAGAGGGATTAATTTCTGTTCTTATCAAGTCCTGCCTGAAAGGCAGCTGAAGTTTCAAAAATCCCTAGCATGGAGTTTCACATCACAGCAGACAAACCACAGCCTCACACTGAGGTAAGTGACCTCAAAACAAAGATGTAGAAGTAGCTGTTAGTAGGAGACTAGAAGAACTATGGCATTGACACTGTATATGACTACATGAGAACACATTAGTGGCTCACTAGACATTCTTCTTAGATATTTCAAGAGCTCTATCTCTACTATTAGAAAGATGTTTCTTGGTTTATTTTTCTACTTTTTACATTTGTCTTGCAGTCAAACAGCTAAAGACAGCACAGTGGGTTCTGTTCCATCCTAGTTCATTAACATAGCTGTTTCTAAATTTCACTTAATTACTTCCAGGCAAGCTTGAATGGCAATGCAGTTCTGCAGATGTCACAGAACGTAAATAGAAATTAAGAGGGGGCCCAAATGTAAAGGGGTACATAATCGGGTAACATATAATTTTACAGTAATTATATGCAAGAAAATGCCATCCTTTACCTTTTAGCATCTCAGATGAATTTGTGAATTGCAGTTCAAATACATAATTTTTGCTGGTAAGATGAGACATTCAATATTGAAAAATGAACACGTAAGTGGTAACAACTTCCTTTTAAGCCATGTTTCACTGCAGTATCCCAACAATCAAAGCAGAGGAATGCCTCAGCGGATTAACAGTGGCTCTGTGTATTTTAATAAAGACTTTGGAAACTATAAATTTTATGGGGTTTTAATAAAATGATCTTTAAGCTTTGGCTATTTATTATTCCTGTCATCTTCTAGACACATTTGTTTTCAGAGTATTTTCAGTCAAGAGAGTTATTATGAATTTTCTTTAGTGCCATACCCACAAGCAATTACACCAGTTCTCACATTTTATTGGTGAATCACATCCACATTTCATAAAGAAGTTTTAAAAGACGATGATAGTAATAACTTGCTCAAATGCCACCAACTGAATCAGTGAGAAAGCCACAGAGCTGAGGCCTCACCATCCCTGCATTCTGACAGTGCTATTACTGTTACAAAAAACAATCGAAATTCAGGAATAAACCTACTGCTGAATTTCAACCTATAATAAAAGTAACAGATGTAATAAAAAAAGGTAACAGTTTGAATGTGTGAGAGGGGAACACATTATAACTGACTGATTTTAGTATGAAAGGGGTTTTTTTTGTTTTCAAACAAAATACACTCAGCTATAATACAATTCAGGGTAAGCCTATTAAACATAGTAGTTTTCAATTTAATCATTCCAGAAAGACTAGCTTCAGAATTCTTGCCATGTCTTGTGTATTAGCATTATAGCAACAATAGTTTCTGCAGCTTTTTCAATAATTTGCTTTAACATATCAATACTGCATTCACAGCTGAAACAATTAATCTAGGTTTTTAAATAAATCCCACACACTATAATGGAACAGATACTTCCTTTCTGCCAGTCAGAACCTAAAAGCTTGTTAATACTGGGCTATAGTACAAATTCAGCAAACTTTTCATCCCAAACTCAGAAAACAGTATGGCAACTTAGAAGACACTCAAAAAAGTTGGTTGAGAAGAAAAGCAATTTTTCAGCTAACACAGTACCTGGAATTCTATTAAGCTGTTGCCAAGAGAAGTCTTCATGCAGAACAATTTTATGAAAACATACTCCATTGAGCTGATTCTATCTACTGCTGTGCATGACCTGGTACAACTGACAACTCGCACTACGTTTTATGGTCACATATCTGAAGTTATTCATTATTTAAATACTAAGAAACAAACAATTTCACTGTTGCATGCCCAAGAACCTTCCAACGCACAATCATAAGCACAAAGGGCCCAGGTTTGCCTGTTAAAGAAATTAGGGATTCTTTTAGATATCTGACATATGTAGTTCAGTAAAAGCTACCAGTCCTTGACATAAATAAATACTGTGCAATTTATTGATTTACCTAATTTAACTAATGTGGTTCATCCACAAATCAAAGTAGTTACCTTAACCACAGCTTATAAAACTCAAGAATGGGGTATTTATGCAAGCATATGTATATATGAAAATATAGCTATGACAGGTAAATATATATAGCTACAAGTGATTTCATATACAAAAGCATCAACTTTAAAGTTGCAATATCAAGAATTTGTAATATAGCTGACTGCAGAATCAAAGATTTCCAATTGCTTTCAATTAGCCACAACCATAAAAAGACTTAATTTTTAATAAGTAGAACAGCATGTTTTTAATTCTCTTCTTCCTTACTGTAACTAATAGATTAATAAGAAACAGCTACCCATTTAATAAGCATGACTTAAATTCATTTTTATTTGTGGATTTTGTTTTGTACTGCACACCCTCCAAGCATAGCACTATACATATAGTCATTAATTTGCTGAAGAAATTTTAATGACTGCTTTATACAAGACTTTTGTAAGTATAAAGGAATAAATTTTCTCAGCAACTTATGAACTGGAGAGAATTTAACAATTTAAAAAAAATCAGACTTCTTCAGCAAAAGCAGTTGCCAGCACTTAAACTCAAATCGAACTACACAGCAGATGATATTTGATTTAAAAAGGGGAGGCAAAGGGGAAAAAAAAAAAAAAAAAGTACCTCAATTTCTGCCTTCTTTTTTTCAATCTTTGAAAAGTGCTGACTTTCAATGAAATAATAATCCAAAAGATTAAAATATTTTCCATTCCTCAGTTAAACACAAGCAAATCAATCAAGAGTACATGCTTCTACACAGCAGAACGTGAAACTATTTACCCTCAAGAAAAACAAGAGCTGGTTCTGCTGTAAAGCCTGTGCTTGAAATAGAATGTTATCATTTAAAGCAACTGAAATGATCTAAATATTATGCTTTCCTTAATTCTATACAGAGATTTAAAATGGAAAACTTTTACCTTAAATTTTAAGACCTTAATCTTAAATTTTAATATTAAAGATTGAAGAAAATGAAGTCTTTAAAAGACAAACTAACTTTGGGACGTTAAGTAAATACTTCCAAAAATACATCACACATTTCATTCACTGTGTATTAAGAAACAGTAGTAACAAAATTATTTAAATATTTTCAAGATAATTTAATTTATTCTTTAGCAATTCTGTATTCAGTATTATCTGTCCTAGAAAACATAACTTTAAGCCTCTTAAATACTTAGTGAGCAAGTGCATACAGTTTTGTCTTTTTTTAAACTGAGTAAAATCCTTAATACTAACATGGTCAGAGGGAATAAGCAATCAACCACACAAAAAAAAAACTTACCAACATCCATGGCAGTTTCCATGAAGCTTTTCTGCCTTGAAGCAAATTCAGCCAACAATTTCTGTTGCCTTTCCCTGGCTTTCTGTCGTCTGAGTGAAAGAAGCAGGGGGAGAGAAAACGAGGTGAAGAAAAAAAATGGGAAAAAAGAGTACATATAACAGAGGACAACAAATTAGGTTTTAGTCAGTAGTTTCAGGCTTATTACAGTCTCCACCTTCAACAATGTAATACAAAATTCAAGTTTCTTTCTAAATAAAAGATTGATTTTTCAAGCCTAACAGTTATTTTGAGTGTGAAAGAAATAAAATCCTGCTCTGAAATACCCTCCATGAACTCAAAATGTCTTTTAATGGATTAGGACATAGCATCATAAGAAAAAGAACCCAAGACTTTATTCTTCAAAGTTATTTTTCTATTGCGCAAGAGAAGAATAGCAGAGTGAAATGTCAATTGTCAAGTGCTCCTGTGAGCAACCAATGTTAACAAGATAATAGTAATCATAACAGTAGTAGTAATAATGATAGCAGCAGCCTACCTCACTCACTTTTGATATGAAGCTTGATGCCATGGGAAACAAGTATGATTTATTTATTTTCCAGCTAAGGCTCCTTATACTGATTCCCCCACTTCTACCCAGGATGCTGGTTACCAACAGCTTTCATACCTAAAGAAGTCTGAGACTGTTTCCAGATTGAAGGCCTTTATTTCCCTGGAGCCACGCTGACTTGACTAACTTTTTCCTCATCGTTTAATACGGCTCTAGATTTACAAATGGAAGACATTAGACTCATTCTTGACTATCCTTCCATTTAAACTGTATTAGTGATCTGTACAACACTGTAAGACCAGCTATTCTGTAACTGTGTATATACATACTGCAGCAGGTAGAATAATATTGATGGATGTAAAAAGATAAAGAAAATAGAAATTTATTATTCTCTTCCTGAGGTACCAAGAAAGGGTCTTTACTTTGACACGAGTTTACAAAGAGTAGAAATGGGGCAGTGCAAGTGGAAAAACCAAACAAAACTCATACCACATGGCTCATGCAAAGACCTACATACACCATGGCTGGGGCTTTTATGCAGCACCTTCCCAGTGCAGCTAGGGACGCTCTATCATAGCTACAAACTCTGTGCATCAGCATTTACAACACACTCCCTCCACACAGGGATGATTCAGATAACTAACAAGGGATTTAAAAACATCACTTGGCGTCTGATATGCTGATGGGTGAGTCCTCGTCTCCAGCACTGTCTGCTTATTACTGTCCTGGCACAGGAACAGACATGCACAGGACCAAAGCAGCTAATATACTGTAACATGTTATCCTTAAGTGGCCTGTTTATAAATCAAAGCTTCTAACTTGTTTTCTTAAAAGCACCTTAAACCCCCAAATACCTCTGCCCATTTATCTGTCATGTTTTACCACCAGCATTTCTCAAAATGACTTCTATTTACAACAAACCTAAGATTCATTATTCTGAGCATCATACCAGGGCTTTCATTAAACCTCTTTTTATTTATTCCTCCCTGGGAATTTCTCAATACACGCCTTGACTGAAAGCAGGGTGACTGTAAACAGAGGCCTTTAATAAGAAGACATAAACAAACTCTGACAGGTTCAGTACAGCTCAGTACTGTAATTTTCCATGATGGCCCATGGGAGTATGACACTGCAATTGAAAAAAACACTGCAAACAGCTCAAGCTGCATTACAGTTTCTATGGCAACAACCCATTGCCTCAGTGATGCCAAATATGTCATTATATGTTGAAGTAACCAAAAAAGGGTGATCACTGAACACTCACAGTCTACTTGGTCTTCACTAACACAAAACTAGACTTGGGTGTAAAAGAATAACAAAACAACAATAAAAAAGAATGTAAAAATTGCCACGTGGTTATATGAGCACTGTCAATTTATGAGATTAGTCATTTCAATTATCACACTGTCCATTAATGGGTCCCCAATGCCATTATGAACTGGGGGGAAAGAAAACAATCACTCAGAACAACAAAGAACTGGAAACGTTTATTTTCATCCTTAAGCTAGCCCCAGAACTTAACTGAAAACATAAAAGTGCCCACAACTGATCTTTGAAAATATCATATCCTTTTTAGAGGGAAAGGAATAACCTTACCCTTTCTATATGAAAAGTTACATGATTCATTGATTCCCATCCTTCTCCCACGCATAAATCCAGCACTACTGAGTACCACAATAATGAGTAGGTGTCCAAGATGTAGCTGTGTTTTATTTAAAGCAGCCATTCAGTCTGGCATTTTCTGAAAGAATTTTACACACTAAACCTTGACTATTTCTCTCATTTACTGAACTATTAGAAGGGATGTTGAAAATCACTAACTGCACGCTTGCAAGAAAAAGGAGTAATTTTACTTTGTACAGTATGTAACTTAGAAAAAATATTAAATCTCCTTTTTATGTTTAATTTTCAAGTACAGTGTAGGTCTTGGACACAGAGATAATTTAATGAAAAAAATATTTTCAAATAAGAATGTCAGGATGAACAAAGGTAGCTAATCTAGAAATCAACTGAGCCAGATGGCTGCATGTTTATAGAACCAAATTTATAGAACTGTAATTATAGTCTGGTTACATAAACCATTGATACATCAAAATACTGCATGGACAAAGTATACTATTCTTGTCCATTCCAGCTTCTGCGCTGTCTCTACTTCAGTTCATGTGGTAAACACTCTGACTTGACACTCTCTACACTCCGATGTTCTAACACTAACCACAATCCTCTTGCTTCAAATTCATTGTTCCAGCTACCAATCTCTTCCCACACTCCTCTCCCACCTCCACCTAACTCTTCTTTCCAGCTGGCTCTATTACATCCCCCCTGAATGCCAATTTCTTACTCGTGACTTCCAGGCCTTTGCATTCCTGTTCCTCCTTCTCCTACCAACTCTCAAAACTCCTCCCCCATAAAGATTTTCACTAAAAATCGGTTCTTTCACTTGCTATTCTTCTCTGAGTATTTCTGTCCTGACACCCAAGTTCTTCCCTATAATCCCCAACTTGCCAGCTTGAGTCTTCCCACATCAAATATTCATTTGACTTGGCAACTTCCCTTTGCTCGCTATTACATCAACCAGAAGGTTTCCCCTCCCAGTCCCAGTCTTCAACTCTGCTCCTACCAGTCCTAGTTTTCACCTCTACTTCTCCACTCTGGTTGCTATCCTCTAGGCATTTGACCTTGATGAATCATCTTCCATCGGACTCACTTGCCGACACATTTGTTAAAAGCAGAAGAGAAGCAGGCTCTCTGCATTCAGTTTCAATACAGCTAGTAATTTGGGTGCTCGCAAGACTCCATTATGCCCCAACCTCAATCTTGAAACTGTCTGAGTTTTTTCCCAAAAAAAATTTCAGCCCAAGACAGGCACCAGGCATGCAGGTCTTCAGGCCACGTCACAAGAAAATAGCAATTTAATCTAAAAAAAGTTTAAAAATTATTAAAATTGAAAACCGAATTTCAAAACTGAACATACAGAACAAGCACAAAAGGCAGAATTGCCAAAGCCACATATATTAAACAAACAAAAATAATAATGGTGTGATGTGTTCATGTGAATGAACAAACAACATGAAATAAATGTCTAAAAATGTCTAACTCATCTTGAGGTTAAGCCTGAAAAGTTAACACGATCTTCATTGTATACCTTTGTATATGAGTGGTGTACATGGCAACATGAAGAGTGAGCATGCATATAACATAAAATCATTATGAAAGTTTTCTAATGCAAAGATCTAGTTAGCAAGGTGCACGTTCTTCCTCAATACCCATGTAAAACATGTATATTCAAAATGGCTAAAGAAAAGTAGAATTAAGACATTCTTTTCATAAGCAATTCATGCAAAGGCCTAGAGAGAGATTTGTCAATAAGATGCATAACACATGCTGCCCTTCTACTGCCTCTTTACTTTGTTATTAATGTTACCTTTCTTCTTTATCCAAAGTTTTCTTCTCTGCAGAGCTGATCTTTTTTGGTGGTACAGGAGGTGTCACCTTTCTGCATATCTCTTCAATTATACGTTTATTCAACCTGCTCTGTACAGCAGCTTTCAATAAAATTCTTTCTACTGCTGTCATTCCATCACCATGAGAGTATCTTGGAATTTCTGGGTGGATTAAAACATCCACATCATCTAGCCATGGAGGATAGTAAGAGTTTTGTTTTCCTGAGAGTTTATGATGCAATTTGATCAGCAAGGACAGAATGCTTTCCTTGACCTCTAGAATGGCTGTGGTTAGCTGAGGAGTTGCTCCAGGTGCAGACCATTTCATTGATGTTTTGGGCCGAACCACCTGATTTGCCTCACTGGTGTTGCGATTGATGATCTCTTGAAATTTCTTCCTGCGTTCTGCGACTAAACTGAACACTTGAGCTGTCCCCGAGTTCTTGGGGGAAGAAACAAATTACAATGTTTAATTTTCAAAAATACAAGTATAGACAATACACATTTATAAAACTATAAAAAAATACTTTAAGCTAGGAGGAAAAGCACAAAACATTTGAAGTTTCCTTTCCCCTTCCAAAACGCACTGGGATTTGGTATGGCAAAATACTAAGCCCACATACCATGTTTTTTATACAAATCTGTAATAGCTGCAAAAAAAGCCAAGTACAAAATGAAAATGTCATTCATACCAAAACAATCATCAATTGGCTTTGCTCTAGTCTAACTCAGAATTCCATTTTCCAAAGAAATACTTCCTTACTTTTTCTAGAATATTCATAATTTCTAGAATTTTCATGTAATTTCAGTGTCTCTATTTAAGTCTACTGAGCTCTGCTGCACAACGCAACTCATAATCCACAGAGGTGAACACAGGTGAGCCCACACATCCCCACAGGCACTATCCATTTTGTGTAGGTTTATTAGCTGAGATCCGGAAGCTTGCTGTTCAAGATCCATGAGCATGAGTGCAGTTACATTAATGACAGAGCCCTATTCTATCTATACTAACCTGCTTTCAGTCCCAAATTAAGGGCACATGGAAGCAACTCACATATACTGAATCCCTAGCAGAGATGTTTCCTCAATATTTTGAACATGAAATTCAGAATGCTTTACATCTTACCCTTTCCTTCTCAGGACTCTGACCAGCCAAGAGATATCAAATTCTTCAGAGATCAAACATAAAAATGGGATTCTGACAATCATCTCACCTACCTTATGTTCTAATCTATTTCATCTCAGCTACCTCAATTTTTATCTATTTTTCTAACATTAACATGCAAAACAAATATCCATTATGTTCCACCACATCCAGCATAAAGTAATCAGAAGTGCTGTATACAAAAGTTGTCCTGACACAGAGGTTGTATTATCGACTGGATATAAATTTTTCAGGATCCCACTGTTTACATCTTCATTTTGTTTTCAAAAAAACCCAAAAAACCCAAACCAAATAAACGTGCCATTAACAATTCAAAATGCACTTTTAATGTAAGGTTAAAAGTTCTCTAAATTCAGGAACGCTAAGACTACTCTACATTATTAAATGTTAGTAATAACTGGCAAGACAAAACAGGCCTAAACACAAAGCTCAAGCAGTACGCTATCAGTGACATTTTATATTTGATAGAAAGCTTTTATTTCAAAATATGTATTAAAAATTAAGAGCATTTCGTTGTTTAAAAATCTACTACCTAAGATTACACTCAATAATATGAAAAAAGCATGAGTCCTTGCAATATGAATTAAGAGGAAATTCAGGAAAACTAGATTTCACTGAATGTTAAGGTGAGCACAGTTAAAGCCACGTTGCTAAGTTGATTGCTTAGGAGAACAAACTGCACACAGATCTACCTCTCTCTGGAGGCTCTTCCGCCTTGAACTCTGGTAGATTGAGGACAAAAAAAAAAAAGTCATTAAATACATCATTTGCAAGGAGGTATCATTTGAAATAACTTCTGTTATCAGTACACTCAAAGATTACTGGAGAAAAACATATCCTAAGCAATTCATAAAAACAGTGAAAAATACTCCTAACAAAAAAGACCAAACAGGAAATAAACTACTCTGGAAAAAATGATTGGTATTTGTATATACTTACTTGTGATGAAGCTAAACCATCAGAACTTGTACTTGCAGGTGGTTCCCTCTTCACCTCTGGAGCAGTTTCTGGCACTCTTACTCGGACATAGTTAATGAAGTGACGCATATTAGAAACCAAGCTACTACCTGGAAACCAACTGTCATGGCAACGCTCTTGACCACCTGCAGATTCCTAAAATAACAATAAAGAAAGAAGTATACTTGCTTTTATGTGTTACTGTAATTCATGTGGGTTTTATAATTGCATTACAGAGGCCACTATGATACAGGAGCAATTATGCTGAACAGTATGTATCTCACTAGAGCTGATACACCTGTTTAAAATTATATGGCTGATGCCAACCATGAGGACTACAGGTCTGCTAAGTACATAAATCTGTATGTTTGGTTTTAATATAATCAAATACAGACATCAGACCTATGTAACAGAAGTAAAAGGAACTACTCAGAGAAATCCACAGCTGTACAATCTAAGATTAACAAAAAAAAAAAAAAAACAAACTATACAAAGTCAATCTCTGAAGGGGAAAAAAAAGTTGCAGATCTGTAGTCATAAAAGCAATGTTAAACAGCAGGAAAAATTAAGAAAGTTATATACCATAAGGGAATCTGGAATCACAAAAATAATGGCTCTTTATATTCTAATTCTCATCAAAAGCACGGTTGAAACTTTGGCTAATTGACACATTTTAGAAGATACAGACTTCAGCAATAACATGCTCAGTGATAAAATATTTCAGTTGAAAAATCCAGAAATTTTAAGCAAGTTTCATAATCAATAATTTTAATTTTTTTTTGCGTCCAATTTCATGTATTAATTTACAGAGTAGTAACGCTGTAATCAATCTGTGTTACCAGGTTATACATACAGAAACTGTTGAAAGTTTCCTCCTGCTTAAGTAAAGATGTTTTATTCTCAGGTAAAATTATAATTTTAATAAACATCTGTTTTTAAAGAACATGGAATCATTAGACAATACTTTTATATTTTAATGAAAAAGAATTTATTCTTACCTCTTCATCTGACTCCTGTTCTGGAGAATTTTCCAATCCCAGCTCAATCAAATACAAAACCATGCAGAGCACATGTTCTGATAAATTCTGATGATCCATTAATATCTAGGGAGAGAAAAAAAAAAAAAAAAAGCCAAAAAAAAAGACATTCATATGTTAGAAGCTTTCACCTTTGAGAGTTTCACAGTTTCTATTACAAAAAAAAACAAATAACAAAACCCAAAACTGCTAAAAACCTGATGAACAGCACTAACAAATTAGATGGTAAAGAAAGTAGCTCAGTATACTACCTACAAAGAGTGCCTCAGAGCATGACCTTCCAGGTTAGCCACACTAGGAAAGGTAGAAGAATGTCTGAGCCTGATTTTTTTGCCTGGTTTTTTGTTTGGTTTTTTGTTTTTTTTTTTCTATGATGATACATAAGTATCAGTTAAAAAGAAAAGACCGGACAGGCAGAACACAGTAACACCACTTGCTATTTCAGTGTATTCCGGGTTGACACTGAGCACCGATTTTAGCATGTAAAATAGTTTTCTTTTTGTTGCAGAATAACACTTTCTAAGCCCTATCATATGCACAAAAATATGGTTAGGAAAAAATTATTTTCAAGAGCAGTGAATTTCCTATTCAATTTCCTGGAATACCTACTCTGAAACATCAGCAGGGTATTTTACATTTCGCTTTTATTATTACGGAATGCTCCAGCACAATACCTGAATATGCTATAGGATTAAACAAACAAACAGAACTCCAAAATAAACTTTCAAGTAAGCCAAGAATAGTAAGAGTAACAACATTAATATAGTTCTTCAATAACAGCAATGGAGCACCACTACAAAATAAGATGTGGATGTGATGGATCAAAAGCAGTGCTGTATTTAAAAGACAGGAAATCATTATTCCACTCAGCCCTTTAAGATTCGACTATACCTAACTTACAAAAGTTTTCTGGATAACATACTTCGGACCCCCAGGTTTTATAAAAAATTGTTGGGTTTTTTTTTTAAGATTACTAAAAATTATTTTGAGGTTTAGAAAAAACTGACCTTTGAGCATCACCACAAAAGCAAAATTTAACTTTACATCTTTCCAGGCAAACTTGTACCTTCAAACTGTTGCTAGTTCAAACTGCAATTTAATCTCACATCAAAATGCCAGATAAAGCCACACAGATACCACTACTGTCAGGTACAAGCAAAGAGCTGCCCCCAGCCTCCCCTCTTTTTTTCATGTGACTAGTCACCAGAAGGCCTCATGATGTCCTAGTCCTATAAGCAATGCCTAGATAACTGGAAACACCAGAAGGGTTAACATTAATTTAGTTCACAACCATCTTCACATAATCCTTTTTAATTATAAATACTAAATAACCTTATCTTTAAATTAATAAATGCCCGTATCTTTCTTCTAACACAGCTTTCAATACACTGAGAGGAAGAGGCAGTGCTGCTGAAATTAAAAACCCAAACAGCTTTTCTCTTGAGAAAAGCTTCTGATTTAAGGGGAAGAAAATGGCAAGAGCCTGCAAGCTGCTGAAAAAGAGGACGAGAAAATACGTTGAAAATTTCATTGTAGACAGGCTACTATGGAAATGAGTATTACTCATAAGAGGATGGCATCTAAGGAGAAGGAAGAATTAGTAATAAAATAGTAACATTTTTATACATTTTTTTTTAAAGGGAGTTTTTTGAAGTTACACTAGTTACAGTCAAACCTACAGTTTACTTAAGTAATTAATGTGAAAACAATAGGAAGTTCTTGAGAAAAACTCCTTTTCTGACATAAAGGTGAAATATATTGAATGAATTCAGGTAAAATCTTAAGTCTTCATTCATTTCAATGGTATATAGACAACTTACAAGATACTTCATTAGAGAAAGAAATCAGCTGTAACAACTCATGGGAATAAGCACAGCTTTTTATAAATAGCACATTTTTACTATATTTTACAAAAAATATTTTCTATTCAACTGAAGTTTAACAATGAAATGAAACGAGCTTTAGGGGAGCTGGAAGCACTTAAGCCAGCACAAAAGGAACGTCTGCTCAGGAAAAGTATGACTCAATCAAACCACTTCTTACAGGCCCTCATCTGCATCTGCAGCACAGTGCTTTGAAAACACTTTCCAAAAACAAAGACAGATTCAAAGTTTTCTGATGAACGTACTCTTCAAGAAGGATGTCCTTCTCTTAAAAAGGGCAGCCAACTGCCGAAGACAAAACAAACACAATTTAAAGGCATCAGTTAGTCCTGAAAAATAAGTGCTATAATGTTATCAAAAGCCAGAACTGTATCTGGGAAGTGACATTAGAACCAACTGCAGTTATGAGGCATATCTGCCACCGAGGATCTAAAGCCATCAAGACTGCATATATTTGAAGAGGCTGCTGATGCCTTAGAACACTGCAGTGGGAGCCAAAGTAACACTACTCACACCACCATACTCCCTGGAACTATCAAGGAGCAACAATTCAAATAGTAACTCTGACAGTTAAGATAGATTTCCACAGAGTAAGGCTGCTAATCCACTCGGGTACCTGATTTAGTGTATGTATATATGAAATAATCATTCATGAAATCATGAAAACGGTCGAAAAACATCATCATACTAGACTTGGAAAATAAGTCAATCAACCAACCAAAAAACTATTATATCAATTTGAACTTGACTACTCCAAATGATCTATTTAAATATTATGCTTCTAAGAACTCCTGTTCTGAAAAAAACAGAAATAAGATACTGAACTTAATGAGAATTATGACTGTACCTTATAAAGAAGTGTGAACAGTACAATGTGCAGAGTTTTACAGTGCAAAAGCTTTATGAGACCTTTGTAACTTGAGTGCAGTGGTGTTCTCTTCTTGTAAGGAGGCCATGGGTTCCCAGGGAATTTACCACTTTGCTTTAAGCTGTTGAAAGAAATGAGACATTAAACACTACAATAATGTAGACAACTGCCACCATTACAGATAACTATCCTGCATTCTTTTTGTTTAGACTGACTTTAGAATTGATGAGCATTTCTAAGGCATTTATTCAAGCAGCATTCCAAAACCAGGAATATATACACAAACTGAATCCATTCTTATTTTTCTGTGGATTACCACTGATTTAAATTACCTTTATTTATAAAGTTAAATGAATTTCCAATTACTGCTATTAAGCTACGAATTTAAGAATTCCATTTTCATTCTAAGAGGCACATCAAAGAGGCAGAAAACTTTTCACTTCACCCAAATCCACATGTTAGTCAGACACTGAACATAGAAATCTCACATCTGTAGGAATGGATTACAGGCAATACCAGGAAACCCTGAACACAGAAATCACAGAATCAAAGAATGGTTTGGAAGAGACCTAAAAGCTTATCTAGTTCCAATCCCCCTGCCACAGGCAGGGACACCTTCCACTAGACCAGGTTGCTCAAAGGCCCATCCAACCTGGACTTGAACACTGCCAGGGATGTGGCAGCCACAGCTTCTCTGGGCAACCTGTTCCAGTTCCTCATCAACCTTATAGAGAATTTCTTCCTTACATCTAATCTAAATTTAATCTCTGCTAGTTCAAAGCCATTTCCCCTTGTCCTGTAACTACATGCCCTTGTAAAAAGTCCTGCTCCAGCTTTAACATTAGCTATAGCAGACAGTACCAGTGCTACCGTATCTGAGAACTTAAATATTAAGTGTTAAGTTTAACATGGACCCAAATTTCTAATAAGGAGCTGGAATCCAGTTCAATAAATAATGCAGTTATTCAATAGAACATTACGCCATTCAAAATTACTTACAATGTACATTTATGATGACCCTTTGACTTAATGAAATGAGCACAGGGGCAGAGGATTATTTCACCAAGTTTATTATATGGGCTTTTTAACCTTGTTTTTTACTCCCAAGGTGTGCAAAAAAAGAGACAACCAAATTAAATTACCTGAAATCAAAATCTATAAAGATAAGAAGCTGTAAGGGATGGAATGTTAAGGAACAGAATTAAGACCAAATAATCTTATTTCTTAGAACATAAGAGAGTTCCACAAATGTTTTTTTCTTGTATTTAGATCAGTACTTAATTCACCTACAGTTTCTGCAGTGGTGGAATACACAGAAAAAACCCACACTGTCTTCAGTATTATTTCAAAACACAGAACACTGTAATACTGTGCTTCATGTACCTAAATGTAAAATAAATAAAAATAGATAAGGCTGCTTTCTTTAAGTAATTTGTAACTGATTTTTAAATATTAACTTTTGGTTAAGTATTTCATCTGTGATGACATTCACTTCTTAGTCTGTGGCACTTCCTATGTATTTCTAAATATTTATGGAAGAGTAATAGACTAAACTAACCGAAGCCCTGATACTGCTTTTACAAACTATTTACTCAAGGGCAAATCTGAGGTCTGAAAACACTGGTACATGATTAGCGCTACCAGACAGTGAAAATGAAAAAATTATTGTGCAAGAGCAACAATAGGATGTTACATTTTTAAAAACGATCCAACTTACAATGCTGTGTATCTGTCCATTGCAGACTGCACATCTCGACGGTAAACCGTTCGAAGTATTACCATGACCGGGTCAAACTCCTTATCCCAAACTTCAGCTGTTGTTTGAAAGAAGTTACATGTCAAAATTCTCTTTAAAGACCTTATAACTTATTCTAGATTCTCTTCTTCACTAGCTTTCTATTATATAGTAATTTCTGAAACAAAGTACAGTAATATTAATAATTCTTATTAACAATACTTACTGAACTAATAATTACTAATATTGATGGTCAAAACAATATCTTTGGTGAAATTTTTATTAGTTCCAAAACAAAACCAAAATAATAAATTAACAATCTATTAAGGCAATAGATCTTTTCTGTTAACAAGCTTTACTTTATCTTTTTCCTTTCTGTTACATAAAAATTTACAATGTGGGATAAAACATAAAAAGAAAAGTAAGATATTTCTGGTAAACTAACAGTTGCGATATATGCTGAGGAAATTAAAAAAAAAAAAAAAATTCAATTAAATTTAAAAATTAAGCGTATTTATCCAATTGTTAATATACGAAGGCAGTACCAAAAAACACCTTTCAGTACGCATCTTGTTTTGATCTTTTTAATTTGCAAGTACAAGTAAGAAAAGGCTCACAACATTTTTCATTTGGTACTTGATAAGCATAAGCCCTCTTGAAAACAGGAAGAGTGCAGAGCAGTTAAGCATGTAGGTGATATTTAACTACTAAATGCAGTGAACCAAATGACTACAACACAGTATTTTGTTCAGTCTTGAAAATGGCCAACTTTCTTCTTCAAAAACAGTTATGATCAATCATTTACAAACAAGCCTTTGTTTTAAAACTAAAACCTATGCATTATTTTGGCATTAAAATCTTCATTATCTCTGTTTAATTTGGTAGCTCTGAAGTAACATGCAGAGTGGCTTTTCAGAGCAATCACAAACAGGAAAGTCAAAACAGACCACAAAGATATCCCATTCAACTGATTTTTTTTTTTATTTACAAGGTATTTAATAAAATAAAACTAAGTTTCCAACCTAAAGCCAAATGAAGATGTTCATTCTATTAATTGCTTTGAAGTCCTGAGCTCTGGTAGCACAGCAATTGAAGGCAAGATTCGATGACCCCATAAAAGGAAGAAGAAACCCAGTAGATACAGAATTTTAACTCCACCAGCAGGCATAACACAAAACAAGTGCTTACAACATTCTTTAAAGTTTTCACAGGCAAAACTCAGCAGCTTTAGCAGATTTTGAGATTAAATTCCCCCAGGTGGGAAGACAAGCAGTCTATCCTCCTATTAACCCCTGCTATTGTTAGCAGTTCTACAGATACACTCATATGGTGCTGAGAGAGAACACATATAGTTTCCACTATGTATGAAATACGATCAAACTCAGCTTGCAAAAAGTACATTTTTTTCTGGACATAGTTTACTACTGCAGTCTGAAACACAGACCAAGCTTGTTTGGGCTGCTAATGCACAACTAGGAAAAAGGACTAAGTGACCATACAGGGAATATTAGAAATGCACACGCTTATCACCTTCAGCATACAAATCCACAGATAACAGGAAAAACTATGCTCTATTTTTTAAACTGATGGTTAATTGAAGGAGAATCTGGGACTTCAGTGATCATAAAGTAGATTTTTCCCCTAAATTTAGGAAAGCCAAGGATTAGGAGAAATGGATCTCCATGTGACTTACTTAAAGAGTGACAGGTCACAAACTACAATTCTTAAAACCAACTGGAGTATCACCATTCTTTTTTGAGAACCTATATAGTCTTACAAAGACTGTAACACTTAAAAGGCTGTAATATGCAAGAAAACCACACTGGCTTTATTTCTGCAGAAGCTCTTTCAGTTTTGTATTATTGTAAGGAAAAGAGATTTTACATAGTGTTACAAATTACTTCGGTATTCATTGCTATAGATGAGATACTTAAACACTTTAAGATGAACAATCGACTCCAGAGGTAAAATATGTTAAAAGAACCCCAATACAAAAATAAAGAGAAAACCCCAAAACTCAAAAATCAAAACCAAAACCAATCAACCAAAACCAACTATAATGCTCCCTAAAGTTTTATAGTTAAAAATCAATCTTATTTTTTTTCCTTCACAAAAAAGATCAGCATGTCACAAGCTCAAGAAAAAAAACAGACACCACATAAGGAAACACAGTTTACATTACATTAAAATAAATTTCTTTTAAATACATAGGTGTTAAGCTGCCTAATTACACATCAAGGAAGCAGAACAGATTAATTCCCAAAACTGAAGTTTCACAAAATTACCGCACTGGTTGTTCATTTGTGTACAAAGTGAGAGCTTGGCCGACTCATCAATTTCCCAGTACAAAAACTAGCAAACAAGTTAATTTGAGAACTAATACTGTACTAACAACAACAAAATCCACAAAATAACACAGCCTACAAACCAAATGGTTTCAAGATTGTCAGACCAAACCCTGCTAGTTCTCAAGGGAGGTACACAGGGGAGGAAGGAGTTAATCCCTCTTCAGCTTTGCCATGAGCTGAAGCACAACCAGAGCACATGGAGCATTTCAAATTCCTACAGGCTTATCTGCTCAGTGACAGGAAAGAGTAATGGAACACTGAGTTGCTAAGTTTTTCCTCTCCTTTGATACGCCAATATTGTGTTTAGTCCAATTTAGATGATGAGTTGGCTGGGGCAAGAAACTTGCCATTTTTGCGCTGTATCCGCTGTAGAATTACAGAACAATATTCTCTAACCAGTCCAGCCTGAACTTTGTTCTAGACCCTCACTATTGACTAGGAAAAATGTTACAGTATACCAATATAGTTAAGCAATACAAAAGAATGAATTATATATCATGGTACCTTTATTAATGAAAATGCAGAGAAGTTCAAAGACAGTATCTTTGCAACTGACACCTCACTAGTGCTAACAGTTGTAGACTCTGAAGAATGTAAATCAGACTTTTTTAAATCCCATGAGTAATGACATACGCAGACCAGTGAAATATAAATAATAATTTTTCAGTTCTCTTTTTTTCCCTTGTTTTCTAAGGATACTCTATTAATAAGAGATGCTCATTTTCACTCTAGATAAAAATAAAACTATTAAAACCTACTAACAGTGTTTAGCAGTGCTTTTCAACAGAAGAGACAGACAATCATGAAAAAGTCAAACAAGTTTTGTGGGGTTTTGGTGGTGGTAGGTTTGGGGTTTTTGTGAGGAGGGTGAGGCAAAGTTTTTATTCATCAGTTGGGCTTTTCTACTTGTTTGTTTGTTTTCCTAAAAAAGAAACCTCTAGTTAAGCATCTTACCACCAAGTATTTTACAAGAGGACACTGATTACTGTACCTTTAGGTGTATACATTCCTTGTTGCATAGAACCTCCAGGTTCAAAAACAGGAGCTTTAAAATCAGCAACTGCTGACAAGACTGATTCAAAGCTTAAGCTTCCTGGAATAATACCACTTTTAGGATTGGGGTTTTCTGGAATGTAATGTTTGTGTTAAGGAAAGCAAAGTCAACTTAGTTGCAGTACGCAGCACCTTACTCCCCTCTTGACAATTTCAGTCACTCATTTCAGAGGCTACGTTTCGGCAGTGCTCTGTGTTTACCACAAGAGGTCTGTATGCTCCAGCTGCTATGGAACAATAACTATAAGTGAAGTGAATCAAAGCCTCTTAAACACTAAACTTTTTAAAGCAAGCCAATTGCTACAAGCTTGGCTGAAGAGAAGTATTAAATGAGAAATAAGAACTACTATCTGTAGTATATATAAATTTTTTATACTTGCCTTTATTTACTAACACTTTGGCTCTCTTCATAGCATTAATATTTGACATTTACAGCCAAATGCAGTAAATAATTTGGGATCCATAAACACACTAAGTAATTCTCCATTTTGGATTGGCTATTTCTCATTTTTGGTAGCAACACTCAAGTGACCTACTGGCATTACCCCAAATCACAAGTAGCAATTACAAATAAAGAAATGTGATTGCTCGTATAAATTATTCACTTATTTTACATAGTTAAGTGAATCACTTTAAGTGATCTGCTTATTTTACATACTTAAGTGATCGAGTCACTAAGTGGTATTGCAATAATAATTCTTGTAACATATTTTTAAGTATCTTCTTTCCCATCTTTATAAATTCCTAGTACTTTGCGCTACCTATCCCTGGACTGCAAGCTCTTTTGGGCAATCATCACAAGCCATTTAATTTGCCTACAAAGCCTAATACACCGATAGCAGTTAAGACCTGAGCATTTGTATTCAACTGTTTGGGGACATGAACCATCTTTCACTGTGAAGAAAGACTTCCTAGATTTTGCTATTCTTCAAGTAAGATGCTTCCTCCCATGACATATACCTTTCCCTTTCATTTCAAAGCAGCATTCAGAATTGCTATTATTTGCATTTTTAGCTATTGAAAGCAAATGCCAATATAGCATAGAGTGGCTGCTTTTCAACCTGGCATAAAATTAGCAATAAACGAAGGCTCAAATCCAGACAAAGGTGATGCTTGGCTAAACTTCAAAAAATGCCATTGGAAAACAGACTTTTCACCTCACACCTAAAAGACTTTCGTACTGTTTAAAAAATAATAAAAATAAAAGGAGCAGCTCAGCATTTTGGATCGATATTAAAACTATTACAATCTACGCATATTTTGCAAGAAAAAACAAAGTTGGAGCAAATGCCATTGCTGATAAGCACATTCAAACACACCTTCACATGATTTTTTATAATTACATATGCTGAAAACATGTTGCTTAAGCTCCAAAATCCTACTACTATCCAGTTACCTGTCATTCTCATATGTGTACATTAACTAATATATGCCAAGGATATAAGATCCAATAATGAACTGTGTGTCCTGTCATTCATACAGAGTTGGGCAACCATCTCTGCTCTGAGGATCTCATCATCTGTCATTCCTAGAAGGGTAAAATTTTAAAAGCCATTAAAATAAAGTGATTTTAAAACACACATTCAGCATACGTTTATCATTAAATGCAAGTTAAACTTGATACAAACATTAACAAATTCTCAGCCAGAAAAGACAGGCACAAAGTAAACCTGCTGTCTTTCTGAAAAGGATACAGAATCTTAATGCGATCACATATATAAATCGCTCACTTGTATTAAAGTTTTTTTCCCCGCATTTCTATGTATTATCATAGAATGGTTTGGGTTAGAAGGGACCTTAAAGATCATGTAGTTCCAACCCCCTTGCCATGGGCAGGAACACCTTCCATTAGATCAGGTTGCTCAAAAGCCCATCCACCCTGGCCTTGAACACTTCAGGGATGAGGCAGCCACAGCTTCCCTGGGCAACCTGTTCCAGTGCCTCACCCTCCCACAGTAATTCAGTAACGGGCAAAAATGAAACCAAGTATCAAATGCTTTAAGTTACTATATGATTAATCAGCTGCATGGTAGCTACTAAATGTTGACTATAAATGAACAGTCATGTTATTTACATACAAGTATTCCTAAAGCAGCAATTCTTACCTAAATGTAAACGAAGACTTAAAAGAAGGACCAAAAATGTTAAGGCTCCTTCCAACATTGACCTTTCGTGCTCTGAATCAAGAACCGTATTTTGATGCTGTGATGCCATCGTTAAGAGATCTACCACCTTAAATCTACATAGCAAAGAGTGAAGTCATCATTCTCCAACATTAAAACACCAATATGAAATGTAACAATAAACTCAGGATTCCATTCATTCAACATTTCGTAATCAATGCAAAATGAAATGCATAATGCAATGCATAATACAAACATGCAAGAAAACCCTCTTTTCTTTAAATTTGGATTTTTTAACTATGGAATGTGCCATAGTGATATTTATTCCACATGAAAACACCCTACGTTTATGAATATATAAAATCTAAAGCAAATAAATCTGTTCTCAAACCCTAGTTTTATTCAGAATCAAAAGCCAATCCCGTATAAAAACAAGGATATACCTTGAAATACCTCTTTTGGCACAGCCCTTAAGCGTTAGTTTTGGCTAGGCAGAGTTGTACCACTGAAGATGTGTATCAGCTATGCAACCTTTCTCTCACATGGCACAAATTGGTAAACAGCTTCCACAACAGTGAACAAGAACAGTCATCTTTTAACCTTACCTTTCAAAAACAGATGAAATAAAATAATCTGGGTCCAGCCTAGAGGCACAGACCTGTGGAAAGAGAATAAATCCATTTGATTCAGTAGTTTGTTTGTAAACAACCACTGGCTTGGCCTCTCAGAAAACGTAACTTACTTGCAGCAGATAAATGTCAGGATCAATCATTGAATTGCAGAAATGAGACTGCACGTACGTCATGGCCTGCCCTTTAATTTGTAGACCATTTCTAACCCACATATTGCTGTGAATTTCAGAAAGACTTGCCTGTTGAGGGAAAATAAAATAAGAAGTTACAAACATTTCAGGGACATTCAGCTATTCAGATCAACATTAGCAAATCATCAATATATTATTACACATATAGATACATACACACTACATCTTCATACATACACCTTTTTTATACCAGCATACTTCTGGAGAGTGAGGGATGAAGAGGAACCACTGCAAGTTTATGAAACACATACTATACTTTCATATAAAAGTATGTTTCAGACAACAAAAGTTATCAAAGCCAATGAAGGGATTTATGTATTTATTAAAATGTTGAAAAGTACTCCAAAAATGAAGGCAAAAAAGTTAGATATAAAAGCAGTGATTACAAATACTGCTCAGTACCACTGACATACAAATAAATACAAATTGTAAATTTTAAAAAAGTGGTAGGGTGCATCCAATTCCTGAACTCATTTTCAATATAAGATAGGAAATTTTCAGCTTCAGGTTTCTTCTCAACTTGCACTCCTTTGGCATCTATTCCATAAACATGTAATTCCATGTTTTCAAAGGGGCGGTTCTCCTTAAACTTTTGAAAGTGCTATAGTGAGTAGTATTATCATAATTGTCAGAGTATGATAATTAACACCACATATTTAATTTTGGAAATAGGGAAAATAAATGTCCTAACTACTCAGTATATTCTATCTGTTATTGTCACATATTGCTAATTTTGATATTCCCCAATAAGACATACTTGTCCTTGTTAAATACTTATAAATATGTTTAAGTGACTGGGATTAAAAGAATCAGACAGCAATTATTTTTTGTTCTATATCTCTACATCTGCAAAGTCAGAAGTCTGCCAGTACCTGAATCTGAAGTGGGTGAATCATTAGTTTCATCAGCATCTCCTGATCCGGCAAGATTGTATCCAGATCTAGTTCTTGGCATTTGACGGCCTAGAAACAAAAGCAAGCATACACTGTACTGAACAATCACACTCAACAGGGAATTTCCACCATCTGCGTGACTAAAACATGTGCTTACCTTACTTAAAAACATGGCAAAGTAACGGTGCAATGGCAAATGAAAAGTAACTTGGTTAGGAGCTGGCTGAAAATAAAATAAAGATATTTTAATATCATATATTAAAAAGAAAAATCACACACCTACAAGTGTCTTTTTCACAGCCACCAAGAACAGTATCTCGCATGTCTACATTTCATGGTCTTAGTTTCCACTAACTTAGTATTAGTTCATTCCCTGCACTTCCTAATGATTCATAAATTTCCTTAGTCAGACAACTGTAGTTAATAGCTTACTAAATCCCCAGTAGGTAACAACTACTCTGATTGAGTATCACTTGTTAAAGTGGCAAAACTGCCTCCCAGTACCGTATCAGAAGAGGACTTCTGTTTTGCCATTGCTTCAGCTCATTCACTGGAACAGTAGTACATGAATGACAATGCTTTTAAGACTCACTATTTAAGCTAGCACCAGCAAATCTAAATCACCAAGAATCTACAAGAAACAATCCTAGGACATAACATTGCAAATATTAACTACAAACTCTTAATTTCAGCATGGCAATCCTTTTTTATTCAGTACCTAGAACTATGATTTAATTTAAGGGGGGGTGGGAAAGTAGGGAGTGTATCACCTCTGAAGTTTAATCAGATTTTCACAGTACTTCACTTGAATTCACTAGGGGTATTTACCTCATCTACGAAGTTGATAGCATCAAACCAGTCCTGAAGCGCTTCAAGGCAATATCTGACAACATTTCGTGTGTATTCCTGCGTCTCCTGCAGTAAGAGAAACCAGTGTACCACATAAGCCAAAACTGTTTGAAGTAAGCATCACTGTTTCCCTACTAAAAATGATTATATCATATAACTCTCTAACAATGCCGTAAAAACTGTAATATATTTCAGATTAAATCATGAAATCGTATTTCAAGACTAGAACTATACATTGTCCTCCAGGAGCAAAGCAGTGATATGAAGAAGGGAAGGCTGTGTGGGAGCTAAAACAATTTGCCCTGTGAGCTGAACTTACAAAGCCTGACTTCTTAATGGACTTTTCCTTTAATCTTCCCTTCCCCCTAAACACAAGACTCCAGACCTGCCTCACACTCTTAGGATATGTATGACACATTTCTCAAGCAAAAGCCAGCAGTGCTTCAGCCAGACAGACACTGTACAAGTGCTGACTGGCTCTGACACCTTTCTCATCAGGAAATACAAAAGCCACGCTCTCATCCTGCTGCTCCACCCTCTACGGTGGCCAGGCTCCGCTTTCCTGTGGGATGCAAAATGGAATCTCTTCAAACCCATCAGGTTTCACTAAACAAGTACATTAAACTATGAAATTTCTAAAACACTTTCAAATATACTGAGAAAAAACAGAAGGTTCAAACATGGTGGTGAAAACACGCCCAACAAGCCAACAGATGGAGCAAGGAATCATACAGGCTTTAAAAGGCAGACCCTTCCCAATCCTAAGCTAAAAAGAAGGAATGCTTCAAAAAGCTAAAATTGTAATTCAGTTTTCAAAAGACAGTTTAAACTTTTAAATTGATTTATTCATAATGTGTCAGCATAACTTACATCATGGAAAAGCTTTTGCAACTTCCTGATTTAAACTGTATCTTTAAAAGCTAATTTCAAAGATAAGTATTGATTTAATAAAAAATAACCAATAAGAAGTTTTTTCTCATGTTAAGTATTCCTGTAAGCTAATGGATTTTTACTATAACTTAATATAATTTACAGTCTAGCAAATATTAGTAACTCTTTGTTTTAGTTAGGGGACCGTCGGATGTGAGAATCTATGAGGCTTTCATCTTAGGTTGTTAGTAAAACACCACAGACCCATAAAAACTGCATCTCCCATCATAATGAGGCACCTATTCGCAGACATAATCAACATTATAATCGCATTAGGATGACATTATATCTCCTTTCCCACTAAACAAAGACAAAATGACTCAGAGACATTTATCACATTATTCCATATATACAGTCATATGGAACGATTGTACACATCCTGAACTTGTAGTCCCAATTCTGGAGACAATATATCAGGTACAAGCATGAATTCTATAGTCACTATGCAGAGTTCCAGTTGATCACAGCATATTTGTAGAAAAAGACAGCAAAACCCAAGTCCTTCCAAACAAAAATCAGACAGACCTTTCAGGTTCAACAATTCTACAGTAAGCCATGAACAAAACTAAGAATAATGCCAGAGAAATGTTAGTCTTACCCTAACTTTGCAGTGTGACAGAAGACCCCACATTGGCTGCGCACAGGCTTCCAGCTCAGCAGCAAAGGCAGCATAGTATGTCTGTGATTCAAACTCCACATGCTCATTTAATTCTCGTTTATTTAAATTCATACCTTCACAGATTTAAGCAGAGTTATACAACCAAAATATTTAACGAGAGCTAAGTGGAATGCATTATCTTTGGTATTATGCATTCACACACATCATAAGACAAAAAAAAAAAACAAAACCACAAAGCGGAACGCTCTATCCTATCTAGCAGCAACATAATGGATAAAGTATGAGAACAAGCATCAAAGTTTGAACAGAAATAGAGCAGAAAAACAGCTCTCGGTTGTCACTGCAGCCCTTGCTGTTCAGGTGACATTAACATGCACAGATTAATTTACCAAATATTGAAATTTAGAACTTCACCAGTAAAACACTTCAAGCACAAGTTACAATTTGCCCTTTAAATACAACCTGAGAATTCTGACACCATGCATCTCAGTCAAGTGTGATGCAATTGCTCTTTAAGTAGTCCACACAAGACAAACATCCATTAGATCATTTTCAAATCTACCTGCTTTCTAGAATATACTGTTCCCTTGCAGGAGTACAGACTTATGAGAATACTAATGACTTACATATCTACATACAGGTCATTGTAAGGATTTTGCTATTGCATACATTAAGCTGTCTTAAGATCCTTGTATTAATACTGATTATCAAAGTCACATACCTTGAAAGAATGATACAAAATTCATCCATGTTACCAGAAGACCATGATCTTCCAAAAATTTCTTTGCCACACTTTGGTGTGAAAGTATGTTTATAAAATCACTAACCAGGGGCCAGTAAGTATTATTCTTCAGTAGTGCTTCCCCACAGTTTACCACAACATGTAAACTATTTTCTTCATCTAGATTCAAAAGAAGAAAAAAGAACAAAAAAGAGAAGTATTTATTTTCCTTCTTGCTGTAATTTTAAATAAAGTTATTACACCAGATAATGCAAAAACTAACAATTAGGATTTACTGTAACATTGTGATCAGACACACAGAGAGAAAACTGCAGAAAAGAAGAACAGTTGTTCTGTGGTACCTGAGGCTGTTTTCTCATCACGGATTCATCAACATAGATCTACTCAGTAGGAGACACACACACTTTGAACAATATTGCAACCTTGGAAAAGCAGTGCATTAGTAAAACCATCACAGCTATGCCTTCTTTGAATACTCTCAAGAAGTATAAAAAGACCAAGAAATACAATTCCTATTACGAACATCTGAAAGGTATTTTGAATTTGACATGCTTCCAGCAAGCGAGCTACCTGACAGCATCCAGACAAGAATCTAGTATCAAAACCTATACTGGCATATTGAGTCTGAGGAGGACAGCAGAGAAAAGCACTTCCACTCTGAATCTGGAACACAAAGAGGGTTTAGGCAGCCTTCCAGAGACTAGGGCAGGACAAGGTTTCCAAAAGAAGAGAAGAAGACATGGGTGGTGCAGGGAGTAGATGTCCTTCCTCCCCCTAAAGCACAGAAGTACATTCTCCATGGCTGTCAAACAAATCTCTTTATTTGATTTTCATAACAGGGAGCCCTGCAAAGACCAGAAGGGTAACAGGACTGATCCCACATGCACAGTCCAAGAGAAAATACCTTCCAGCACCTATCTGTGAATTGCTATTCTATTTCAAGTGAACAGAAGAAAGAATCTTGCATCTGATGATCAGCCTTGGGGATGGCTTTTGCCCATCTGAAATACACTGAAGGACCCTTGTAGTCACTGTTTACACAGTGAAAGGGTCATAAGTACAGCACAGACACAGCTAAAGGACTGTTATTAAGAGACTCTAGTCTCCAGCTGATCAGGCACATCTGTATCTGAAGTGGTTCCCTTTGGTATACATGGAAGCTTTTTTTCCTGTCCTTTGTTGTGACTACTGAAGAAAATACTTTTTCCCCTCTTTCTCTGAGTTTATTTTGTTGGTTTACTGGTAGCAGGGGAAATGAAAAACCAACCCAAAACACAACAAGAACCAACAAACAAAAAACCACAAAACCAAATTCCTCTCTTACCTGTTATGGCCAACAGTTTCCTAACTTTAAGTCATACAATATTTTGATCTTGAGAAGTTTTACTTCCCAAGAACACAGCACAGTCTGAAAAATGAATGAGATTTCATCCCGAAAAACACACTGCCTGAGTTGCACACAGCAATGAATACTTTCTTGTTACCATAAGTTAATACAGAGCTCCAGGTCTTACAACTGACTCCTATCTATTACACTGAAGCACTGGAAGGAACAGGAAGCCAGAAGTGCTCTGCAGAGCTTCTCAAACTTCTCTGACACAGTTAATCAAATACTCTTTCATCTCTCTTGTTATGTGGTACATCTGTGAAGAAAGGAAACTAGGTCTTGTTGCTGAACTGCCTTGTTCCCATGCGCGCACACAGCTTGTCCAAGAACAGGGTAACATCTTGGCTGTCTTTGCTTGAACCCACTGAAGGACTCTTCAAAGAGCCAACAGTTAGATGTTGCTGATTCTCTGCCTGAGTATAGGCAAGACAAATCCAGCAATACCTCAAACTGGCAGTGGCATAGCCTCTTATCCAGAGTACTCTACAAGCCAGGGTTAAAGTAAGGTCAAAGAGGTAGGGTTTTTTAAAGGATGAACCATTACCAAAACAACTTTTTCCTTGGGATAGAAATTCTTCTCACATAAAAAGTTCAAGAGAAGTAAAATGCTGGAAGAGTGGAAAAAATCTCTAAGACCATAAGGAAATAAATATCCCTAGGGAGTCGGTTTTAGCATTTGCACCCGTATTTCTCATCCTCATCCTTTCACAGTACGTGTGAGAGCAGTAATCTGAACTACTAACTTTCAAAGTTGGTATCAACACAGCTCCTGAGTCAACTCTGTTTCATGAAAACAGTTTGTTTCTTAGCATCCACAAATACCCTTCATGAACTGTATACTTTTAACACGTGCCAACTATCCAAAAGACAATTAGGATCTGTGAGTAACACAAACTAAATCGGCTGTAACAGATAAAATTCCAGCTCCGTGTTCTCCATGTTCTTCTCCAACATATTTTCTACACCTAACCATTGGCTGGATTTGTAAACTTCATCTCATTCAGATACTAAATGACCCACATGCTTGCACTAGTTGCACAAACACAATTCTTTGCAATTTATCTCACTAGCACAGACTTCTAACAGACTTCTTACTATTTCCAGCATCACAAGAGATACCTTGAACTGAACACAAGATACAAGCCCACAGAACTGCAAAAGAAGGACATTGAGAATATGAGAGCAGGGGGAAAAACCAATAAAGTATTTTACTAATTTTTTTCTGTCAATTTACAGTACATCCAACGCCTTCTATACAAAGCAGTAAGGAGGAAGAGTTGTGAAAACACTGAAAACACTGTAAAGATTCCATTATGGAGACTTAGCTAACAAAAATCACTGGTGCTGGGGAATGGAAACATGTAGCTTCATTTCTTGGGATAGCTGTTCCAGGGGTAAGTCTTTTCTCACAAATCTGTTGCAAATATACCTGACATTATTAAACTCACCAGCTCCAGCTTACAAAATTAATTACCAGGAAGTTTCTTCAGAGAATGTCTAATCACAGTCACAGCAATTTTCTATTTGGCTGCAAATTCTGATCCATTTTAGAATCTTACCACCATGCTAGCAACATCCCATTCTGACCAATGAGAAACATTCTGTAGATGTTTAAAAGTAGTTTTAAATTACATTCCACAAATGTGGCATCAATTTAGCAAAAGTCACTTCATACACAAACTGTTAAAGATTCAACACTTTCCTCCGAATACCATAAATCAATCTATGTAGGGCAATAGAAAAATTTTTCATGCTGAAGTGCAGCTGAGGGCACTCTTTAGCTAGATGACTGACGATTTCCCATTTTGGTACAGTTGTGCTGTATTAGGCTATACACAGAGACAAAGGATACTTCAGACAAGAAAAATTAGAATTTCCTGCAGAAGTTTGGCAGCAACAGTCAGCCTATCTAGAGAGTATTTCCAAATTCCAACTAGGATAAAGACAGCTGAGAGGTATGCGGTCTATTAGTGTCCTGGTACAAGAGAACATGAAAAGCAGAAGTTGGCAAGATTTGTTATGCCATCATTTTCAGATAAGGACAGCTAAAACAAGGAGGGTAGAAACAGGACAGCTGTTCTCACTAGTAAAGTTACACAGTGTACACTAATTCAAATTGCCACTCTTGTCAACCAAAGTATTAAACCATTCTTCTCTATCAAGTTTATTAAGACAAGCACAGCTGAGAAGAATTAAAACAATTGTAAATACTTCAAATACCTGGGGAAATACCTTGAAAATATTTTTAAATTAATAAAGGGTCTCAAAGTGCATATACAATTTCTTATTCAAATATGAGCTTCACAAAGAATGTTTATGCACTTCACTCAACAAATGAAGCACCTGCAAGATAATCCTCTGTATTCTTAACTGTGTAACAGTCCTACAAAAGAAAAGCCTACAAAGCAAAGCATAACATGAGTGTCGCTCTTGATAACTGTATTTCTAGGAAATTTTGAGACTCAGCCTCTACCATATCTTGCTAGATCCTGTGCATTTTTGGGAAGAGGTTGGGGGGTGGGTTGACTACCAAAGAAAGCGATTAAATTTCCTCTACAATCAATTTTTTATTCATGGAAACAAGAAAACAAACAAATCAACCTACCTTGCAATTCACTTTTAATAAGGCAACTTTCCATCATATATAACAGAACAGTGACCATAATATCCAGCAGCTGACATTCTTCTGTTACTTGGCGTGCTAGCTCTTCATTGCTGAACAACTGAACACTGATATGCACAATTCTATTAGACATCGTGTCGGATTCATGGCTTTTCTTCAGTGTTTTCATAATAAAAGCATAATGCTGAACAAAAGTTTTTGTAAAAGCAATCTGTAAATTACAAAGAAATTTTGATGTTAATAAGTACCATGCAAAAATTACAGCTTTCTTTCATTATAAAATAATCTTTTACAAAAATACTATCAGCATATCCTGGGAAACACCAGTTGCTACGACAAACCAAAACTGATGGTCTGAGTATCCCATGTCTAGTTTCTACAGTCCACATGGAAAGACAAATCTATAGACAGGGGTAACTTATGCCTCCAATTTTACTACCTTATCACAAAATCTAATCTTCTCATTCTATACTTTCCACATTAAAAAACCCAGGGATGCTGAAATCAGGAATATAAGGTCTCAGCATACCTATGAAAGCAGTAAAGTTTTAGGATGTAAAAAAAATTAGTAATTATTAGAACTTCAATGCTTTCACAGGTATGCTGTATATTAAAAAAATATCAAGCTTTCCTTTGCTATTCTTCAGAAAACTGTTCAGGGTTTTTTAAACCAGGTATTTAAATGTATCAATATATGTAGACATAAATCTACATGTATATAAATGATACACATGATATAACCTACATGATATATCTACATGATATAATTTCTTGTCTCACTCCATTAGCCTCAAATTGCATTGTAAACCAATCTTTTGCACTGCATATACATTGTGTGCATATCTGCCAGCTTCGAAATTGTTTCTCACTTAGTACTTTAAGTTCTGAATTAACACCATCTGGACTTGCTTGGCTTCATCAGAAGAGATAATACAAGCTGTGTAGTGATGAAAATTTTCAATTCGAAGTCTAAAATCCCCTGCCTTTTCCTTTTGCAAGTATTAACCTTTCGTAAGCATAAAATTAGAAATTTTAAAACCACCCTCAGGCAGCTGTGTTTTCACCAGACTGCATACAAACCAATACTTTCATTTTACCTGCCTCAAACCCAGTGCTCCCATATTTTTATTACAGCACTACCATGTTATTCTCATTTAGAAAATATTTCCAAAAATATCATGATGCCATAAGGCTGCTCTTGGGCATAAAGACTGCTTCTTCCAGCAAATATCCTCAAAAATAAAGTTGCTCATGCAAAAACCAGACCAGGATGGTGATGAGGATGTCACTGCAGGAAACACTACAACACAGCTTAACTTGCCTTCCTTTAGCTGGTCCACAATGATGGAAAAAAATATAATAATTGAGTGTCTTCTACATATGGCACGCAGCTCAAGGGTAATTATTTTCAGCTAAAGCTTTTTTTGGAACAACATATTCTCAATACTTTTACACAGTTAATACAGTATCATTCTGATATTCGAAGGCAGAACAACCTATTATACGATTTCTTTTAAATTAAAGCTTGGTACAATTTTAATCACTGGCAATGACAATTAAAACAAACATTAAGATGTTTACGCTGTTAACGTTAAGTCTCAGACACAAATGATACACCTGATATTTTAAAAAGTTAGCATATTAATGCTGCTAGTAAAAAAGTATACTCTACTTATTACTTCATACTGTATAATGTTTAGATAGGATTCTTAGATTCTGTGATGTAGGAATTACATTTTACTTGTTAAACACAACATTCAAGATTATTGTAAAAATATGGCCCTCCTCTAAGGACAAATTTTGGATATATTTATTTAAGTCAGCACACATCAAAACTTTTTGTGTCTCACTCATGTATAATACTGAATTTCTGAAAGTACTGTAGATTCACTATCAATATGGTATAATGATAGAGATTCCATAATACACTTAAATAAATGACACAAGCATTATTCCTACATTCACCTTGAAGCTAAACAAACACAACCTTTCTAATTTTGAGTGGTGTTGTTTAAGCCCAGCCCGTAACTCAGAACCACGCAGCCACTAGCTCACTCTCCCCCTTTTTTTCTGACCCCTGCTCCCAGAGAGACGGCGAGGAGAATAGGCAGAACGTAAACCCCACTGCTTGAGATAAGAACAGTCCAGTAACTAAGGTACAATACAAACCCACTACTGCTACCACCAATAATAATAATTATGATGATAAGTGAAATAACAAGGGGAGAGAATATAAAACTAAAAGGAAAATAAAACAATAAACAACTGATGCACAATCCAATTGCTCACCACCCGCCAACCGACACCCAGCCACACCCAAGCAGTGATCTGGGCCTTCCAGGTAACTGCTCCCAGTTTATGTACTGGGCATGACGTGCTGTGGTACGGAATACCCCTTCAGCTAGTTTGGGTCAGGTGTCCTGTCTCTGCTTCCTCCTGGCTTCCTGTGCCCCTCCTAACCAGCAAAGCATGAGACTAAAAAGTCCTTGATTGGGGTAAGCATTACTTAGCAGCAACTAAAAACATTGGTGTGTTATCAGCATTGTTCTCAGACTAAAGTCAAAAACACATCACTGCACCAGCCACTATGAAGGAGAAAAATAACTGCTACAGCTGAACCCAGGACAGAGAGGAACAAACTAAACTTCTTCCCAGAGTTAGAACTCTGAAATACTGTGGTAAACTGCATCCTATATATAAACATAACCACAGTAGGTCAAATCAGTCCATCCAGCTCAGTATCCTATCTTTGAGTGGCCAAAGCTGTGTATGTAACTAAGGAAAAATGAAGAATGGAGCAAGAATGCATATATTTACATAACATGTCTTTCCAAATACTTACTCAGCTTCCAATCATTTGCAAGAAGCAGCTTCCTTAAGGCATGTTTTCCGTTCATTTAATTACCTTCACTAATTAACTAAGAACTTGTGCAGCTTCTAAATTTCTAGCCTATGCAAATACGAAAGTTATTTGTTCATCTGGCCTTTTGTCTTGGTGGCCACTTAACCATCCCAGAACTTTTAGAAGCCTAGCATCAACCCCATGTTTCAGAACTTTCATCTCCCATATTTATCTTCTCAATGCAAAGAAAAAGCTAGTTCTGCCAGGTGACAGCCATAATAAAACTAAATTTCCAATTGAAGAACTCTTCTACAGAATCTGCAGAACAGCATATCCAGGGGTTAGTGAAGTCCTACTGCTATAATAGCTGCCTCAATGTTCACTATGGGAGGTGCCTGACGAGGTAGTGCATTTCTGATAATGGTTTGTTTATTCATTTTCTCTACCAGATGCTTTTGCATTTCTCTACTTCCAGTTTTCCAGATTTCAGCAGGACTCTGCTCTTAGATGATTTACACTCTTCCATCAACTTCCTGTTTATTGGCAACCCCTTCTTTGCTTTCTCCTTGGTCATGTGAAGGTCAGTTCTATTTCTCTGGTCTTTTGTTTTTCCTCTTGCAGCAACCTTGTCCATGCCATAACACCTTTATTTTCCTGGAAGCTCTGGTAAAAAGCTTCTGTTTTCTTTTTCTTCATTTGTAAGTCTTCAAAGCTTCAAATGTCAGAGGGTGCTGGAACAGATGCATCAGGCACAAATCCTGTAAGGCAAAGACCACACTGTTTTGTGCTGTCTCTCTCAAATGCAAAAAGCAGGAGGGGGGAAAGTTAACCCAGGGTTTTATCCCACCCCTTTCAACATCTCTTTTTGATACTGGGAATCGTAAAAAGAGAAGTTTCTGTTCCTATTTAAAAACGAATCTGCACAACAGAGATTGCTGGTGCCTTACTGAGTGCTGCTCAGAGTATGGTGGATTCAGTCAGCTCTACCATGTTTATGCCAGAGGCCAGAGATTTAAGCAATTTCAGAACATACGCAGATAGCCAGCTCTGTGCTCAGTGTCTGGCTAGCTTACTCAGTTTATCAGAAAACCTACCTAGCAGAAGTCTGCTGATTTAGCTCATTAAATCATGATTGGAAATTATTTCATGAGCTAAATCAGCTCAAGAAGAATCAGACCAACTGCACAAGCACAGAGACAGAAAAAATGCAGTGTAGATGGGATGCGAGAAAGTAGCAGAGAGCTGTGAGATCACTTGGAACTACCTATATCCCTCCAGGTGTTCCTACTGTTTTGAGAATTCATCGTGATTAAACAGAAAACAAGCTTTTCCTTCATAAAACCTAAATAGAAGCTTAAAAGACAAAACATTCTTCTAATTCATCTCAAAATGGTATGTTCTCTCTGTACACTAGTAAGAGGCAGAGCCAGTCCCTGTAAATGACCCACAATCCTCATAGACATGCTTAGAATTCATGCATCACTGACACAGTTTTGCAACAAAGCACAGGTATCTTGTGAAAAAATGGTGTTGCTGCTTCCCTAGTATTGCTGTGTGATACATTTCCTGCTCTGACTTTCCTTACTACTGAAAAACACTTTTTAGTCACAGCAATTAGAATCAGCACAGATTCTAAAAGATTTCAAATGCTTAGGATCTGTGCTAGTAACAAAGGTTGTACATAAAAATTAACTGTTTATATCAAACACAATATAAAATGGGTAACAAAAAAATATTTAATTATTAACCATTATTGTACTGACGGGTGCAAGACAGACTGATTTCCAGACAAAAGTGGCAGCCAGTAGAGAAACTAAATATAAGATGGTCTCTTTTTCTGAGTACATAATGAAGAAAGATTACAAACACAACAAAGAAAACCACTGAAGACTGTGGCTTATTGTCAAAGGAAAGAAGATTAAAATTTGTCATTACACAGTACAGTAAAAACGTAAACATAGCAACACTTACCAGATTTCTCTGCATGCTACCAGCAGTACAGGCAGGAGTTTAGTTGGCAATGGATCAGGGGAATTGGATGTCCACATGGGTCTGTCTCCAAATACCAAGCTTCTTGGCAAGGGATCACCAGTTAAGATAGTCCTCATGTCTCCTCATGTAATAGCTGAATCCAAGACCAAGATGAATCTGTGCTGGCATCCCAAATCAAAATGCTGTCTTGACCTGGACAGAGTATTGCTGAAAGCCTGTATCTTATCTTTTTCTTCCTTCCAAGTTATCTTCGAATCCTTTGCTTTGATACAGCAAGGTTTTAATGGGCCTGAATAAAGGGCTGTCGTATTATAAACAGACATCTTTGAAGAAATCTGCATGCCTGGACTTCAGGATTTCTTCATCTTTACAGATCCCCAGCAGGGATCGAAAAGGTCCAAAATACTTGCATGGCTTAAAGGTATGACATGATCAGAGCAAAATGTTAAGCCTGATTGCTATGTACACTAGGTCTCGGGAACATGTAGAGCAAACAACCAAACCTGGCTGCACACCAAGATTTAAAACAGGAAGATGACATCCAGTATCCATGACTCCAGGCCAGGAGATACTTGGTATGGACAACTGCAAAACTCTGCAAGGAAGCACTTGGAAGGCTCCCAAAAACACCTAGGGCATAGCTGCAGCAAGAACACTCACACTGTAATGGTCTATACAGAGAAACCACTCCCTATGACAGCTGCAACAGGAACAAAGTCGCCACAATTATTTACAAGTCATACCACACTAGGGAATCATTCAGTGCTGGTCCACAGCTTTTAACTGATAAAAACCTAATTTACAAAGCAAATTAAACCAAAATAAAGTCCAACACATGCAAATAAGTACTAACAGCCCAAAAGGAAAAAACTGAACCATGAGACCAAAATTTACACTGCCGCTCCAGAATTATCCATCTTGTTTTGCTTACATCTCTCTTCAGATACTATACTCTTTAGACCTTCTAACAGAATACTCAAAACAAGATAAAAAAAAAAAACAAACTGCATTTTACTGCTTATTACTCAAATATAAACATATGTGGTCTCATGCAAGCCACAGTAAGTATGAAAATAAACAAAGACATTGAAGTTTTAATGAAGTACGGCAAGTACCTTATAATCTTGATCCGGCAGCATGTTGAGTAAGAAAGTCACCATCTTCTGTGGAAACTCATATTTTATTGTCCAAAATAATAATTCTTCTAGAAAACATTTATGCTTCAAAACATCCATGATAGATTGATCTGCATAAAAGGTTGGAGGAGGGGATGTATAATGTAATAATCATGAAAACTAAAAGCAGTGATAGTGCAGTTGCACCGCCTTATATAAAATTCAGTAACAAAAATTTAAGAACATCTTTGTGCACTCTGTAAATATTTTTTTTTCCTTAAAAAACCCTGGGAAGATGAACATGGCCAACACTGCAGTGTCAGTCTGTAACAATAAAAAGGACCTCCCAGAGAAGCCAATGAAAATATTTAGTACAATTCTACCACACAGAGTCTAGTCTTCATTGTTTGCATTGAATCACATCACCTTACTGTAATAGCTCCACTGACTGTCATGAATCACAGCAATACGCACAATATTTACAGAGCCACTTAATTGAGGGAAACTATTCATGCAGACTACTATTTAACTGAAGTTAAAATAGCAAAACAACAAAATATAATTTAAGTAATGAGTTCTATCACCTAAGAACACTTACATTCTGTTTATAAAGCTCTAGACAAGCAAGATAGAAATACTAATGTATCAGTTATTCTTATTTTTAAAGCATCATATGTTCTGACTGACCAGCCACACAACGGTTGTTGGTTTATTGTTGTTTGGGTTTTTTTAAACGTAAAAAATTACTACAATCAGATAACCAGGCACTAGCTCCTGATGGTACCAGAAGAGAGAGTCTTATCTTTCCCCATTCAGCTTCTGGCCATTCACTCTGACCCCTACTCATGCCGACAGTACATCCCTATAGGGTACCTCTGTAGGAATCCAGCCATCTTTCCATTCTGCCAGCTGCGTTTTTAAGCATAAGTTTCCCAATTGCAGAGCTGCACAAACTGATCTCTGCTAGAATAAACTGTTCATGAAACTTTGGCTTTGACAAAGCATAAATCATATTAAATCCATTGAAAAAATACACTAAAATATAAAGAATCTTTATCATCATTCTTCTAAAAGGTTATTTATGATTTAAAACTACAACAGGTATTGTTCACTCCTGTAACATATAAGGACTAAAGAAAAGTACTTATCATAATGCTCCTTTATACCTAGAAATCAACTAGGCCTGGGACATGCACACACACACATGCACCCCCCAAATGCCAGTGGGACTTTATGAAATGTTCCCATCAGCAAAGATTCAGAAACACTTAAGCTGAACATCATCTAGCCTCAAAGACCCGACACTTCTCTGTAGTAGGACAACTTCAGGAACTGCACTGGATAGCATCTTGCCTATCCTAAATAGGATAGGCATTTGAGTTTCCTAAGCCAGAATTACCTCAAATTTCCACCATTACCAAAGGTCAGAGTTCCCCAGTCAAGTGACCAATCAACCCAAAACATATCAGAAAATTGCAAAAGATCATAAATAGTATCATGTAATTTAAGTTTTAGGGATCTCCTCAAGACTCCAGCAAGCCACACAAAGACAAGAATATGTTTTACTCAATATATTCTGTAAGCATCAAAATAAAAAATTACCTTCACAGAATCATGAAATATGTTAATATTAAAGTGTTTGTAAAGCATTACACATCACCTATTGCAGCAAACATACAATGATCGTTTATGTTCTCTTCCTTGTCTCTTGCTAAGAAATTGTGTAAGAGATTTTACTGCCCATGAAAGCTTGGTAGCCAGGCAAACTAAAGTCCTCTGTCCACAGAACAGACAGCGCCGGTTTAGGTACATGCCAAATACCACTGAGTAAGAACACTAGGCATGGAGACAAGTGGCACACCACCTCATCTGTCACTTATGTGCACCTTTCTTTGACATGTATCACAACTGAACAGCCCGTACCAAATTCTTCATGCAGCAGTTTCAGGCAGGGACAGAATATATATATACTTACACTTGCTACAGAATTTAAGTAGGCAGAATGCTCTTACTCAACTTGGAAAATTTGTCAAGAACATCGGGACTCATGTCCCTGCTCTTGTGAAAAGTGCCACATGAGTCTGGATTTCTTTCACCAAATAATAATTAAAAAAAAATAAGTCAATAGTGCCTGTGGGTTTAAAATTACCTTAAACATCTGGTACTTCAGATGTATGCAGATTTTAAAGAGTAAAATAAAAATCCTCTCAATACTCAGTCCCATACCTGTATCAGTGATCCTCAGCATAAAACCTGTATTTTCTTTAATGATACTTTTTATTCTTTCCTAGTGTCACAGAAAACCCCACAAACTGTTGTAAACATCTCTCTGGAACACAAGTCTTGCATTCTAAGATATCCCCAGTATATAAATAAGCCTCTACGAAGACAGTACACTGGAGACTTAGGATGGGACTGGGAGTCTGCTCATATGGAAAAGGTAAATCTGTTTTTATTCAATACTAAGTTTTCTAAAATTTTCTTTTCATACTCTTATTTTATACCCTATTGGACATAAAATATGAATACTGAAAACTTCAGAAAACTATTCAATATTTAATAAAAACAGATACTTACCCTTCCCCCATTGGCAGACTCCCTGCTCTGGGGCTGATACTAGAAGCTATCAACATCATGAGCATAGTCCATGTTGGGATGCCTCAGAGGGGGAAGACTACAATCCTGGGGGGAAATGAAATGTTGAATTAAAGTATCCCTTTTCCTGAAATGCCATCACTGATACTGGTTTTCAGATCTGGTACCTTCTAAACCTGAACTTCCTCCCTGCCTATTTCCCACAATAAGTTATTATGAATCAGAGAAACTCAATTTTTTTCTTGTGTTACCCGACTCTAACTTATCTTTTAGACAAGCCAACTGCCTCAAAGATTCAAGTAAGAAAGCTTCCTTGGATGTCTGTAAGTTTCCTGCATTTCTCCAAAAACTACCTCTTCTTTCACACTATTATTCTCTGCCGCAATCTTTCACACACCATTTCTAAGACTGCCTCTTAACACCATTGTTGCAAAACCAATTAGCTGTTTTTCCAGCTTCCCAATCTTTTTCCTACAATCTGAAAACACTAGAAACAATCTTACTTTCCCATACTCCTCACAACACCTTCCAACCTCTTTACTGACCTCATGAGACCTTGCATTTCAAATTCCAGTTCCAAACCTTCAACTCAAAGCTTTTCCAGAAGTTTAATTCCAACTTTCACCTGAAGGTTTTCCACCTGAATGTTCTTTTGTCAAGACGTGCAATTTCTTTGTGCTGCCTTTCAGTCTCTTCATACTCATAATTAAAAACAACAAAATAAAACCCCCACAAAAACAGAAAGTGCTTTAATAATAAAAATAATATTTTAAATATTATTACTAAACACTTTAGCACAAAATTGACAAGGGCAAGCAGAGGATAGGGCTACCTTTCCTCTAGCCTACGGCTATTATTGAATTAGAACTTGCTCTGACCTCAATGTAAGTGCTGCTCACGTTGGACTAGAAACTGCACTGAGGACTAATTTCAATCTAGGAAAACAATGGAGTGGTTTCAAACAGGACTTGATTCAAGTATCTTTTCTTAAAGAGCACTAGAAGAGTAGACAAAGACCAACCAGAACCAGAAAGAACCACTCTTGCGTGCCTGAGAACACAACCATACTGTACAGGGGTGTAATGAAAAAAGTAATTAAGAACAAATACATCAAAAAACTTGTTTGCTAAGCTGCACTGCAACCTTGCCAGCCACACAGTGAAAATGGAATGAATTTTTAGAGGTTGACTTACGACATGAAGGTGACAAAATGACTGGTCAAATAGAGTCCCAGATAGTGGTACTCACTCAAGGGAAAGTTGCCAATTACCACAATTTCACTTGCTACTGTTTTTTAGATTTTGCTGTTTAACACCTGTCACATGCAGCACTCCAGTGCTTGGGAAGTGAACAGATATCCCTAGATAATTTTTAAGATAGACAGAAAGCAAATATGATAAACTGAGATCAGTACTTCGTAAATACCTTTGGTGGTGCTGCTTAGTTTCACCCTCTTGCGCTTGCCCACACCTTGGCTACCATCCTGGTCCTCCTGAAGAGTTTAAAAAATTGATAATGGTATATTTAGAATGTTATTGCCAAGAGATGGTATGCTGTCAAAATTCTGGTTTAACTATCAAGCTAAAACAGAAAATCACAAATATACCAGAAAACTACTTCTACTTTGACAGGAACAAATGGACTCCATGCAACTCCGTAGAAAAAAAAACACATTTTTTTTTTTAATTGCCTTTTTTCCCCTACAGGCAACATTACTATCTGCAAGTTCAGATGGCTTCATCTATTTAATTAACTTTGTAATGTTTCTTGCTTTGATTTCTGAAACTGATCGCTACAAAAACATTTAACACTCAAAAAATCTTAACTGTTGCACATCCAAGGTTTCACCTCATTCATCTGTTGTTTGGGGTTTTTCGTTTCCCAAAAGAAAAAGCTGCCAACATGTTGACTATTAGAGTTGGCAACACAGGCATTTAGCTATACATTTTCTAATCAATATAAAAGTTTCCATGCAAGAATAAAGTATTTTTGACACCTTTAAGAGGTCAAAGTCTAATTGCTGAATTCTAATTGCTTGTTCCCTACAGAATAATGGAAACACTTTACTCAGGCACTTGTCATCTGAAGCTTTCAAGGCGCTCTGCAAACAAAATAGTAAAGGTTCAAAAATGAAATGCAAGTTAAAAACATCATCACCACCACTTTACAAAATCTAACACTAGGCGTTAAAAAGAAAAAAGAAAATGCGACACTGCAAGACTATTAAATGCTGCATGGATCTTTACCAACAATGGTAATAGTCCTAATGCAACAGTGGAAATAAAGATTCCTACTGGATCTAATAAAATTAGAGCTAATTAATGCAGATATCTACTATTAAAACTAAGTCATCAATGTCATTCTCCTCTTAGCAAATGCTATATTTTACATCCAAACTTCACTACAATGATAAAGAACCTGAGACTCAGGAAGTTACTGTCCTTCATTGCGAAGAAAGATTATTCATATTTTATACCCAAGGACTGACCAAAAGTTTCATATTCATGAAAAGTCTGAATTTTACTATCCTTTCAGTAACTCCATTTGAAAATTCATTTTAAGATGGACAAATATTTGAACGCTTAGGTGTCCTATGGTCTTTGTGAACACATGCAACTTTAGAACTTCAATTGGGAGCCAGTCAATTCTGAAGATGTTGCCACTGCTCACTCCCCCATCAGAGGAGCCAAGTACTCTAAAGCAAACATCAGACCTGCTGATATACTACACAACTCTAAAATTTAAGTCTCCTGCCCTGAAGAAGAGGCATTTAATTCCTGTAGCTGGAAGTCTCAAGACTGCTTCAGCAGTCTCAGTTAATCCAGAGAATTGCTAGAGGGGCCTTAACCAGAAAACAATGAATTTGTGTATACAATTTGTGATTAATGTGCTGGATTCTAGCCTCCAACATCACTGGTCTGGCAAATACAATGCAGTATGAGGAAAATGTAAACATCTAACAGTCTTCATTGCAAGTTTTGAAGTGATTTCAATAAAAATAAGAAAAATTGAGTGACTTATGAGAAATACTTTCTTCAGAACTCTTTTTTTCCCCTCCACAATGTTAGACAGTTGGCTTCCACTGCTTAAGTAAGGTAGGATTACATCGTAATGTCAGTGCAGGAGTTTTAACAGCCTTGAGATTGAGAGTGCTAGGTCACATGGTGCCTGACAAGCCCAGGGATAAAGAGTAAGAGAATTAGTAAGCAAAACACCTTATTTTTACCCACTGGACAATGCTTTCTAAATATACCTGCATAACAGCAAAGATCTATGTAGGTTTACTTAACATAATATTTAACAATATGCCTATGGTGCGCCATATCTGTTGTAAATGCAAACAATAAACTTTAAATATTATATACCATACATTGATTTTTGTATGATTACATTAAACAGCAACTGGAGCCAACAAGTGTATTAACTGAGTAATACAGCATTCAGTGCTCAGTAAACTACAACGGCAGCCAAAAAGAGATATCAAAAAAGGTTTATTTGTCACTGTGGCAAAAGTGATTCCTCAGAACATAAAAATTTCTTAAGTAGGAGGACAGGTTTAGACAGGACTTTTTTTTTCTCCTTTTGCACAAAATGAGAACATGAGAAAGAAAAGCTAACAAAAGAAACTAATAGTGAGTTCTCTACAAAATACTACAGGACGTAACACAAACTATTTAAGAAATAAAACACAAGTAAGCTTATACTACTGGTGGGTGAGGAACAACCTATAACAATCTCAGGATAAATCAATCCTTCAGATTTATTTTTATCTTAGAACTATCTACTATTGTAGAAATGAAACTAAATACCAAACTACGCAAAATTTTTCAAGCTGTTTAGTACCCTGCAGAAGCACTGCTCTAATTTGTAGCCTATGTAAATTTGGTAATCTAGCCTTTCAACCACGAAGCAACGCTACTTTTAAGACTTACTTGGTAAGAAAAAACATTAACCTTTCTAAATTCATCTTAAATACCAGAGGAAGAAAATCCAGTTAAAAGTGTACTCTTGCCACACTTTTTAATTAGAACACACTTTTACTCTGCTGTAAGAGAGTACAGTAAGGCATTACAAAATCTTTATATGCGCTTTGTAACTTACAAGGTTGGTCAGGGTAGAGGAAGAGAAGTCAAAACAAAGTAACTTTTCTCTCCTTTCTCTAATAACATCATTTTTCTCATGAGCATTTCAGCCTCCCACCTGCACAGTTCTGTTTTGGCTTTTGGATGAAAGGACTGATGTGCAGTGATAGGACAAGGGGTAATGGGTGTAAACTGGAGCATAAGAGGTTCCATGTGGACATCAGGAAAAACTTCTTTACTGTGAGAGTGACAGAGCACTGGAACAAGTTACCCAGGGGGGCTGTGGAGTCTCCTACGTTGGAGATATTCAAGGCCCGGCTGGACAAGTTCCTGTGTGATGTACTCTAGGTTACCCTGCTCTTGCAGGGGGGTTGGACTAGATGATCTTTTGAGGTCCCTTCGAACCCTCGGGATTCTGTGACTGGACTTACTTTCAGCAATTCATATTCGTCAAGCAGCCCATTATTAGAAAAAATACTGTAAAATAAAAAATTCACTTTCTCCAGAGATGCCACTGAGGGTTGACATTATTTCCAATTGCATCCCATATTGTATCAATGTGATTTTATTGAAGATATGAGAGGAAAATTCAGAAATGAAAATACATACTAAGAAACACCTGATTTTTTGAGTGCTTAGTGTTTTAGCTCTATGTTACTTCCTAATTATTTTTTAAAATTTTCTAAATACAGATATTAAAAGAGGCTCTTGTGCTTCTTTACAATGTATAATTTAATTAACATCTTAAAATTCATTCCAGGTATGTGAGTATATGCAGAATTTCGATCTAGAAAACTCACATCTGCAGTAACATAATAAAATACCTTTATATCCTGGAGATCAGAAAGAAAAATCTCTACACAACAGGTATCTTTAACTAGCAAGTTATAACGCAGTTGCTGTAATTCCTCCCTTTATTTATTCTTAAAATATCTTTTCCTTGAAAAAAAGTATTTTCCCTATAAAAAAAGATATTCTCCCTAAAATACATCTGTTGCCACCTCCCTCTTGTAGTTCTGTCACAAAAGAAACATCAGCAATATCCAATCTCTCTTCAGATTCTGAACAACTTCAGTTTATTCCCCTCTCCTCATCACTTACAGGAGTAAAACACAGAGAAGCATGCTGAGCCACTGAAAGTTTATTTGAAAATACTACATGAGGTTATTAACATTAACTTGAATTGCTGCCTTCTTTCATGGTCCTTACAAGGAATAGTCAGCAGCCTTTTGTGGTTGGTTTTGGGTTTGTTTGTTTGTTTGTCAAGTGATGGTGAAAAAGCAGCAAGCAATACTTTGAAAAATGCCAAATTATAAATAGCACTGCTGAAAGCGTAACAGATGCTGTTGTGCTCGTGACAGAGGCAAACAAGTCATACAACTGTTTTAGACATACACAAACAATTGGTTTTACTTCAATACTTGCTCACATAGAACTCCATGTTAGCAAAGATCCTACAAAAACTACACTTTACATTATTTAAAGTTTGCTATGTTGCCCTACAAGAATGGCTCCTAAGACTTACTAGTTGAAATTGGGTTTTAAATAGTAGGGAAAAAAACCCCACCAAACTGAAAATAAACTGATAACAGTAACTCTACCTGAATTAAACTTCCCTCCTTAAATTTCATGTATTTATTACAGCTCAATCTTAAGGGAGATTCCCTCCTTTTCACTCCCACTCAATGTGTTTGTTAAGTAAGGTCAAGTCTACACACGGGAATTTATCTACAGAGAAATTCTCACTGCTGCTATCCCCAGTTCAGCTGGATTCTCAAGTGCCAAAAACTGCTAACAACATTCACAGCATCACATGCTGTAAGTTAGCTTTAATCAAGCCCAATTTACTTGATAGCGATTTTTGAACTACCTACACAAGTTTCTTCTACATTACATACATATATTAAACTGAAATAGCATTGGCAAAAATAAGGATTTTTCAAGAGGTCCTTAGTAAGTCAAAGGCATAAGATCTATTCCTTTATATCTCATTTATTTCTAATTATTAAAATGGAGAGAATATGTGGTAGATGGAAGAGTTAAGGTTTGTGGGATTTGGCTGCAAGCATTCTCTCCATTTAATACTCCGTTGCAGTTTATTATAGTCTTTAAAAACAGTCTCACCTCATCTGAAGAATCCCCTTGTCCTGATGTTGCTGTAGCACCTGCTAAACCTTTTGAAATAAAAAAATTCAGATATTCCTTTTGTAAGTCTTAAACTGAAAAGAGTTTATGATAATTAATGAGCCAGTATGAAATGAACACTACATTAACTTTTTTTAAAAGATACACAGCAGTGGACTGAGAAGCTGGAGTAAGATTTCCAACCAACACAAAATCAATACAAACTTCAACATACTGAGTTAACAGAGATGTGTTCTTTCAGAAATTGCAGAAAACTCTGATGGCCTTCAGTGATCAAAAAAAAAAATCCACAGCACTTTTGTAAGAATAGGGGGCTTAACTCAGTTGCCGTGACAAAATTCCACTATGAGCAATTTCATCTTGCCTACTCGAATTCCACTAATGCTGTGACTGGGAAATGATGCTTAGTATATTAGCAACAAAAAGTTAACATGTTTAGCTTTGTTGATAGAATTCAAATGAGTCCTGTAATTGGGTGGTGCACTAAATAACAGGTAACTCCTTAAGCTTTATAAAGATTTGGTTTGGGTTGTTTGTTGTTTTTGTTTGTTTTAATAAACTAAAGAACAATTTATATCAAAAGCAGCAATAGTAAGATCTTCTCTTAATATATTTTTCTACACAAACCTTGAACTGCTAATGTGCTAGTTCCAGCTCCTTGTTCCTGCATACCACATGCAATTTTATCCTCAGGAAATGCCAGTCCAGAGCCTTTCAAAGCAATGAGGTACTTTTCATGACTTTTCTTTGCACATGCATTCTCTCCAACACCTTGAATACATACGTAAAACAGCATTAATGTACAACAGCTACTTGGTTCATATACTCCATATTCAATAAAAGCAATCTAAAAAATGGTCCACAATGTTTTACAAGCTGTATAATTATGAGATGTAAAAGCTAAGAAGTTTTTTCAACTAATGAACTGAAATCCAAAAGACTAGAAACCTCCACAGTTTTTGCCCTCCAACACAGTGTTTTCTTCTAAATGATGTACTTCATTTCTGTCTTATCAGCGCTGCCACCATTAACACTAAAGCAAAAAAAAAAGGATTTGGTTGGTTTTGGACAGAAAGGACAGGGACCTACAATTTCCCATGGGAAAAAAATAAACCAACAAAACCCAGTAATGGTAACACACCAGGTATGTTTTCTAATATTTGGAATTTTTCTTTCAAAGTTCAAGTTCTGGCAGCTGCAATTAACAGAGACTATTCATAAAGGTAACATAATTGCAACTGTTTGATGAAGCAAAGTCACACTGACCACTCAGGATATAAAATTTTCCACATACAAATGGACCAAAAAAACCCAACACATTTGTTATAGAAGGAAAAAAAAAGCTTTAGAAGAGCAAATTCTGCCAACTGTTGAAGGAAAAGAAAACATGAAAAAGATGATGGCATCTTTTTAGCTGTGCTCCTTTTGCATTCAAAGCCAAAAGGACAGGTTTTGCTCTAAAATCCCTTTCTTTCCTTTCCCTACCCAGAAACTATACCTACTCCTGCACACATATTCTCCATTCCAGAAGTCCAGATAAGAATACCTTACTTCCCATTGCCTTTCCACTTTCCTATCTGAGGAAATTCATTGCATATAGGAAAAGAGAAGTCATTAAATTTCTCTCAATCAAATATCATTAAACAGGAGAGAAAAAGAGGAAGGAAACAGAATAAAGACAGCTGTTCCTGAGGCAGCACTCCCAAGTGTTTCTCCTTCCAAATAATGATTTGGAGATTGCCTGTTCTACAACTACCTGCTGCCCAAGCCAGTTACAGCAACTTAAATCTACAGTAATTACTATTTGTTTCATACCTACACAAAGGAAGTATGCAAAGGACTCAAAAAAGACACTTTATAATTCCAACAAAGTAAGATGCAGTTAATTTATACTACGTCGTTTGGAGTTAATAGTGACTGCCCGATTTTTTCAGATTCATTATGATTTGGTACAGGATGCCATAAATAACTGGGGGGAGGGAGGAGGTTTAAGGAAGAAAAATAAAAAAGCTTTGCACAGAAGTGCAGGACACACAAAGGCCTTTTGTCATTCAGGTCTCCTCCTGTAACCTCTGTGAGAACAGATCCCAGAGTAAGTTAGACATATTCCACTTTGAATAAGCTTGATATGCCTTATTTGGAGGATCTAAGCTGCCACGTTCACCTCACTTTGAAGATAACAACTTCATTGTAAGAATGCTTTTGAAATTAAGTATGTTTATACAGTTATCTGGAACACAGAAGATACAAGGTTTGCTCTTAATAACAAATGTTTCTAGCTTCTCCTGGAGCCCACCCCCCTTCTATCAAGAACAACAAAAGTATCCTTAAAAACATGCATTTTTCTTGGTTTTGAGATATCAAATAAAAACATGCAGAAACTGAAGTGATAAACAAAATTCATGCCCTTAAATTCTTCACAACTTGAAAATTTAGTTACTGGAAATAACACAAACATACCAGAGCTAAGATCTTTGTAGAACTGTTGGCTAGTCAAAACCTGGGTAAGAACTGATCGCATTGCTCCTCCCATTTTGGTCAAATCTTCTAGAAAGGAAACATGAGGCTCCAAAACCTGGAGGATTTTATGAAGGTCTTTCTCTGATGGCAGATCAAGAGCTGAAAACCACACAAGAACTTTTGGTGTAAATGTAATGTAATTTGATCAAAACCTTCACAAGACAGAACAGCTATGACCACCACAAAATAAATTGTGCTAACAAATGCTCTAAAATTCACATGTACAAGTTTCAAATTAATCCCAATTTCATTTTCTTGAAGAGCTCAACACAATGCTTGGTAACCTTTAAAGTATTTAAGAAGCTCTTCAGCAGAGAACAAAGATCAAATGACCCAGCCAGGCAGTAACTTTGTTAGGAAAAGAGGTACAAAATTAAGTACTATTAACTATAGATAGCATTCAGGCATTCTACACAGTATTTATGTACTGTTTCTTCACAGACTGCAAAGCAAGAGATAGCAGCATGGTAAGATACGCTAGACACATGCAAACTGAAAACATACCAGGCTCATTATACCCCTCTCTTAAGTGCTGAATAAGACTAAAGATGAACTGTGGAAGAACTAATTCTGACATCATCAACAAGTCTTTTGGGACACATGGAACATGTGAATTTGACTTAATCCGGTGTCTTTTACAAAACCTATAAAACAGATGAGAAAAATGTTAGCCAAGCACAGCTCAGCAGAATATATACTAAGAAAATCATTACTTCTTTTTATATTTTTCGGATATTGTATGCATTTACACTAAAAGTGGGGCAGAAATGACAATCTGGAATTCCAACTAATATGTTCAAACCCATTTTGTTTCAGAGTCCAGCAAATTATGAAGGTGCCACTTTTTTTCCCCTTTATCAGAGTCCACATATCTAACATCCCAGTTCCTTCCCAGACATGCTAGAAGCTTCTTCCACTGAACAATTAAAATTTTTCTTTATCAAGACATATCTCCCAATTTCTAAAGAGGCTAATTGAAAATATCAAACTAAAACAGTTCCTCCCCTTTCTGTGAAATAGTCGGGGGCTGGCCTGAGTCTTCAAGTCCTCATTCAGCTACTGACATTTTTAATGTCTTCTGACATTAAATACGAAGAACTCCCAAAAGCTTAAGACATTGCAGGATCAGTATTTATTTCAAATGTATAACAACTAAGATTGACTTATCAAATGATGATAGAAACAGCCTACAAAAATTGTGCAAATTGTTGCATTTAAAAAGAAAAGAAAACATTTCTTCTTTGGCAAATTCCTGTATGGCAGTAGCTGAGGCTTGGCTAATGCACAGTGACATGAGGTTAAGCCAAACCCCGTTAAAGCAGACAGAATGATTTCCCACTGACTTAATATGAGCCTGACTCAAGAGTCACTGAATACTTTTCAGCTCCAAAGCTATTTTTAGAAAGAACATTTACCAACATCAAAGAGTTATTTACCCATGTCAAAAAAGAAGCTAACAAGGACTAAAGAGTCTAAAATCACACCACTTTCACTGGAAAGATTCAATATATTTTACCAGTAATTTTTCATCAAAGGTTCAGAAATGGGTCCAGCTTTAAATATGAAAATTGGTTTATGTCTCCACTATATTTGCTATGCCACACATTCCAGAAGAAGCCTGCTACTGTCTACAACATAAGCCTTTCTTCTTTGAGGACCACTCTTCACCTTCAAAAGAAGGAAACAGAAGGAACACACAAAGCAAGAATCTGAATTTATGGGACACATAAAAAGAAAAAAAAAACAACAATAAAAAGGGGGTGGATGGAAGTCCAGCAGTTCAGATGGCATCTTCACAAGATTAAAGATTAAGAGCTTCTCCTTTGCTAATTAGAGATTACACTTTTTAATTAAAAGGTAAGCAAGGGCAGTACTAGCCAGATAATTTGCAGTTTGTACATACAGCCTATGCATTCCTGAGGGGGAAAAAGTGCCTGGCAGAACGAGCTCAGTGATGACTGATAACTTTCTGTTAATGCACAAATGGATGGTTTTCACTTTCATCATTCAGTTTTGCAAATGACATTTACAGAACTTATGAAAAGTCATTTACTTTTTCACTTCTGTCTTTCACTTTTGTCTCATTCACATATAGAAACTTGAAGTGCCAGAAAATCACGAATCCGGCCTGATCTATGCTGCAATATGGTACCTTGTTTGTTATCTTAAAGGTATTTGGTTTCCCTTTCGCCACTACCCTTGTAAGAAGGGATCAAAAGTAAATAAATACTTAGAAGACACACAAGGAAAGAATTGCTATGCAGGGTTTTTTAATAACTTCCACTAGTCCCCCCAATATAATTTGCATTCAACCAATGTTTTTGCTGTATGATCACATACATGCTAAGGGAGCCACAGTAATAAAACTCACACGTAGTCATATTGAATCCCAGCTTCTGCTAAGCACAAAGCTTCCTTCCTCAGAAAATAAAAAGCTCTACTCCCCAAAAAGTCTATGCCAGCACAGCAGTTGTGAATCAGCCTATGAATTATCCAAATTTTAACACATCATAGAATCATAGAATAGTTAGGGTTGGAAAGGACCTTAAGATCATCTAGTTCCAACACCCCTGCCATGGGCAGGGACACCCCACACTAAACCATGCCACCCTAGGCCTCATCCAACCTGGCCTTGAACACCACCAAGGATGGAGCACTCTCAACCTCCCTGGGCAACCCATTCCAGTGCCTCATCACCCTCACAGTAAACAATTTCTTCCTTATATCCAATCTAAACTTCCCCTGTTTAACTTTGAACCCGTTACCCCTTGTCCTGTCACTACAGTCCCTGATGAACAGTCCCTCCCCAGCACCCTTGTAGGCCCCTTCAGATACTGGAAGGCTGCTACGAGGTCTCCACGCAGCCTTCTCTTCTCCAGGCTGAACAGCTCCAACCCTCTCAGCCTATCTTCATACGGGAGGTGCTCCAGTCCCCTGATCATCCTCGTGGCCCTCCTCTGGAATTCTTCCAACAGTTCCATGTCCTTTTTATGTTGAGGACACCAGAACTGCACACAATACTCCAAGTGAGGTCTCACGAGAGCAGAGTAGAGGGGCAGGATCACCTCCTTCGACCTGCTGGTCATGCTCCTTTTGATGCAGCCCAGGATACAGCTGGCTTTCTGGGCTGCGAGCTCACACTGAAGCCGGCTCATGTTCATTTTCTCATCGACCAACACCCCCAAGTCCTTCTCTGCAGGGCTGCTCTGAACCTCTTCTCTGCCCAACCTGTAGCTGTGCCTGGGATTGCTCCGATCCAGGTGTAGGACCTTGCACTTGGCATGGTTAAACTTCATCAGGTTGGCATCAGCCCACCTCACAAGCGTGTCAAGGTCCCTCTGGATGGCATCCCTTCCCTCCGGCGTATCAACCGAACCACACAGCTTGGTGTCATCGGCAAATTTGCTGAGGGCGCACTCAATCCCACTGTCCGTGTCACCGACAAAGATGTTGAACAAGACCGGTCCCAACACCGATCCCTGAGGGACACCACTCATTACCGGTCTCCAGCTGGACATCGAGCCATTGACCACAACTCTTTGCATGCGGCAAAAGTTACATCCTGTAACTGAACTTTAAAATCATGTCTTCTCCTGAGATTCTCAAGAAAGCACTACTTACTAAGTGTGCTATTATTACTATATTAATACAGATTCTGAAAAAATCAAGGCAGAACCCAAATTCAATTTACTACAAGGAAATATCTTTTCACAGTCACATGCACAAACTACAGCAGTTCCAAACAGGGAAAGATTTTTACATACCAGGCCCTAAACCTTAAAGTAAGAATGCCAATATCATTTTACAAGATGAGCCATATTCTATATTTTTGGTTAAAGTGCTATAGTATTAAAGTATTGTCAAAAATCACTATCCTATTGTAGCTGTTCTTAACCCACAGAATGCCTCCTTGCTGACATGACTTGCCACTGGACAAGCTATTGGCCACACTGAATTTGTGGCCTCAAGAAAGGCAACCCAGCCTGTATTATTTACAAATCCGGATGAAGAAATCTTACTGAACCCAGGATTATAACATTAACGCATGAGACACTGTTTTATGCTGAATTATGGAAAACCAACCCTGCCACTCTAAGGTTCCTCCACAGTCCTAAAATACCAATACTCTGTTCTACTCAAAGCACTACTGCCTCCACAGAGTGCTATACAGTTCTTCTACAGATATTGACCAAAATGCCAGACAATGACTTGGAAGATCTTCACAGTTGAAACAGCAGCTGTTTTAACTTTGGAAGAGCCAGAACCCCAAGCTGTGCCAAGAAAGAAACAAGTCAAAACTTCTTACATAGGCAGAAACAGATACCTCTGACAAACTTCTCAATGGGTTATACAATCACTAGACAAACAGCAGCCAAAGCTATTCCATAATCAATACCTTATACTTCTAGAATACCTTCCTTACCACAGTTTCAGTTAAAGAATTGTCTGTCTATGTAAATGTACTATTCAAAATACTCCCGAAACTACTGAAATAGCGATTTAATGGGCATCAAAAAGGAACATTTTCCAAATTTCTCCTGGTAACATCAAGCTTTGGAAATACACCACTTGAAGCAGGCAGAAGTCTCTAACAGTGGGTGATGAAAGGTGGATATAATCTAGATAAGAAACAGTTTTCTGAAGAAGCTAAAAAATAACTATGGAGAGGAAGACTGACTAGACAAATAACATCACCCTAACCTAAGCTTTATTATATGATTTCAATATTGCGACATACTTTTTTTACAAGCATGTAGTTTCTATTTAATCTGCAGTACTTCACATTTATTGTGCTATACAGTCTTCCTTGTGAATATTTTTACTATTATACTCCAATGAGCTTTAAGAATAGGAGTATTTCAGTGACAGTGTCAGTCCATTAGCCACAGATATTCAAGCCCTATCTCACTGAAGGTCTAACACAAAAGTACTAAAATACAGGTCTATGGTGAGAAAAAAAAGTCATGATCTTTTTTTCCCTTCTTCTTTTCCACAATTCAAAAGTATATTCTCTTGGGATTTTTTTGTTTGTTGGGGTTTTTCTTCTGTGCAGTTCACTACTTTTGAAATTGCTTTTTCACAAAAAGACAAGGCTAATCATAGCAAAAGGCGAGAATAACAAAAAAATTTGCAATTAAATAAAAACAGCTTTGATAAGAGGTCTTGTTCACATGACTTCGAAATAATTCCTGAAATTTCTTAATTCTGCATTGGTATGTTATTTGTAAGATGTAGAATATTGCTGACATCTACATGACTAAGGAATACCACATATTACTAACATAAGCAGCATTAACATCTTCTGAGCAACCTTCACTGTAGGCTTTCCAGATTGATTCCATTCTCTTCTACTATTTCCATCTTTAATAATTCTACCGTGAATTTACAAAATGTATTTTACAAGTGCCTGCAGGTAAAGTAACTCCTTTTTTTCAAGCTACAGTTTCACAACTGCATAAAATAACTAGGTCAGTCCTGCCACAGCCTGTCTTCAGCCCTCTTATTTGTTCCAGCACTGGCACTTGATTGACCCTGTATTAAACCAGCTCCGGAGCTAAGCTAGCAGCAGTTATTTACTTTCAAAATAAATAAAAATTCATTGGGCCAGCTTAAATTCGCCAACATTCACAGACCTGCCTTCTTGAAATCACACTGAAATCCCTAAATCGTCCTGCCATCATCCCTTCCCTTGTTTTACGCGACAGGGAGCAAAACAGAGGACAAAAAACCAAAACCCCAGCAACATAGCAGGATTCTATCCTGGCCAACCAGCACATCAGGTAGATAGAATGCTCCCTGTGAAGCCAACTCCTCCTTCACTTCAAAGGAGGAATTTTAAACTTCTCCAGTTATTACAGCAGCTGATAAATGCCTTCACTCCCAGCCAGACCACACCTTTACAGCTTTTGAACATTTGCTCAGCTCTCCCTTCCACTACATCCCACAGTGTCTCATGTTTCAGTTGCATTCCAGAAACTTGACATAAGTTCATGCATACACAGAGAGACTATTTTTACCCTCACTTTTCTCTCACTATTTTGTCTCCTCCCTCCCCATGTTTAAAAGTCATATGTTTTAAACTGGATTGTAAAGCTGTCAAAAGAAGGCATCCCATTTTCACAAGTTTTACAGTAGTACAGCACTACGAGTACATGACTCTGTCAGAAGCTTTTAAGGACAATAATCTGAGACTCCAGTGACAGGACCTAAACGAAAACTACTGGACATCAATTCATAAGCAAAGAAAGTAATCCTCCACTTGATTCTTCAATTCAGTACCAATATATAAACTGAGCTTTTACTTAAGACACTATATACATTTCATACCGTGTACCATATGACTGACAATGTCATACAATGTTTCATAAAGGAGTCAAAAAAAACCAAGCAAGCTTTGTAAATAAGAATTCAACAGACACTTTAAAAAGAATACACATTTTGTCCCTACTGTAAAACTAACATGCTAATACTATTCTTATATACACTGAATCTAAAAAATAGATGCAAGATGCAAAATAGTTTTTGAGTGCTACAGTTGTCTCTCAGAGCTCTTGTGAACTGATTTTTCATTCTTTATGTACTGGCAAAGAGTGTTCAAATATTTTTTTCCTGCTTTTGCAGTTCACATATTAAACCAAATCTTAATGTAGAACAAAATACAACTTGCATAATCAGCATTAGAAAATTATCTGGATGTAAAAGGGCTTTGATATATTGTAGCCTTGCTTTATGTAAATCCACTGTCTCTAACAACAAACACAATGGTAACTCTGAAAAAATGCACAGAAATAAACTAACTGCTCCTCTGAAAAAGAAGTTTTGCATGTTTCCCCCACACACCCTAGTAAATAATTTGAATAATTAAATTGCTTTCATTTACAAAATAGACTTCCAAAAGTGATTCAAGCCCTGAGGAATGACAGCTCTTCTGCTCTTTATGAAAGATGCAAGCTACAGAGGAGTTGAGACAAAACTGAATGCTTCCATTTCTACTATTAGGGACTCCAACAAGAAGCAAAGCCAACTGGAAAGATGGCAGTTTAACCCTCCTAACCAGGAAATCCCCAAAGTAAAGGCAGTAGAGTCAATAGTGAAGGACAATGAAATACAGCAGAATTAATGACTTCAAGGGGGGAAAAAATCCCCAAACAAAACCAAACAAAAAACACCACCACAAAAATCAAACAAAACAACAAAATCAGAACTTTAAAGGACATCTTTCCAGGCTCTAAGCCTTCATGACAAACCTGTCTGGCCACGCTGGGAGGCTAGAAATCACAGACGAGACTTGGAAATTACTCCAATCCTTGCAGAACAGCAGGAAAAGTGGTAGTGAGTCACTAGTAGTTCTCTTGGTGCTCAAAGCTACATTGAGCATCCTTCATCAAAGCAAGCTCTCCAATTCAAAGAAAAAGCAGACAAAGAAGCTCTGCAGAAGAGCATTTCTATTATTCTTCGTTAGACCTCAGATAGAAATATCTTGTATAGTAGATAAAACTACAATGAGTTTCATTAGTATACAAGTACCTACTATCAATCAGAAACAGTAGATTTAACAACTTCAACCATAGGACCTTAGAAATACAGTGAGAATGAGAAGGAATGGAATTCTGAGTAGCAATCTTCATTAAGGTTAACATTAAAAAACCTCACAAGAAAAATACCTAAAGGATTTTTTTTTTTTCCCACAAATATGGACCTAAAGATAGGGAAACAAAGACACAATGCATACTCTAGTCCTGAATGCTTCATAACTTTTAGGATACGATTTTTCAGCATTCTTAATCTTACATAGCATTCACAAAGGAGAATTCCCAGTTGACTTCAAAAATATGCCTGAGAAGCAGATCAGCAAATAGAGTATCTGGTCCTAGCCCTCACCAGAGCCATCTCTGCTTGACCCTGACTCTTCCCAAACCATTAGTTCACATGCAGCCTCCCTGTGCCGTTGCTTTCAGAGTCACATCAATTTCATCTTCTACTTGAATAACAACAATTAAGTTTCCAAAATAGTTAACAAAGATATTTTCTGGCTAAGAAAATTTTCTCAAGAAAATTTAAACAGGTCAAACATATGACAGGTATTATTTTGACCCAAATACTTCATCTAACAATGTTCTAAGTGACTGCAGAGTGCTAGACAAATGTAAAAAAATACCTTAATTTCATCAGGATTTGACTAAAATGTGTGGATTTTAATAAAAACTATCAACTTAAGCTGAAGATACCAATTTGGTTGGGCCTCCAACAGACATGGTAGTTTGCATGTAGCTTGCAGTTTACTTGGAAAGGGAAATGTCCGTGTTCTTTATGCCAGAGGCATTATCACTGCAGGTGCTGTGCAGAAATGAAGAGATGCATCCTGATGAAGGCAAGAGAGTTCATTATATAGTCCTTGTTATTGCAATACCCCAAAGGGCTCTCTCTGTTACTTCAATGTGAAGAGCTTACTAACAGAACACTCTATACAGGAGGGCACCTAGGCATACTACTATAAATCACCTGCAGTTGTCAGGCACCGTTCCAGGATATTTTTTTTTTTTTACATAAAATTCCTGATATTCTGCAGGTTATAATGAAGAATGGCCTGAACTCTGAATCAAACTATATTATTTGTCATTAAGAAAGACCTAAGAGACAGAAGTTCTTCTGGAATGCATTCCCCAAACATACACCCTACATCACTTTTATTGTGTTGCCATCAGATCCATCGACAGCCCCACACAGATCAGATATGTACCAGATAAATAACACTCCACCCTGACATAGCAAACTTAGAACGCTGGGCAGCTGGTAGTTTCACAAAAGAGATAAAAGGAGTTTAAGAAGGTGGTGGGATCAAAGCAAAGGAACTGAAAATCAACACTGGTTAGCCCAAATCTAAACAAGACTGTTTCCAGAGACCTCCGAAACACCAGTTCTTCTTAAGCTGAATACATACCAAGGTATATTACAAAGCAGTAGACAAGTTATACAATAAATAAGCCAACTTCAGACAAGGCAAGAAGTAGTTTATCTCGAAGCTCAATTTTCACACTACTGTTCTGTTCTTCAAACCAGACTGGCCCTGCTAGCAAAAGATTTGGAGTAGAACTATCATTTAAGTTTGTTCAGTGACTAACACAGCAAGATTTAAAGCTTCTAAATGTTTAAACTTATGTATATCACTTACGTATACCGATACGTTTGAGTATCTTACTGATGCCTTCGAAACAAGTGCACATTATGCTTCAGCATGTATAAAGTACATGGCATCTCGTCAGGCCACAGTTCTAAAAGCAGTAAAACAAAATTACCACTTGGCTGTCAACTATTTGGAAAACATCACAGTGACTAATGTAGAGGCTGATGTAGCCCTAATTAGAGACATTAAGAGAAAACAAGACAGGCAGGTCTGTGCGCTGACTGTATGCAATGATGGACTCAATCAACACAGCAATATGCAATCTTTTCTGCTTTCCAAGGATTAGACCTCACATGAAGCTCTATGAAAACTACTGAATGCTACTGTGGAATCCTAAGCAGCAATACCAAATATTGAGCTTTAAGTATCAGGAAGTGGGGAGTAGGGCAGAAAGAATCAATTATTTATAGATGCATGGCAACTGTGGGTCTTTGAAATGCTGATGTCAGCGTGAAACCTAGAATGAACTCCTGTACCTTGTATGTAGAAGACCGGATACTAGAGTTTTTGTTCTGAAGAGTTGCACTCACCAGAAGTACATGACCATGGGTTTATTCAGACTCATGCCAAGCTAACAGGCAGTACAGCTCAGACTTCCGTGTTAGCCCAAAGTTGACTTCAAAAGCAGAGAAGCTGCATGAAGCTGATAGAGATCCTACAGAACACCATTTGTACCAACCCAACAATCCTGAAAAATCTGATATTTTTACGTACACTTATAATGTTCAGAGGCTAAACTCCCTGACAATGTCTAGGCTCTTAGCCTGTTGATAAGCATCCATTTCAGAAAATTCTTAAAGGGTCCAAAAGAACACCCTTCCCTCTTTGAGGCTGCATTACCAAATCTAGCATAGGACCTGGAAAACTAAAACCTTCTTGTCTACTGTTAAAGAATGCAACTGATAGAGTCACACTAGAAGGGACAACCTTGAAGCAGCAACATACAATATGTATGCTAAACAGGTGACTCACTGTTGCAAGACAGTCCATAAGATAACCACATAATCTACTTAATGCCAGGAAAACAGTTATTACCTGCATGCCCCAGAAGCCAGCTGCAAGAAGATCTGACTTTTCTGATCTTAAGTGGATCACAGCTTCTGCAACCCAAGATGAAAAAGAGATCTTGCCTGATGAACAGGCACAGAATCCATCCAGAGGTAACCATTAATAATAGCTTTCTCAACAGCAAGCTTGCTTTTTTATTGTCACTCTATTTGTTAAAGTTCTCTCAAGTCTGGAATATGAAAAAGGTCCTTTACTCTTACTTAGCAACATAAAGTAAAAGAAATAAGAGTATATTCTTCATAGCTTCCAAACAGCAAGGCCATTTCTATTGAAATGAGTCTCTGAAAAGGGATAAAATAAGGAACTGAGACAGAGTAGTAAATGTCATCAATACTAGGTATCTACTGTCCCAAACTGAAATTTAAACGAAACTTGTTCAATACTTACTGGGTGTAAACATTCTAATGCATTGAAAAAACAGAGCCAATTTTAAACAAACTGAAGCAGAAAAAATAAGCAGGCCAGAAACTACTTTTTGGCAGCAAGAGGAGGAAAAGAGAATTTCCAAGCCTTTTCGTAAGAGGGCAGAAGAAGGTGTCTGATACAGTGTGTAGCTCAGAGAGGATGCCCATGTAACCTATAGTCATGTACACTCTAAGACGCAAAGCTAAATGGAAAGATAAGTATGGATCATCAGAGATAGGCCTGCAGAAAGCTTATAGCTAGGAACCTGTAGGTGCTTCTGAATACGAGGCATACAACATAAATTTGTAACAGTTACCTTTCTTACAAGTATAGGTTTTGGTACTTCACACATGCCTACTGATAAAAAAATGGCTCACTGTCACAAGTGGAAACTGGTAATTTCTTAGACCCTTTGATAAAAGTCATAAGAGAAGGTAACACACTTTGTCAATGAAGCCATTGGTTGCCATAACTACCAACAAATGCACAGGAAACATCAATGCAAAGCCTGTGTAATGAAATTCTTAACCTGGCTTTTTGCCTTTCAGGATATGCAACCCTTGATGAAGATATTATTCTCTTTGTACTGTAATGCAGCACTAAAACATCTGCTTCCCACATGATTAATTTAACAAATAAGTCAACACACAGCAAGGTATACTCAGAAACTGGACACGGAGGGAATGAAATAGCCAAAGCACAGAGGTTCTCTAATATATCAGGTTATTGTCTACAGACTTAAAGCAGAACCTGAACAAGCAAGCCACAGAAACAAGACAGCACTCATCAGTAACAGATTACTGACTATTTATACTCTTATTATAACCACATGGCATATTGCCTGCTTCCAGCTTATTTTATAAACTATCAAGTTTCATTATAACACAATACCATCTACCAACCGAAAAATACCCCAGTCCGAATTTTTCCCTGTCTAACTGCATGGTTGGTTTTTTTTCCTGTAACAGATGAACTCACCAGCTGAACTATGAGCATATGTCTACTCTAAACGCTTTAGAACTGAAGATTTTGCCTTCTTCGGAACATTATTAATTATCTCTGATGGAGCTGCAAAATTTCATTTGCCTATGGCTAGATACCATCTGGGTGATGACTACAAACTATTTTCTCCTACTGATGTTATCACCGGATCTTAAAATCTATTAAAACTTGTCCCAGCTAGAGCTTTTAATACTTTGACAAGCAGCTATGTTTACAAACTTGGATATTTTCTGAAGTCTAAATTACATTCTAATAGATCAGACCAACTGCAATTAACTTAATCATCAAAACCTCTGAAATTTGCATGAGGATCTTAAGGTTCAAAAGTGGGACAATCTGATTTTTCCAAAACAAATGAGAATTACACAAGGTACCTAAAACAAATCAGCATCCATCCATTACACTATATTCCAGATTCCTTATATAAAGGCATGAGAAATGAAAAATTAACACTCAGTTATCTCTAAAAAGTAAATTATAGATTTAATTAATCGTAACAGATTAACACACACATACTTGTACCTCAGACCAAACCATCTCTAGATTCATATTAGCCACCCTAAAGGAAATGAAAACATACTCCAAATGGTAAGCTGGAAAGATTTCCTTTACAGCAGACCAGTTAAAGAATACTTCTGACGAAGTCTTAGTTAAAATGCACCAAATAAAAAAATCTCAGAACATAGAGTCCAGATACCAAGAACCAACAGAAACAAATTACTATTATTATAATATCCATACACAGTATCTACACAAAATTATATCTGAGCAGGCAGATGATAGATAAAGTTTGTAAGTAGGCTCCACATTTGATTCCCTTGCTATTAATAGAAACTTAGGCTGTTATGGCCAAGGTTATATTGGGCTAGACACTCCAGTTTCCTGGATCTGCCATAAAGGCCTCCTAACTTTTAACATGTAAAGCATTACCTTTGTAATTATGCAATTGATTTGTATACACTGAGTTAAATCAGTTTATCTAAACATGCTGCACTGAAGCAATTCAAGTGAACGGGCAAAACTGTGTGCTTGCACACATTAATGTTTTTACATTGGCGTAAGCTTAACTTTGCCTTGCACAGCAAACAAGGCTTCTACCTCACTTAACTGCATTGGCTTAATACCAATTCTTTAGTTAAGTAGGAGAGACCTCATGTTGAGTACAGGCATGCCATATATACCGTCATGTATATGTCCTCCTCTATGTTCACAAGGACTGGAAAATCTACCACTCAGCTCAAGAACACTGTTTCTGAAAGGATACAATGGAATTCTGTATCTAGGAATTATGAAACCTCCTGAAGGGACCCACCTCACACTCAAGATTATTTACTTTCAAATTCTACTATTAAGAGAATATTCTTACTCCCTCAGGCTTTGCATCTGTTTTTGCTGCAAATTTAACAGTGGTTTTTATTTCTTCTTTATTATATCATCTTTCTTCAAGGAAAAAAAAAATGTTTAAAATAGGAAAAGGCAATTGTGAAAGCTATAAATTCTGAGAGCAGTATCAGAAGTTACTTTAATATTTACCTAAAACAGATCAATTTGTCTGTGCTCTATTAAAATCCAACCACCATGAGTAGCCCTAAATCTATCCCACACTGAGCACTGAAGAAGTGACATTAATTTTGTTGTCTTACTTCTCAGGATCAAGGGGAACTGTTATTTCAGTGATATTGAGGAACTAAAAATCACCAGAAGTTAAGCAAGAACAGACAAAAAAAGAATCACTCCAGGAGTAGCCCCTTGAAACCACTGAAGATCAATGAAAACAAAAGGGGAAAAATTCTCCCACTGGAGAGAGTCTACCAATAAGAAAACATTCCATCAAAAAGTTAAAATGAAGAAATGATGAAGCAGATAGTAAGAGAAACAAAAGGATATTAAAAAAAGAAACTAAGAATGAAGCCACCTCAAGGCACAGAACAGGAGAACGTGACTACAGACAAACAGAATCAGAGCCAAGAACAACCTTCAAGCAACAGAAAAAAGTAAATCAGTGTAATCTCTACGTAGAAATGCAAAAAGAGAAGGAATCTCAAACAGTGATACAGAATTATACACTTTAAATGTTAAAAACATTAAAAGAACCAATGTTTCAATATTTCTGTATGTTCCTAGTGTTTGCTGCTGGGTGCACCACAACCCAATGTTTATGAGGAAGAGCCAAGACGGTTCTTGTAAGAGCATGCCATCTCACCCAGGCTAAGACAATCAAGACAGACTATTCTAGACAGCTAGGTAGAAGAGACGCCTCACTCAAGCACACCAGGCTGCCTTTTTGGTGAAGTCTTCAGCACTGGTGAATGAACACGAACAGGTTGTTCCAAAAAGACACCCAGTTGAGAAATTTGAAGTTTATCGGCTATGTATCACCACCACCCAGTAACTGGTTGACTGCTCCTTCCTTTTAACGTTGACTTCAAAATGAACAAAGGAGGGTACAATGAGGAACCCAAATCCCTTTCTTCTGACCAGGTACTTCAGTCTTGCCTCCAGTAGGTCTGCATGCTGACAGAATATGAACAACATTCGCAAAATGATGTCATGCTGTACCCATCCAAGAGTTAATGCATTGGTTTAAAGCTGATAATAGTGAAAACAGAAGGAAGTATGAACCTGTGTGTTTTTCTACACTAGGAAAACACACAAACACGGCTCCCTCTCACTCAATCTGTTAATTTCAGCATATTTGCTCACATGAAGTCCAAAACTTCATGGTTTGCTATGCCAGGCCAAAGCAGCTAGCTGGAAGCTGACAGGTACTGCCTCCCATGCACTCTGCCGTACCAACTTCCCTGAAGGCAGGCACTGGTGCAAGGGCAACCAGATTGTCATAAGAGTCCTAAAAAAAAAAGCCAAGCACTGCAACAAAAGAGAAAGCCACCTCCCTGGAGCGCCGCCGGGACTGGCGGCTGAGAAGGCGGGGCTGACCCCCCGCCCGGCCCGGGCGCCGTTTCCACAGAGCCTCGTCCGACCTGCAGCTAGCCGGGAAGGAAGGAGAAAGGCGACCCAGGCGGAAGCAGGTGCCTCACTTACCGCCCTCGCCCGGCAGCGGGCAGCCGCCAGGATCGGGACACACCTCTGCCGTCCCGCGGGGCCGCCCCCGCCGGCAGGTGCCCGCCCGCCCCGCCGAGGCCGCCCGGCGCTCACCCGGCCTCCCGCATGACGTTGCTGTCGCCGCAGTCGCAGGCGCCCCCCGCCTGGCTCCGGAACATGTTGTAGTCGTGCCCGGCGTGCTCGCCCTGGTGGAAGCACTCAGCGCACAGGCTCATGCAGGGCGAGATCCCGCACGTCCGGCACCGGTAGGCCACGAAGTTGGCCGTCCACACAAGACCGCACAGCGTGGCCGGGTCGTAGGCCCGCACGGCTTGCACGAAGCTGTCCCACGGCTCCCCGCCCGACAGCAGGCAGCGGCACCACTCCAGCACCTCGGCCGCCGCCTCACCGCCTCCCGTGCCCGCCGCAGGGGCCAGCACCCGCTCCAGCAGCGCCCGCAGCTCGCCCGCCGCCGCCGTGCCGCTCTCGCCGCCCAGCTCCGTCTTGAGCCGCGCCGCCGTCGCCCGCTTATCCCGGCCACTGGCGCCTGTCCCCGCCATGATGGGAAACTGAGGAGCCCTTACGGCTGCGCCGGGCTCCCGGCTCTGGGGCTCCCCCCGCCGCCCTCTCTCCCCTCCCAGCGGCGCCTCTCGCGATAGCCGCGCAACCGGCACCCTCCCCTCCTGCTCCCTCCTCCTGACACTGCCTCTCCCCTCCCCTGACATTACCCCTCCTCTTCCTTTGCTCCCCCAGCTGGCCCGCGCCGCTCTGTCAGCGCGCAGGTGCGGGGCCCGCGCCGCCGCCCCACAAAATGTCGCCTCCCACCGGCCTGAAACTTTCTTCCAGGATGAGGGGTGCGCAGCCTGCCATTGCGGTCCCGGCCGTGTTCAGCGCGGAGGCGCCCTCGACAGGAGTGGAGCCCGCTTTGTTACTGAGCCGCTCCCCGAGCGAAGGCATCTCGCCGCCGGCGATGTGAACGGGAGGCGAGGTGCTGCCGGGCTGAAGCGGCAGTGGCTCTGACGGCAAGGAGGAGCGCTGCTCTCTTCAGCGGCCCCGCCAAAGCCGGCAGAGCACACCGGGCATGGGCAGTAGTTCCGTGCCTGAGTAGCCGGAGCTCTGAGGTACTGGAGTGTGTCTGCACACTCCCACTGGGAGAGAGTGTGTGTGGGTGCGAGTTGCCATAGCTTATGTACTGACCGGCAGTTTTATATCTCGATAGATAGCTTTCCGGCTGTGTAATGGAAAACATAAACAGAGAAAATCTGTTCCTAAAAGAAACCTTTTCTCTGGCAGCAGCAGACCTCCAAGTCCCCAAGGCAGCCTCGCTCAGCTGGCTTTACTGCTCTCTTCCTTGTAACCAGCCATCTTCTAGTCTCAGGGGAGACCTTATTGCAGCCTTTCAGCTCTTAAAAGAGGCCTGTGAGAAAGGTGGGGAGAGACTTTTTAGCAGGGCCTGTTGCCACAGGACGAGAGGCAATTGTTTTAAATGTGAAGAAGGGAGATTCAGGCTGGGCTTGAGGAAAAAATCTTTGCAATGAGGGTGATAAAACAATGGCATAGGTTGCCCAGAGAGGTTGTGGATGAACCATCCCTCAAGATATTTAGGACCAGGCAGGATGTGGTCCTGGGCAACCTGAGCCAGTTGAAGGTGTCTCTGCTCATTGCAGGGGTATTGGACCTTTAGAGGTCCCTTCGGACCCAAACTTATCTATGATTCTGTGATTGTATGACTTGTGTTGAGGTTCCTTATGGGCAGAGAACACTGGGCAGTATGTCTCTCCCTCTGGGATTACGGGAAGGAAAATATGAGAAAACTAAGTAAACCGATTTCTTTTCTCTCAGTGACTGCCCTTTCCACTGAGGAGATGGAAGCCCATTTCGGCGCTTTTTGTCCCTAACTGCCCCCACTGGCTTGACTGCTGGGGAAGTGCCGGGGGGGGGACAGGCCCTGGAGAGCGGGCTTTCACAGACGCCAAGCAGCGGTGACACGTCGGGCTGCAATAAAATGTGTCATGTCTATGACACGCGTTAGTCAACGCCAACGTTTGTTAATAACAAAAAGTGAAAGTTCTATCGCCCTCCATTCCCGCAGCAACCCGGAAACGGGCGGGCGCTCGGCGGCGGAAGTGCGCGGCGGCGCTTGGACCGGCCCCTCAGTTCGCGCCGCCGGGGCAGCGGTGACTGGAGACGGCATGAAGCAGCGGCCGGTGTGGTGCAGGTTTGTGCGGCCCAAGGCTTCGCGGGCTCTGTCGGGCGAGAGGCCGGTACGGATAGTCCCAGGGACTCGGTTCCTGCTCCGCCCCGGGCTGGGCGCCGCTCTCGGCGGCGGGAGGGGCCTGTGGGTGAGAGCGGAGCTCCGGAACGCGCCCGGGAAGCGGCAGCGGAAGGAGCAGGGTATTGATGGTGCGTGAGCAGAGGGTCTGTCGCTGTGCGGACCGGCCTCGCGTTAGCCGCGCCGCGCCTGTCACTGTCGTCGGTGGGATCCATGGCAACCGCTGCTGGAAAACACCTGGGAGATGCTGAGAAGTACACCGGGGTGTGAAGATAATTCGAGACAACATGTACTTTATTTGTAGCATTGTAACTGATCACACGTTGTTTTCCGTAGATAAACTACAAACATGAAGAAATTAAAGCTTAAAGAACTGGAAAGCTGTCTTCAACAAGTTGATACTTTTGAAAATCCAAAACTACTCCTTGAGCAGTATCCAACAAGACCTCATATTGCAGGTAAAGGTTACCCTACAGCACTGTCATCCCTTCGGCTACCTCTCATCAGCACTGAAAAAATAGGGAAAAAAAAACCCAGGAAAAATAAAATAGGAAAAAAAAAATGTTTCTACTGCATTATCTCCTTTGAATCCTTTAAACTAAAAGTAGTTGAGAAATTCAGCAGAAATGTTAATTATTTTTAACGATCTGGTAATCTTTTTTTATTAGAAGTATACTGCTAACGTACAATCAAAAAAATCAGTTAAATGGGTTTAAAATACAATGTTGTGATAGAAACATCTTAGTTGTGATAAACATCCTAACCTATAAATGAGAAAGCCAAAATGGACTTATTTCATGACACACAAAACCCAGTAAAAATGTATATACTGAGACAGTCACCTTAGTTACAGGGTTTTTTTCCAACACTTCACCTCCTTCTATTGATATACCCCAGACAAACTGAGAGTTATATGTTTCCCACAAATACTCACAGCTTTATTTGTAATGTCTCCAACAAAGATTTGGAGTTCTATAACTTGTCAAAATGTTTTTGACTTGTTTTCACATATAAATGAAAAAGACAATTACAGGCAGTGAGAATATAGGTTTAATTTTGCATTACAAGAAACCTTTCGTTCAGAGTTTTCTGAAGGCAAAAGTAGATTTTCTTGGTTAATCAGATGCACATATGATATTACTGATCTGCATGTGTTGGTTTTGTTTCTTTGTTTTTCCCAGCATGTATGCTTTATACAATTCACAATACTTTCGATGATATTGAAAACAAAACAATTGCAGACTTAGGATGTGGTTGTGGCATGCTCAGCATTGGAAGTGCAATGTTAGGAGCAGGGTAAGTAATACTAAGTTCTGGATATGTTTTTTTCTGGCATAGAAGAGTAGAAAGTAAAATTAGAACATAGTAATGCTGAACTAAACTCATTTTAGGTATAACACTTGGTACATAATGAGGCTATTTAATCTGTTTAGACAGTCAACAACCATTCAGATAGTGGAAGAGATGGACAGTTGCCATGAATTTGGAAGTCATAATGTTAGCTTTCCCCTGAAGCACTAAATGAACACATGAAACATCCTTCACAAACTTGAAAAAAGATAATTGAGAAAGGGCAACAGAGCTACTCACATTTTTATCAGGACTGAATTTATAGTGCCTAGGTAAAGCAAGGTGTCTACACAGATCCCTTTCAAAGCTTTACTATAGAATTTAGCATTTAAACACCATTTTAGTTAGCAGGGGACTAATATGTGGCACTTCTTTTTTAATAGGTTTAGTGTGGGGTTTGACATTGACGCAGATGCACTGGAAATATTTAATAGTAATATTGAAGACTTTGAGCTCACGAACATCAACATGGTTCAGTGTGATGTCTGTTTTTTATCTGACAGCATGTCAGAGACTTTTGACACAGTTATTATGAACCCTCCGTTTGGTACCAAGCACAATAAAGGTTGGTAATTCTGAAAGGGAGACACACTTTTAATGAAACATCTCCCTTCTTTATTACAGTTACCTATTGTAATTACCTAGACTTTTGTTCATCGGGAATCAGTTTCCCAAGTACAGATTAAAAATTTCAATGTTGTAACTAACAGTTGCTGGGTTTGAAATAAACAATACCAGCTATTTCATAGCCATATCATTTTTCTCTTTTACTAAAAGTAATTGGCTAAGTTTTAGAAATACATTCTGTACCTTAATGTATTCAGTACTTTCTCAAATAGTTATTACTCCAGAAAAAATAGAAGCATGAAGCAGATCTTTAAATCCTCTAGTTTAAGTTTGCATTTATCAATTATAATAATTTCATCAATCTTCTAGGAATTGATATGATTTTTCTGAAAACTGCATTACAGATGGCAAAAACAGCTGTATATTCCCTTCACAAAACTTCAACACGTCAGGTAAGTCCTTCATTCTAGTAGGGCAAGCATAACCAGGCAATGATGTTGTCTGTAGCTTCATTGATGTGTTCACATACCCCTTTATGGGTGTAAAACTTGTTCTGGGGAAATACTGATCATGCCGAATAACTAATCTCACATACATCAAGATAAATATAATGTTTCAACTTGAAAAACAAAAGCATAGGAGACTTCTTGAATAAGTATAACCGTGTAGATATGTATAAATAGTATAGAAATGTGCTTTTAAATTTAGCTGTATCGATTTTCTGTTGTAGCATATTCAAAAGAAAGCAGATGAATGGGATGTGAAGATGGAAGTCATAGCAGGTAAGATTAATTAATTGTTAAACACCACCCCACTCCCCCAAACCGTTATGGAGGGGGCTAATGTCTTAACAGCTTGATGTAAATTTGGATTTGTGACTGAAAATGAAGTCTTTTTTTACGCACTCCTTTTGTGGAGGTTTTGGGTTTGGGGTGGGGGGTGGGGTTGTTGGTTGGTTGTTTTTAAATACTTGCTACCTGGCTAGAATACAAGCAGGCACTTACTAAGTTCTGAGGAATACCTATTCTGTGCCAAATTAGAACAGGATTTCTTCCTGGGCTAGATTTTGCCTTCAAGCAGAGGTTAGCTACCTTCCTGCTTCAAAAGGAGATTGTTGTTGAATAACAAAGGCAAAGTGCAAGTTAGTTCTCACACAAAAAAAACACCTGTCCTAACTACTTTTCTGATGGTTCAAGTCTCTTCCCAATACTTAAGTCGCCAGCTGGATGTGTTATGTAGTGATACAACTTGAGACATGGAAGTTGAAGAAATGCTTGAAACACAACTGCGTTTCAGCCATCCACTTACGGTCTGATGCGGCTGGCTTAAATGTTCAGGCAGTCTAGGTCAGAGGTCAACACAGGTACGTAGTCAGGGGCAACAGGCACAGGTCATAGAAGAACATGGGTGTAGGGTGTAAGTCAACTGACTAATATTCTAGTGTAACAAATATTCTTTGTACTATTCATAGAACTTAGATATGACTTACCAGCATCATACAAGTTCCATAAGAAGAAATCAGTAAGTATAAAACCTAACATAACTGAGAAAACGTTTTGTACAAGGCAAGTTAATGCTACTTAAGGACACTAAAGTTTTAGGGCCATATATACTGGATGAGAAATGCTCACAACGCTGCAGAGATGTTCACAATTATGGCATCAAGTTCCATTGCTATTACTACATTTTGTAGTTGAACAGAGAAAAGAATCATTGTAATGCAAGTCAAAGCTGTATGCAAAGATTAAATCCAGCACTGCAACTTGATGTGAAAAGCTACAGGTAGCCTACTGAAAAGTTATTTACTTGAAACTTAGTCTGAAGTAATGAAGGCCAGAGTAACAAGGATTTTACAGCTGTAGCATTGTTTCAGTACTCTAAATTTTCAGCTCTCTACTGCAAATAGCTGCAGCCAGTAAAATCCCTCATGGAACCATCTTAGAGAGGGCAGGAGCAAGCTGTGCACTGCATCCCAGAACAACATCTGGCCAGGATGCTGCAGTATGAAAGCTTAACCCCACAGGCAAGTTCCTGGCAGAGGACTGCTGGCCTGGATGTGTATCCCACTACCACAGGGGAATTAGAGAGAATCCTGGAGTAGACCAAGTTAGATTTTAAGACTGTTAGGTATGTTGAGTAGCAAAGACAAGTTTTGCTTAGCTGTATCTATTGCCTTGGTGACTTGAATTGAAATTATGGAAGTCTGTCCTTCAGCTTTGCTACGTCACAGGTACAGCTTCGTACTACATTAACATTCAGGCTTCAGCAGTAAGCAGTTTTAAGTTCTGAATTTATTGGCAGCTGCTATTTAACATAACCGCAATATTACAGAGTCCAGAACCTTTTACATTTGAGTGGGTTGCCAGAGAAACTGAGAGGATCTGACGGTATAAACAAAAGTATAAATATAAGTTTTCCAGGGTGGTATGTTAAGAGTAAGCATGCTTCTTAAACAGAAAAAAAAAGCTGTAACCCAACAAAATGAAGCTTTCCTCTCATTGTAGGTTGACATTGAAGTGGATTTCATTAGATTTTCTGCCAAGAAACTCCTGAACTGAGGCATGTCTTTAAAACCTATTGAAAATGGAACAATAAAACAATGATTTTTTTTTTTTTGTTTTGTTTCCTAAACTTTATTATTTTAGTATTACTAATCTCCTCCTCCATTTTCTGTTTTCAACTGTTTTGGTGCAGGTTCTTCTTTTTCCATTTCTTCTAGTGGTCTCTTCTTGGGACTTGCTGGTTCTGCAAGATTGAGTATGCAGTCATTTATGATAAAGGAAAGCATTTCAGTATTGCCTGAAATCTTGTGAAAAAAACAAATCCTCCCTATCATATAACTTCAAGGATGAGTCCTAGTTTATTCACTAGCCACTGCTATGCTAGAGGGCTTACGTATTACTGTGAATTACAGCTTTTAGATGTCCTAAAAGACCAACTTTAAAGAGCTTCTTCCCTGTATAACTTCACAGCAGGAGAGCAGGTAAGATGAAGACAATCTAACAGGACTAGGTATCACTGGGTTTTGCTTATGCAGGTGCCATATCTAATGAACAGAAGCTTAGCTCTTCCTCTTCTCCAAGCTAAATACCAACATGCAGAACTATTAGTCTTCTCATAGCCTCAAAGGAAAAAAAGGAGAAATCACCACTCAAGCAACTGGCTCTATACAACTGTGTCATGTTGCTTACAACCACTATCTTTCAATGCAGAATGCTTTAAACAGCCATGCAGTACAGCCCTGGCTATCTAGGAATTATTTAAATATGCTTTTTGGGCAGTTCTGGAAGGAATCAAGCACAAGATCCTTATCTTTAGATAATATACTGACAGCTGACAAGAGGGCAGAAATACTGCAATGCAGGGCCAAATCCTAAACACTTCTAAAAACATAAGTACTTCTCCAGAAGGTAGCTCCATGTACTAAAGAAGCGGACTGCAGTGCACAGAATGACATACCTGTTTTAGCATGATCTTCACCACCTTCTTCATTATCAAACTTGATTTTCTTGCCCTGAAACTGAATTCTTCCTTTCTGTGCTCCTTGAGGTGTCTTTCCCCCTCTTCCTTTTCCTTTAATTTTGCGTCCTGTGGGGATGGAAGATGTCAAGAACTTTGTAGTTTGTCTTTTAACTAGCAAGCTCAAAAGAATGCTTTACAGTTAGGCAGTAAAGCATTCTTTATTGTAACTATTTACAGTTAACTTTCACCACAGTGCCACTTCTAGGACATTATAAATTCTTAAACCAATAAAAGGAGGACCTTTTGTTTTCTGTTTCAGCAATTCTTGCTGGTCTTCCAATAATTTTTTCAGAGCTTCTTTCTCTGCATCTCCTTCTAGCAATTCCCATGTAACATCCTTGTTCCGAAGCTGTAAGTTTCCATTATGTGCTGCTTTTGCTTTTTCCAGAGCTTCTTTTGCAATATCCTTAAAAAGGATAATTCCCTTAAAAAGAAGAATGGCATTAGTATTTGAATCTTGCTGCAAAAACATTCAGCTAGAATGATGAACACCACGTTCTGTTAGGTAGCTCAGTAAGTTCATTACTCTTGCATGATGTAAAATGTCTAGACTGAAGCAAAACCCTCGACTGCCCTAACATTCTCAGTCTCAGGTTTGACCTTATCAGCTCAGAAGGCCAGAAACTTTATCTGTTCGTAATTCAGTTCTCTGAATACTCTGCAATTCCACAAGCCAAGTGATTTCTTACGTGATTATGTAAGAGACCAAGCATTTAATCATTCAGTTTAAAACTTTAATACAGAGATCTTAACTCCTTGTCTAAGATTCTACTGACCTCCTTTGCACCTCTGACGAAGTGTATCCATTTGATTTCTCCATGATCAGAAAATACATCATGGAGGTCTTCTCTGCATGTTTGATCATCTAGATCACCAGAAAATTTCAAAAGACATCCCGTCTTCTCTTCCAGAGACTTCTAAATGAAATAAAAACCCCCACATCTTTGTTGAAGAGTCAAGCCTGAATATTATTCCCCCCCCCCCAATCCTAGTGCTATTAACACATGGTAGTCATGAATAAGCAATTGAAGTCAGCCCCCGTTAGCACCATCAGTAACCCAAGTGTTCTTGTTCTATAGCTTATTAATGCTGATGTCAAAGTCTTGCACGGTGTATCTCGCCTTCTTTTCTTGAATTTTCTTTGCTTACTCTGACACATTTATGAGGAACTTTGGACTCTTCCTGTAAGAATTACACTCTTAAAATTCTACAGAACAGTTTTTGGAAGGCTGAATCTCAGACTGAAAATCTATACAATACTTATTAAATCCTTACTAGATTCTTTAAATACCAGAGGAGAACTGTCATCTCAGTGGTGCATTTAGGATCACTTCTCAACAGGTAAATGTGCCTAATAATTTAAATTCAGGATATGATCCTTTAAGCAAAATCATTCATTTGAAAATAAGATTAAATACCAGGACAACACAAAGTCTCACCATAGGTTAATTTGAAAAGCTGAACTTTCTAGAAAGTGCTCTGTATTACAGAATTTCAAACGGTTAATGTTGAATGTCAGCTTTACAAAATGTTGCTGCAGGAGCATGTTTGTTATGTGTGGACTGGAAAATCCATACAACAGCAAGCACTGCATAGTTTTCAAGTAGAGAGATTTAAGAAGCCCATACCATTTCAGCATCTGCTGCTTGTTTCTGTTTTTCTTCTTTTTCCCTGTAGAAAGGTTAAATTAGTTAAGAGTTGTTTCAAGTGTGATCAGGTGGGCAAAACCAGGCATTTCAATTGATAATGACTTACTGTTTAGCTCTTGCTTTAGCTTCTACTTTGTATTGTTTCCTTTCTTCATTCTTCTTTGTACAGTACTCCTCCCTGCAACAGAATACATGCTAAGTTAACACCACTTAAAGTATTCCACTATAATTACTTTATAAGGCAGCAGTACCCAAGAAGCAGTTGAGATTATCTGTCAGAGCCGTGTCCAAAAGGTACAGCTATCAATACCTGTGCAATAGTGCAGAAACTTAAACTTCTCTGGTCAAGCCAGATTCTTGTCTAAATCCACCTTTGACCATTATTAATTCATACACTAGTTAAGTGGACTTACTTGAAAAGTATTATCAGCTCTGTATCTTTGTACTTTTGGTTTGGGATCTCTGTGAACTTCTTAGCAGATTCAACACTATCAAAAACTGCAAATATTGAGCCCTGTTAAATGGTAAGAGATATTCAGCATTAGAGCAATTGAACAAAATGTTGTTCAGGGGGGATCCCTGCCCCAGGGCTAAATTTTCATTGCAAAAGCTACCTTAAATGTTTTCTGCAATGTCCTCCTCATTTGAATGTTTTCAACTGGACCTTTATCCTCAAGCCATTCTTTGATATCATCAAGAGTTGCATCTAGTGGGAAGCCTTTCTGCAAGAGAGCAACAAGCTTCAATTATACGCAATAAGCCAACACTTGGAAATTATAATCTATCTAGTGTGAGTTAATTCAGGCTTTCCTTAGATGGTTTCCAATCAAAGTCATGCAGAATGTCACAGAGCCAAAGAAGAAGTTTACTTACAACATATACAGATCTGTTTCTAATTGCAGCCTTATACTGGTCATTTAACTCAGGAAGGGGTTTGTTTGGAGATCTTCTGATTTTTGTTTTGTCTTCACTTATTTCCATTAAACCAGTCTTGGATTTTCTTAATGCTTCTACAATAACACTAAAATCCGTTGAAAGGTGACTTAACCTATATTGAGTAAGCAGACACAGGTTATTACAAATACACTGACAAAGCTGAAGCCAAATGTTAAAACAGCAACAGGAGTTGTACATGCTGACCAGGGACATTTGGCCCCAAATAGACATAAGTAGCTGAAAGCTACCCTTCCATCCAGATTCCAGACTAGTTGTACTTTGGTTTTACCTGTTGAATTTGATCATTACTTCTAAAGGCACCCAGCCATCATCTAGTTTGATCTGTTCCTTCAGGAATTTGTCTCTTGGTAGATTGTGATTGCCAAAATAGTACTGAAAAAAAGAAGGGGAAGGGAAGTAGGGAGAAATATTTTTCTTTAAATATTCGGTCTTAAACCCTCATTTTCATCTGACACCTCACTGCAGTGGATTGAGACACACCAAAATTAATTAATCTGAGCAATTAGAAACTCCAAAAATTATTACTTCCTGCTTTAACGTGATACTTTCCAAGAGTTAGCTGCAACACATAAGCTGTAAGAAAAACCCAATGCTTCATATCCAATAGGACTAATGAGGCACAGGCAGACTGCAGTTTTGTTTAGAAAGGCATAAAGCTTGTTTTGCTAAAATAATTACTCCTCAACCAGATCAAGCTCTGCAGAGTCAATAATAAAATTTTTCACCAACAGATTCAGGTTTAGTCCTTGTTTAAGGAATCTATAAGCAAGAATACTGTATTTGCCATACTGAAAAATCATATACTAGAGTTTCTAGGTCTCATTCAGGAAAATAAGATTTAAAAAAATGGGTTTATTTTAATTTACTCTGTTCTTATTTTGATCATGTCCAGCATGGAAAAACAATTCAGTACAAGACAAGTTAATCAGATTCTTTTGCTTACTGGTAGTCATTTAACTAGGGTCAAACACTTGAAGCCATAGGGTAAATTGGAGTGTTTCCAATTTACTTTATGTAAATTGTGCTTTAAAAAATCAGTGTAAGCTTTACAACAATACGTTTTCCTCTGGTATACCTCAAACTCACCACAAGTCTAGCTCTTTTTCCTCAATCTCTGCTTTGGGGGTTTTTCACAAATAATGGCGACAGCTCCATATGCTAATGGGGATTCACATGCAGCTACATTTTGTTCTTCAGGAAAAAAACTTCTGTTCTAAATGTCATTTTACATGATGTGTGCAGTTTTCCATTGTAGGGCAACCCTTCAAACCTCTAGAGTAAGAAACAGTTAATCTAAAGTAGGCACATAAGTTTAGTTGTAATTTGTAGCAATAAATTACAAAGCACTAAATCATAATACCAAGTATAAGTAACTCAACGAATATGTATGTTTAAGGGCATAATCACAGCCTGGTTGATGCTCCGACAAGACACACTAGGAGGAGCTATCCCCCATGTCTCCTGGTACCGCAATAAAGAATACCTGCTTGTCAACTTAAACTTTGTTGGCGAGTTCCTGCAGATTTCTCCGAATCATGCCTTAGACTTGTCCCAAAGCCTAAGGCCACAGGTGCAATTGCCTGGTGAGACACTCAGCTCATAGGAGGGCCTAGAGCTTTCTGTGCCATGTTTCCAACTAGTTATATCCAAATGGGGTGGCAGTGACAGGTAAGCACATAAGCTAGCTACCAGTAGATTCACTCAGTCATGCATGGGTCCTGCAGTACACATAGAAAGGTCCATCAGCAGGTAGAGTGTTCACCTCCATGGGCTTCTGTGAGTCCTCTAGTAAACTAAAATGCTAAGTTGTAAATTAAAACCACACCAAGCTGTGTGGTTCGGTTGATACGCCAGAGGGAAGGGATGCCATCCAGAGGGACCTTGACACGCTTGTGAGGTGGGCTGATGCCAACCTGATGAAGTTTAACCATGCCAAGTGCAAGGTCCTACACCTGGGTCGGAGCAATCCCAGGCACAGCTACAGGTTAGGCAGAGAAGAGATTCAGAGCAGCCCTGCAGAGAAGGACTTGGGGGTGCTGGTCAATGAGAAAATTAACATGAGCCGGCTTCAGTGTGAGCTCGCAGCCCAGAAAGCCAGCTGTATCCTGGGCTGCATCAAGAGGAGCATGACCAGTAGGTCAAAGGAGGTGATCCTGCCCCTCTACTCTGCTCTTGTGAGACCTCACTTGGAGTATTGTGTGCAGTTCTGGTGTCCTCAACATAAAAAGGACGTGGAACTGTTGGAACAAGTCCAGAGGAGGGCCACGAGGATGAGACGATGATCAGGGGACTGGAGCACCTCCTGTATGAAGACAGGCTGAGAACGTTGGGGCTGTTCAGCCTGGAGAAGAGAAGGCTGCGTGGAGACCTCATAGCAGCCTTCCAGTATGTGAAGTGGGCCTACAAGGATGCTGGGGAGGGACTGTTCATCAGGGACTGTAGTGACAGGACAAGGGGTAACGGGTTCAAACTTAAACAGGGGAAGTTTAGATTGGATATAAGGAAGAAATTCTTTACTGAGAGGGTGTTGAGGCACTGGAGTGGGTTGCCCAGGGAGGCTGTGAGTGCTCCATCCTTGGTGGTGTTCAAGGCCAGGTTGGATGAGGCCTTGGGTGGCATGGTTTAGTGTGAGGTGTCCCTGCCCATGGCAGGGGTGTTGGAACTAGATGATCTTAAGGTCCTTTCCAACCCTAACTATTCTACGATTCTATGATTCTATGTGATGTGCTAGTATTTTGACCAGCAGAGATTCCCAAGTAGGAGGATTCCCCCAGCTCCCCAAATTAAGACATACAGAATTAAAATGCATCTTCTTTTTTGCATAGATAGAATAACCTCAGTGAACACAGTAATAAATCGTTTAATGATACATTCACTTGCTATAGCACCTAAAATGCTAGCAAGTTAAACACTTGTGTTTTTAAACGGCAGTCTTGCGTAACTTCCAACTTAGACTACAATTATGAATTACCTTAAAGCATTAAATACTTGTCATAGACCAATAACAGACATTTATGAAGAGCTAAGATTCAAGTTTAACTCCCTAGGAAGTTAACTTCCCTTTTTTTTTTTTTTTTAGCCAAGTCCCTACCAATGAATGTCTCTAAAACTACACCTCAGTTCAGATCCCAAACAGTAAGTTGAACTTACCTCGATTTGCTGACATATTTTGTTTTCCAAAAGGGACATGTTTTCACCATCTCCATTTTCAGCCATTTTCACCAGCTCTGTAGAAAAGAACATAGAACAAAGGCACTAAGTATTGAACAGTACTTTTTACAGACTTATCTTCATAGTGCTGCATTTCACTGCAGCCTCATCTAAACAGGGTAAGAGACAAGTTCTTTAGCCATACATTTATACTTGTGAGCCAACTTTAAACCTGACTACAGAACTCCAAGAGGAAACTACGAAACAAAGTAAAATACTTTGGTTGCTAAGGCAGCATTTGGCATCCTACATTGATTCTAAGTAAAGAAACATGCTGGTACTTGTTCTAGTCACAGATCCTCAGTTCGTACCTGACAGCAACAAACCTGAGAGCCAACAACATTTGTTCTTTAAGTCAAATCCAGCTTTTCATCACAAGGCAAAACACCAATAACCATTTGTTTAATATTCCTAAATAGATATAACTAGAAACTTTTCTGAAGTTTCCACCTCCTAATATTTGAAACTTACTGGAGGAAGGAATGAAAGTTTACTACTACATCCTACAGATGTCTAGTTCTCTGCTTTACAAACTTACCTTCACTGCAGTTCTCCCTGAATACTGAATCAGGCACCTTTGCTAAGAGGTAAGATGTTTTATCGTTAAAGTAACTTCTTCCCTTAGCTGGCTTTAAGTGTATAATCCCAGTATACAGTCACTACATGCACCAGAAGGTTGGCAAGAAAGCAGCTACTGGCCAGAAGGTTAATAGGGATCAGAAAATATCTGTCTAGATAAAGAATAGTGTGTTAAGAGTAATCCTTGAGGAAAAAAAGCAGCTTTATAAAAAGCTGTCAGAAATTGGTTTGAATTAAGTTTTATACTATGAGGCACAGACTTCTTTCTCCCTTTGAGCCCTAACACACTGGTTAAATCCAGCTACAAAAGATGAAGCAGTCTGATGGCCCCCAGTTCAAAGATCAGCCATCACTAGGACTACTGGTGAAAACGCTTTTGCACTCACATCTCGCATGGTTTATTGGGAGATTTAATTACACACATTCTGCTCTTATGCTACTTGTAGGACAGCAACATCTTTTAGAGCATCAAGACAACTGACAGCAAAGCAGCAGAGAAAACTGCCCTGACACTCCCTTATCACAGGAAATACTGTTCTCCATCAGAACACACAAGTAGCTGACCCACCTTCTTATTTGGGTAGTTTAATTCATTGTTCAGCCTACTGCAATCTGCAGTATTCCCATTTCCTCCTCCTCCTGATCTTGAGGCTACATTGCATCCGTTGACTTGCTTGTAGTGCTTTTTAATCTAGGCACTTACAGCCTCAAAATCTGCATCCTGGTCTCCGCTACTGGACTTGCACCAGTATCTGATGCTGTGACACTTTCTAAAGCATGACTTCCACAAGTATTACTTGACAGCTGTCTATAAAGCAGTTCATAAGAATCAAGGCCGCACAAGCTGACAGTTGCAGTTCCTTCAGGTGTCACTCATTCATTAGCCACCCTGACTACAGGAGACTGACTCAGTTCAGTGTGTTCATTTAGGTGTTGGCACTATCTTAACCCTCCCTTGTGATGCTGTCCCCAACACCTGAACTGTGAGAGAAACCAGTGTTCTATTTTATACTGTATCTAATTTGGTGTCATTTAATGGCAGTCTATGGAGTAGTCTCAGCTTTTTCCATTGGATCAGCTAATTGACATGTGTGCTGCTGTAACACCTGACCCTACACAAGAAAGGGAAGAACAGTTCCATTAGGTTAAATGTATAACTGGCTCAGTTCAGCTTGTAGAAAACACTAGTGATGGAGCTGGGCAGGGAGCACAAGAGAAGAAAAAAACCAATCAGAACCTTTCTGTGGCAGCAAGCAGTTGTAGTGGGTTAGGTTTGACATTAAACTATATCCTCAGGGTCAAAAATGGCAGCTGTGTGCATCTTCATGAGATGCAAGTCATTGCAAAGTCTCTTCTCCAGGCATGGCAAACTTTTTTAAGCATTAGGCAATATATTTAAGTGAACCATTGTCTTACGGATGCTCTTCACAGTACAGTTCAATTAACGTGTAAGACAACATAAAAATTATTAAGAGATGCTTAAGGTTTGCTCTTTTGCATATTCTGAGGAAAACAAATCTGTATTTTAGTCATGTACCCCATTTTAAGGAAAACGCATTAACACTGTGTTCTGGGTTCCAGAACAGAGACAGTCTGCTGGTGCACACTGAAATACAGACTGAGCTGGAAAAAGGAATCTTCCCTCACCACCTTGGTGGTCAGCCAGTCTCAGTACACTGCTGGGAGTGAGCTGAGTAGAGACAGCTGCTTTGTACTCTCCTGCAGCATGAAACATAGACCAGCAACCCAAGAGGCTGTCTGTTTGCTCCTTCTGTGGTCTTTGCTGTTTTACCTGTCATAACAAATGGTCCATGGATTTCTTGGAGCAAGTTCTCTCTTAATAGAAGTTGTTATAATAAAACTTGGGGCCTTTTGGCTGCATGCTGCCTAATCACCAGCAGTTCCACCCTAGTTACTGGGCCGAGCATCACGCACAGGCAGCATGTCTGAGATAGTATAGTTACAAGACAATCCATTCATAAACCTGTTGACTTTGCTTTGGTTTTGTCATTTAGAGAGACCGCTCACCCTCAATCTGTGCAGGGTAGCCTGGCTCTTCTAGCCTCTCTGAAAATACACCACTCTAAAATATGCTGGATATCCAAGAAGCATTAAGAAATGCCAAGATAATAGTGCTGTGAAGCTTAATGGAACAACATAGGCTTATATCTTCACCTAGTTTCTGCCACCTAAACTCCTTCAGCCTTGTTATATCCTTGAATGCCATCTTTCTTGTATTTCCCCAGCTCTCACAGTGCACCACTTGCCCATCAGCCTCACTCTGGGTACCAAAATACTCAGAACCAGCAATTTGCTTTACACATAAGGAGGCTCAGCTCTACTGCTAAGAAGAAATGACAGAGTCTGTCCTTAGCAGTATAAACCCAAACTGTAGGAGTGTGAAACAACACAAAGCCTGGCACAAGTCCTCCAGATTACGGCTAACACCAGGAAGCTTTTCTAAAAAGCACTCATTTGGCTGCAGTTAACGAACTGAAGGCAAGATTTAGAAAGACTCGAGCTTGCTATACGTGGAATCAGTTCAGACACTGACCAAGCTCTAACCTATTTAAAATAAAACAGAAGCAGCCTTCTAATTTAAGAGAACCTCTAGTCTTGCTGCACATGCTCACTTCAGGCTCCTTGGTCCTGTCATTTGGCACAAGCTAGTCTTCTGAATCCAGCTTCCAGATCAATAGCTTTCAGTTGCTGTGCAGCAACAAGGACTGATAAAAAGCTACCTCCATTGAAGAACAGGCACAGTTCTAACATGCAAAATCCTACGTAAGATTTTATTATAAGTGCTTTCTTAGAGCACCCTGACTTGTTCCTTTGGTGTGCCAACAGTCTGCATCAAAACCCCTCAAGATGAAAACAAGTTAAAATAATGCAAGTAGGTACAGGATTTAAATGACAAATGGAAAATGACAGTAGTCAAGCCCTGTAACTAGAACAATTTGATGCCACACTGTATTAGCTAAATCATCCCAGAAAAACTCTCCAATGAATTTCAATCTTACCAGCCACTTAGTTTCAAGGCCTGTACAAAGCCTAGTTGCAGGCTGTTTTTCCTGTTACTGTAATAGAATGAAAGGCTTAATTAAAAAGAAGAGAAAAATGTTCCCCAATAGAGTAACACGGAACTGTTACTCATCTCATGTGGTGTGCGGGAACCTGCTTGTAAAATGCCTGGGCCTTCTAACCAGATTCTTGTCTCAAAATGCAGCTTTTTATTCAAGACAAGGATTAACTGCCACCACTCATTACCACGCGTTACTTTCACGACTGTTTTTTTGAGTAGAATCAGTTCAATATAAGGAGTTTCTTGCAATAGGTATTTCAGTGACAGGAACGCCGGCTCCTGACTGTTATGGCTGTTTGTTCCCGGACGCTTCCGTACTGCCACAGCGACCGCAGATCCCGCTCCGCAACCCCTAAAGCCTCGTGTCCCCGGTTCCCGCCCTACGGACACCCGGGCCTGGCCGCAGCGCTAGCGCAGCCCTCAGCCCACCCGGCCCCACCCCCGGGGCCCCGTCCCGCGGCAGGGCAGGCACAGCTCGCTCCTCGCGGCACTCCAGAGCCAGCGGCGAACCCCTCGCAGCCAAGCGCTGCGCGAAGCTCTTCCGGCGAGGGGACACCGCGGCGGCGGCACCGGTGCGAAGGGCCCGGGCACCGGCACCCCCTTGTCTCCGCCGCGCTTAGGCCCGAGCCGGGGGAGAAGGAGCCGCACGTGCTTCCCGCTGCGGCAGCGCGCGCCTGCCCGCTCGCTTCCCGGCCCAGCCGCAGCTCCCCCGTCGGGCCCCGCCACCCGCCTGGAGCCCGCCCTGTCCCGACGTGTCCCGGGGCTCCCGTGGGAAGCCCGGCCCGGCGGAGCGCAGCCCCACCGAGCACCAACCTACTGCAGCTCGCGCCCCAGCACGCACGCGGCTCGGCTCCGCTCCGCGGCTTTAAAGGCCACAGTCGGCACCGGACGGCCCAGCAGCCCCCGCGGCACTGCCCGCCCACCCCTCACATGGGCGCTGCTTCCGGGGTGGGCAGACCTCGCCTGGGGCCGGGCCCCAGCCGGGAGGTGTCCGCCTCTAACCCGGCGCCAGGAGCTGCCCGGCCTCTCACCTAAGGAGGCTGCGCGCACGGCACGGTGAAGGAAGTGGGGCGTGAGGGAGCGCAGCGGCAACAGCGGGAAGGGCTAGTGCGGCGATGGATGTGCTTTACCCCCACCGAGAGGCCGCAGCACCTGCGGGGTCTCGTTCACAGGCTTCTGCACGGGTACCAAGAAAAGTAACTGAGGAGCCTGCATTTGTAAGCTACTGCTTTGTTTACATTTATTAACATTACAAACATTCACTTAAGTACTGTAGCTGTGTTGTAGACATCTATAGTGCTACAAATGTGGCGATCACACAAGTAAAAATTGTAATAGTACTGACTTAAAAATGGATTTGACATCTGCATTAGGTAATCTACAGTTTACAAGTGAAACAGTAAAACAGTGTCTACCATACTACAGGTGCAATAGCACAATAATGTAGTGTGCATATTCAACTATGATTACTAAAAACGCATCACAGATGCCCTGATCCAAGCTCTCCATTCCTGCTCAGGTGCACAAGATGATGACCAGAAGCCAGAGTACTTGTTCCTCTCAATGCATTCAGCACTCCTGCCTGTGCTCCGGGCCTGAGTGCTATACACTTCCTTAGGATATGCTACAGCCATGAGCTAATCCAAAAGGGCATTGTAAATTGGTATAAAAAAATAGCACCACTTAAAGTACAACCACAAGTCTGAACTCCTACACCCCATTTATTCTAACACATACAAGGACTTACCTGAACCCTTAGCAGTAATCTCACTGACTTCCTTGAGGCCAGACAGCACACGCTGTCCTTTCTTTCTCCTGGCATGTGAGAATTAAAGACCTTTTGTCACTCTGCAGTTACAATAAGGCCAAGAGGCAGCATCAGGCTCGCCTGCAGGGTGCCCAGAGGGAGACAGCGAACCAGTGCCTGTGCTCCAGCCCTGAACAGCACTGTCCTTCAGCAGCGTTCAGCACCGAATTCAGAAGCAGCAGACAGTGAAGTTCTCCCAGCAAGCGCTGGGAGGCTCTGTTAGTCCTCACCTTGCTCTCACATTCTTTCACTGACAGGCTGGTGACAGGACAGAGGCCAGAACGAACCTTACGGCCAGGCACAAACATCTGTTCTAGCTCATATTTTCCCACAAACATGAAGCTTAACAGGTATGTATTTTGCTCTGAACAACTACATACACATGTTGAGCTCACTGTGGTTTTGGTTCCATACAAAGATCACCTTCATGCTCTTGCGATATTGTCCTTTAAATCTCCACCTGCCTTTCAACAATTCTTGGTTGTGGGATTGCCAGGACAAACAAATTCGCTTTATTTCTTTTGCCCACCTGTCCAACCCATGCATTTCAAGCATTGTCAGAGTTCAATTCCCCACACCGCTTCACAGCTTAGTGTCTTCCAACAAATTACACTGGATCCTTGAGTAGCTCTCAGCTGGACAGATAATGAAGCAAAACCCCAACAGATAATGAATCCACATGCCCATGAGCTTCTGACATAGCAAGATGACACACTAAGACCTCAAACCAAGAACTATATATACACTGCAGAGCTTCACATCAAAGCTCAGAGCTGGGTGCTGCCTGCTACCAGCAGTCAAATTCAAGTGAGAAATAGCATAAAACCATGGAAGAACAAACAAAAAATGGAAAATACATATCACCAAGAAAAAGATTTATGGCTTACCCATAAATCCAGCAAAAAAAAATTCTATTTTAGATAGCAGTGCTGCTGTAGGAAGTCCCCACCACAGCCCTGTTTCATCCCTGCCCCTCGTGCCAATGCCCAACAGCTGTTCCTGCAGTCTCTTTATAAGCTGTGCTGGGGAACTGATCCCGGCTAAAAGAACCTCCCTGCTTCCCAAGGCATTTCTTTATTTGGATCACTGCTATCAGACCCCGTGGCCCCATAGCAGCTGAAGCAGGACCGGGTGAGAGGCAATAAGGGCAGGAGAGAGATCGCTCCTCACAGCCACCTCTTCAGCACTAGGAAAGCTTGCCATCTTGTGCTTTCTACATGACTCGTGTGCTTCCGTTCAGCCTCTCTTCCCCACCTCTATTCTGTTACCAGTTTTCATAAAAACTGAAAAACTGTATTTTCAAGGCCTATACCTCCCTGTAGAACACGGCTGAACTCAAACAAGGGAGTCCAGTATTAAAGAGGAGCTTACACATGCACAGAAAGACAACACAGTTGTATCTTGCCCCCTCAGGAACCAGGCTAATAGCAAGCCCCACATTTTACACTATCTATACAAGTTATAAGGAGAAAACAAATCCCAAGAAGTCACTGCAATAACAATTCAATCAAATGCATTTGTATTAACTACCTACATGACAACATGCGGAACACGGACTGGTGAGAAGGCTGGGGATGGCAGGGTCAAACCATCAGATACTTAAATACTCCATAGGGATTCTGCTTTCTGCCGGCACTGGTACTGTCACGCTGCACTGGGAGCCTGCCACCTGTGTCTCCCAGTGAAGAGGTGGCCAAATGATGATCTTCCTGCCCATTTCAAGTTGCCTTCTAGACAGAATCTGAAGACCTAAGATGTCCTATTCCGTTTTGAGAGAAATAATAAATAAATCCAGTAACCATCTGGCATTCAATCTCTTCAACATATTCTGACAAGTTTCTTCCACTTGTCACCTTTGCTCAAGTCGCAGTTTAACAGTCTTAGAAAAGACAAAATGTTATAAAAAACAGAGAAGTTTGTGTCTTGGTAACCTGGTAATGTTAGCAGCTACCCAGTCTCTCTCATTTCCTCCTTCCATTCCATAAAAAGACACATCTTAACTTTGATTAAAAAAAAGTTACCATGGTAAGGCTTTTTTGGGGGGATGGGAGGAATCTCCAATACCTGTGCATCAGCCCAAGAGTCCACTGTAAAGCCATGTTAATTTCCCACAGGCCTTGCCAGTGTGAGAAGGGCAAAGTGAGCATTTTCCTCAAACTTCCTCGAACTGCAGAGCACTGTTCTCCTGGAAAACTAGTGCACACTTTCAGCTTGTACTCTGGAGCTACTGTACGACATTTCTTCCCTCATTCCCAGCCTGTGCTTTTCTCCACTCTGGCATCTGAAGGTAGGATTAGAAGCATCCTGTAACTGCTTGATTTCTGGATGTGATAACCCGGTTACCCAGGTAATACTGCTCTGTGCATACCACACACTTAGCTTGTGACAATGAACCACTTCTATGGCTACCTTTGGAGGATCAAAGATTTCATCTCAGCAGTCCATAGAAATGCAAAGTATTTCGTTTGGCTTTACCCACCTTAGCACCAGATCATAGTTCCACGCAGTGATGAATGAACACAGATCTGTTTTTCACAATAGTTCCTATACAGCTGCACAAAGTATTACAAGAAAGTAATTTGAAAACTTTCATGGAAAAGAATGACTGGACTGAAAAATATATGAAAATCTTGTTACCACATCTGTATTTTCGAATTGTTTAAAACAAAGACAAACTATATCTAGGGTTTAAAATTCTGTGCATTAAGAGACTGTATTAGACATCTCATTCAGGAGCCACTCAGTACTATTATGGATACTGCATCTGCTGTTTTCCATAACAGCTACATGAGAATTAAATGTTTACACATTATACACACAGACACAGCCGTGTGACCGCATAGCGCTGGGAAGATTCCCTACTGCTTCCCATGTATTCTGTTCAGGGTTGTATTTCTCAATACTCTGCAGATATGTTCCTTTTGAATAGGAGTATCCTCCTGTCACATAAATGCATCCATTCATAACCACCGTGCCACACTCCATCCTTCTCTCCATCATGTGAGGCATCTGCTTCCACTCGTTTTGCTCTGGGTCATAGCAGTCCGTGATCGTGGTCTGTCCACCCACAAAATAGATTTTGTTTTGTAATGTAACCGAGCACAATCCGTATTCTTTAGGAAAAAAAGAATACAGTTCAACTCAGCATGACAATGATAACTTGAACTACAGCTACCTGACAAACACTGGGCACCAGTGAGGGCAGCTGAGTTTCTTCACTGAGCTCAGAAGACACCTCAGGATTTTCTGCTAAACTTGGTAAAAGCAAGACCAAGATGATACAGACATGCGCACCAGTACTTAGTGAGAACTGCTTTGAAAATTTACTGTTAGCAAGTGTAGAACATAGAGAAAACTCATTTAAAATTCATATCAATTATTCTTGCCAAACGTCTATGAATAGATTTTATAGAAAGTTAGAAATATAGAAATATTATTTAATAGGATGCAGCCATTCCTTAGTTCAATATTTATATAGTGATTTCTATAGAACTGATGCTTGAAGAGAGTCTTTCCCTCTCAGAGTCTGGAAATGGGAGATGATCCCACTCTGGCCTTTGCTGCCCTACAGGCATTGCTCCTTTTATTAAGAACATGCCAGAAGCTCTGAAGTGGGCTTAAAGACTCCCAGGTATCAGCTATCAAATCAAGCTCTACGCTTGTTACAGAAATTACTGTTTACCTGGATGCGGACTCGTGGTGACTATACTCCACTCATTGCTACCTGAATGGTATCTCTGGACTTTATCATAGGTGCAGCTTCCCCTGTATCCATAGTGACCTCCAGTTACGTAGATGATGTCATGCAGGACACAGGCAGTGGCATTCCCAACACCTGTACACAGTGTGAAAGTCACAGCACATCTTCAGACTGCAAACGATAGCCACAATCACTTCCAGCCATAACCCCATTTCAAATGACTCATTAATTAATATTTTAGGGTGAAATTACACGAAAGCATTTAGCTGAATGTGAAATTAAATAAGTTTGTCAAGACACCTTATTTTAGCAGCATAAGAGCAATGAAATAAAACTGCAGTAATGGAAACATACTGCGTGTAATACACCCCATGCAGCATTTAATGGAATTTTTATGCAGTAATTGAAGACAGATCATCACACTGGGCTTGGAATATGGAATTGCTTTCAGTATTTCACTAAGTTACAGAGATTTGTAAAAGTCACTGCTATGGCAAAGACAATAGGAGCTTAGATCATTCAGTGTCTTGAGACACCTTTTCTGATCTTTTTCATCTTTCTCATTATATTATTAGTTATACTATTGTATAAACAAGGGTACAAACAGAATGGAGCCATGTTAACTCTGTCTCTAGGAGAACAAAACAAAATAAAACAAGGGATCTGGCAAGATAAAATGGACCAAAATTAGGCAATCAGTGTGGGAGTTTTAAGCATCTAATAAGTTTCATGCAGAAAATGGGATAAAACAACTGCACAGACTGTGTAACTGCTCACAGTATTAGCCTATCATTTCTGTTTTTAAAGGAAATAAACCCAGAATAATAGCAATGTTTGTGGAAAATATACAAATAATGTAGAAAGTTATAGGAGCATAAGTGTTTTTTCTTGTTCTAGATACCTCCAAAAACTCTCACATGTAGAAAAATACTATGTTGCATCAACTTCCAGTAAAACTGTATAATTAATTGTAAATAATTGCATTAATTTATAAGAATGTATAAGTGTATAATTGTTTATAAAGTTTATAACAAAATAATACCATTTAGTTGGGCTGTGATCCAAATTCACACATTTTTAATAGATCATTATTTTGGCTGCTAGAAACAGGCATTAATGCTTTTAATTATTCTCATACTAAAGATTAAACTGAGGATCCTGAACAGATGATACACTGAAATATGAGGGAACTGCATGGAAGAAGTTTTAAATGAAGATGGCACCGTTATAGACAATTGCACAGAAAATCTTAGTAATCTGCTTTTATATTATAAACCAATAAAATCCGCTGCTCCTTGACTATCTAGTCTAATATAGACTGAACAATCTCTATAGACACTACTGAATAGACTCTAATACCTGGTAGTTTTCTGATTTCTTTTTAATTTATACAGAAATTTCACTTCTGAAAGAAGACAAAATTAAACTGAGACTACCATTTGCCTTTCCACCTTAGTGTTCTAGCACAACCTCACATAGTGTTTGAATGTTTGCAGTCATTTGCCTAGTAGAGACCTGCACCAAAGTCCACCAGCATTAACAGGAGATTCCCATGGTCATCACTAGAACTTATATCAAACCCTAGACGTGCCCATGGCATTAAAAAATGGCAGATGCAGAAGGACTGACATTTGAGGCAGACACCATACAACAGCCTACCTACCTCTGATCATGTTTGCAATAGGAAGCCATTTCTTTTTTAAAGGGTCGTAGAACTCAGCTTCTTGCACTGGAGCTCCCTTTCGGTATCCACCCAATGCATAGATGCAGCCACCCAAGGAAACGGTGCAGTGGTAATACCTTGCATCAAGCATGGGGCAGCCTTCTGTCCACTCATCTCTCTCACTATGATATATCCACACGGTGTCAAGGGCTTCGATGCTCTCTGTTCTATAACCTCCTGTCACATATATATCTGGTCCCAAGCTAGTGACCCCATAACATTCTCTGGTATGATCCGGCATCTCTGTTCCCTGAATCCATGTGTTAGTTAACGGATCCCACACATGCACTTCTGATAAGGGATGCCAGTAATATCCTCCGATCACATACATGGCTGCTGTAGGTCTTCTGGAAAGACTTTTGGGATTGAAGTTCAGGGCATTGTATATGAGTGACCTTATCTTAGTATCATTAAGTCGGCATTTTTTTTGTAGGCTTAAAACTGACCTCAAATACACATTATCTAAGTCTACTCTGATGCAGCTCAGCAGTTCATAGATGTCATCAAGTCTTTCTTCCACATCGTGAGCAATCCACTTAACAACAGCTTCGATGGCTGCCTCTTCTTTCCAAACATTGAGATTATCTCTGGAGAGAATGTAAGAGAGCTTCTCCTTGCCAATATCCAGAAACTCTTCCTGATTCCACACTTCTTCAAACTGCCATAACAATATCCTCCTGGACTCTTTCTCTAGCTCCGAGCAATCATGATATTCAGCGAAGGAGTGCATCCCTATGCAGTTGTCAGTATCTAAGTGCCTCACCAGAAACTGTTCACAGGCCTTCTTTACTGACAGGAACTGGAGGAGGTCTGCTGCCTGGAGCAGACTTTGGACATTTCTCTTTGTTATCTGGATCTGCGACGTGTATACATAATTAACGAGAGCTTCCAGTACCGCATGGCTGAGCCCGGGAAGTCTGATCTGTCTTTTAGATTTCTCTTTCATATCGGCTGTGAACATGGCTTTAAAATAATTGCTGCAAGCTGCTAAGGCGGCTCTGTGGCAGTGGAAGATGACCCCCGAGGCACACTGCAGGGTGATGTCGGTGAACAGCCCGTCCAGGTAAAACGTTCGGAACGCCTCCAGGAAGCCGGCGGGGTGAGAGGAGTCCTCGTAGAGGTACGCGTAGTCCTCCTGGCCGGCCGCTGCCATCGCCCTGACCCGCGTACAAAAGCGGGGCCGCCTGCTGGGCTCCCCGGGGCTTGACCTCGCCGCGCCCTCGGACCGCAAAGCCGCTCCGCCAGTCCCGCACAGACCCCGCACGGCACTTACGCTCGGGCGGAGCGCGGCCCCGGCGGCCCCATGACCATCTTTGGAAGAGCCGCGGCAGGCGGCGGGGCCGCAGCGGCAGCGTCTATGCTGGTGACTCGTCCGCCTGCCCGCCCCGCAGACCCCTCCGCCAGGTCAGCGGGCCCCCGGCCGGGGAACTGCGGTCTGAAACGCTACTGCCAGCCGGAGCTTCCCACTGCTGGGGCAGCGGAGTATGGCGCTCACTGCGACGAGGACAGAAGGCGCGGCCGTACTCGGGGCAGAAGCAGATGCCCGAGGAGCGCTGCCAGCTCGGTGGTAATGAGCCGCACAACAAAGCAAGAGGGCTTCGGCTGCCACGAACAGGGAGCTGGAGCTGCCCCGCTGTCCAGGGCACCGGAGGAGAGATGCTGGGAAGGGCAGCAAGCTCCTGGGGCTCTCCCATTGTACGAGGGCAGGATTCCAGAGAGGGGGGCCAGAGCTCAAACACCTGAACCTGGCTGGGGGCAAAGGACGGTCACAAACTGTGCTGACAGACTGTAGCCAGAAGCAAATTATTCAGGAAGAAGGTTATATTGGCTTTTAACACTTCCGAAAATGCTTCACAATTTAAGAATTCTTTTTCTTCTCTGCTAGCAAAACACTTTCTGCAAAGGAGACCTTTAAAAAGTATTTGAAACACAGCATCCTCTGGGTTTAAGCAGCTGTACTTCCTCCTTCACCTGCAGCGGGGTTTGGATCCTTTGGATCTTGCAGCTGGATTCCCCCTACCTTGCCAGAGCTCTCCTGAATTGAAAGGACTGGCAGCAGTTTCTCCTGCCAAAAGGAGGTGGATATCTGTTATTTTTAGCTAAGTGCCAGCAGTACCCAAAAGGAGAAATTAGGAGAGCTCTTGCTCAGCACAGATTAAAAAGAGTAATTTTTGTCTTTTAATTACTGGTGGTACTTGCTCTGTGATACCCACCAGAAGCATGAACTGAAAAGTGTATACATACTTCACTACAATCCTTCCTCACATTCTAATCACCCAACAGGACTCAAACTTGCCCTTGGGCTCTATGTAGTAAAAAGAGGCATCAATAAGCTGATCCAAACAAAAAGCAACAAACCCTTCGCACATCTTTGCCTTTGTTTTTTCAACCACTCTCAATGCACTGTTAGCCCAGGAAACTGGAGTTCTGTGGTGTAACCCAGGAATTCACAGTAGCCGTGCTGCCTCCAAGCCAGGCCTGTCCCTTAGCTCAACTACTCACTCCATTTTTTTTCTCTGGAGCATTCCCTTGTATAGGCCTGAGTCTGTTTATGCGTTCCTATGCCAACAACTTTGTTTTGCTGTGGTTTTGCACTTTCCACGTCATCAACTTCCCATGGACAAGCAAGAACTTCTCCCAGGCCTTGGACCAGCACATAAGACTTAGGCTACGTAGTCTTCACAGTAGCTGGTGTACAACAGCAGACCCATTACCGTATAGAACATTTCCTATACACACATATGCATTCCTTTATGCATTTATTTTTGTAACATCCTTACCTAATTATCTCCCTCCCAGAGGGCACGTTGATTTAACCGTGCTGAATCAGAAAGTCTTGTGGTCAGCAACACTTAGTACTGAACATGTGTCCCTTCAAGGAGCTTTTCCCTTTTTTTTTTTGGCTGGGCTACCAGCTTAAACCAGCTTCATCATTTGGAGATCCTCATCTCCCCTCCCTTATACCCAAATGTGGAAAAATTTGGTAATTGTAGTACTTCTGAAAAGTTCTCTCTTCTATTAAGAGGAACAAAAAGACCTCATATTAACAGCTTAATGGTCTACCTACTGGAATTGAAAAATTTCTTCTGTCTCCAACATGCACTTTGTCTGGAAAACAGCATCAGCTCAACCCTCTACTCGAAGTGATTAAATCATAATTGCTAATATTTCAAGTAGCATGCTTAATCTGCTCTCAACTCCTGCATCAGTTCTTTCATCAAAACCGCAAAAAGCACCCCTTTTTGAGCATGAAGATGAATTTCTCACTCTCAACACAAACTACAAGGCAGGTTACTTAAAGCTGAAAGAACAACAGTTAATATGAAGTGGGTGAAAAAGCTGAATTATTACTTATAAATGTTTTGGTTGTTTTTAAGTAAGTAACTAAGATCTGTGTACAAACTGAAAGCAAGCTGTCTCACAACCAAGTTCTGAAAAGCACAGAAGAGACTGACACAGGGCAAGGAACATTCAGCAGCACATCTGGAATGAAGGAAACACAGAACTTAAAAGAAAAAAGTAACCATACAAAACTGTACTATACAACAGCCATTACCATTCTTTTGTATGGCCTGGAAATCAGACAGCTTAAACCTGCCACAACTTGAGACCCATCAGTTCTTCAGATGCTGTCTTCCTGCCCTTGCACAAGACAATAGAATAAGATCTCCAATACAAATATCTCAGGCACCTATCAAATATCCATCACTAAAGCAATGCTCCTGAGAACTCAAGTATATCAATCTGGACATAGCAGACAACAGACAGTTCAAAGCAACCTTCTACAATTCATTGAAATAGGTGATGGGCTAAAAACAGGACCATTTACAGGTAAGTATTCATAGGAAATCTCAATTTATATACACTGTCAACCTGAAAACAGGCAAGACTACTCCTAAAAGTCTTCAACTGAGGAAAAGAAGGCAATGACAATATCAAATGTCAGGAAGAAAACAAGAACAGTGCTGCATACAAACAGGGGAAGACAGCCACAGCAACTGCAGGCTGCTGAGCTACACCTCAGACATCTGCAACCAAAGTGCTGCAAAAAGAGGATTATACTATATGGACAAGAACGTAAAGGCAGAAGTCAATGTAAACATGTATACACGTGCACCATTTATGGGCCTGTGCATTGCAGCAGAAGGCTAACAAGAAGAAAACACCAAGCTGACTCAAAGGTGTCCACTCAGCAGCTCAAACTGGTGTTAGCTCTATACGGAGTGGCAGCAGCACGCTGTCAGGGCTGCAGGCAAGAGAACGGGAGAATGACTTTTCTTTAAACAGAGCAGTAACATCAGTACTGCTCTCCAGAAGAAAAGGTGTCTGACTGACAAAATAAATGAAGGTATTACCCAAAGACTGACACCTACACTGGTGTACACTGTACACCTTAAAAGAACAGGTGCCTGATGATACACAGGCCAGAATACATTACGCAAATAAGGTGTGTTGCTTTTGTCAGTGACAATAACTTTTAATAGTCTTTACAATAAAAGATAAATTATTAAAAAGTCATTTTGTTTGGTAAAATATTTAGTATATTGAAAATATAAATGCATCTTCAGATCAAACAAGATTACAAGCATACCAAATAATTTACAAAATTGAGCATTTATCCTGATCAAAGAAATGTAAAAGCCAACAGTTCCAGAACCATGCTCCTGGCATCGAATGTTTCTAAGTAAAGAATTTAACTCTTTTGTGCACTAATCCTACTTCTTCCCCTATGCATGTGGGACAGAAAAGGTCAGTTACTTAGTTGATAAATGCCTGGGGGGGGGGGGAAGACTAAGAATAATGGCAGTTCCTCTTACAAGCCCCTTTTTCCACTTATGTTGGAATGTGTACTATGTCAGAAAGCCATTTTAACTTCACTTTCCCACTATGGCCAAGATTAAACATAAACAGTTTTATCCTGTGTTTAAAAAGATATGTTCAGGTAACAGCCCAACGTTACAATTTTGTGCTTTTATACACATTCAGGGTTTTTTCTCTGAGGAAGATTAAATATAATTGCATTAGCTTCCTTTTATCGTCTGAATTATTCCTTTATAAGCAGTTTCAAGTAAGTCATAATGTCAATAGCAGAAGACCAAACCAGAACAGAACACTCCACAGGACTGAGATTTTGGGCCAATTGAGAAATCTTTTTCTCCAAGGTATAGCCTTGCCTGGGCATAGCAATATCACCCTTCTTCAAAAACATTACTGGACATAAGTCATTCCCACCATCACCTATATATATAACTTGTGTGTAACTTACTCCTTGCTCCAACTGTTTATCTAGAAATTCTTTTAAAACTTCCCTTTTGCAAAGGTTTTTAGGGCACTTTGCACAATGGTGAGCGTGGAAGTCCTGTACAGTCAGGTAGCCAGTACTGCTGAATGCTGCAGGGTTTGTAAACACTTCATCAAACACCTTATGGAAGCCAGCAGCTTTCAAAATCCAGTCAATAAACACTGTATTAGAATCTGAAACAATTATGCAGTCAAACAACTCCTTGTTCTCGACAATAAAACCCAGAAGATCTACCATTCCTGCAGTGAAAGGGATTGCTGTCATAGTTCTTTTCATCACATCTTCTTTGATGCCATTGTCTCCCAAGTAGACAAAGACTCTGCCCATATATTCTGTCCAATGTCCTGGTCGGTAGGAGTTTCTTAATCCATTAGGAAGCTTTTTCTCAGGAGCACATTTCACAATCCAGGTATCACTATTTTCATCTATGATTGTATGGTCAAAATCAAAAGCCAACAGAAATTTCATTGCTGTCAGAAAACAGTTTCCAAAACAAACAAACAAACAATTATTTATATAAATAAAAAGTACTGAATTCCTACCCTGAACTTGTGCTCAGAAGAGAAAAAATCTGTTTCAAGAAAATAAGGACAAATACCTAAACAAAGTAAACTATTTATGGCCACTACAGCTATGGGCAGTTTTGGTGAAGCTAAAAAACAGTCTGTAAAGGTCAAAGTTCCAGTTCAGTATCAAGCTTCTGTTTAAATTAGAAGAACGTGAAAGTATCTAAACTCATACTGCATTGTAACTCATATTTGCTAACATAGAGCCAATCTTGCAGTACACGTGCACCATCAGTTTGACTAACCATTTCTAAGTTTCTCCACCAGCACTTGCCAACGCACCCAAACTGGGATTTTCCTAGCAGAACACCTTCACGGGTATTTCAAAAGGAAACTACTACTGAACAGATGTAGCCAGCCTTTTTAGCAATGACAATGGCACATCAAAACAGCCAACATAAAGACATACTGACATTTGTGAATCTGGAAAACAAACAAACACACAAAGTTTGCTTGCTGTTGTCCCACAACTTCAGTACCTGCAGCGCACCTCTGGGCTACAGAAACCCCTGAGAGCAGGAGATACCTCAGCTGGAACTTAACGCCGTTCCCCCACTGGCCAGTCCTCCCACATGGGCACCGCCGCCTCAGCCCAGGGCGTCTATCAGGCCAGCTCCCTGCAAGCAGGCCCCTCCGCCACATAAGCCGCCCGCCCTGGGTGCAACCACCCGGCCGAGGGGTAAAGCTGAGCAGCCACGGCGGGCGGGCTGGGCTGGCCGGGGCGCTGGGGGAGCCGAGCAGCAGACCGACAGCCCTGCTGTCAGGCAGGCCTGCGCTGAGCCGTTACCGCCCGACAAGAGCCGCACTGCCGCCGACCCACCTCCGCGCTCGCCGCGTCCGCCTCCCTCCGCGTGAAGCCCGACCGCCACGCGCCACGTGCCTCAACCCCACGCCATCACATGACTCCCCCGCCGCCGGGTTGCCCGGCAACAGCGCGCGTACACAGGCAGCGCGGCGAAGCTCGGGGCCATGGCGGCGGCGGCGGCGGGGCCCAGGCTCCCTCGCGGGAGGCGGCACCAGCAGCAGCTCGCCCGTGAGTAGGGCTTTCCTGCGGGGACTCAGCACCGGGGTGGGGGCATTGCCGAGCCCGTAGCCACAGCCGGCTATACACGGCTCCGGGCGGCTGTAGGAGTGTTCCTGTCCCCTTGTCCAAACCACCCTGCAGCTGCAGACAGCAAAACAGGCCGTTTCTCCTGAAGAATTGATTAGAAAGAACTACCCTGAAACCAGTGGAGGTACAGTGTCATCCAGAGCTGGAGTTCAAGAGCTAGGCGCCTGGCAGTTCCCTACCTGCAGGGAGCAGCCTTGTCAGTGTACAATTTTAGCTGCTTTCACCTTGGACAGACAGAGAAGACCTGGCCTGGTCTCTATCATGGGGCAAACTGATTAGCAGTTGCATCTGAAAAATAGGCTTTGATGTCAGTATCACTGAAAGCCTCCTCACATTTGAAACACAGCATGTCAGTCTGCTGCAAACCAGATGAACACGAACTTCTAACAGGATGCTGCTCCATACAGAGTGCCATTTCCTTTAAAAATACTGGTGATGGTTTGAAAGGCGTTTCACAAAACCTAGAGTAAGTTACCACAAGACAAAGAGACAAAGGGACATACAATAGTTAAGTGAGTGCCACAGCCCAAGTACATGCACTAGCCGTAGTTAGACTACAGATACTCTGTCTTAGCTATGGGGTACAGAGATGGGGAGAGTAATTAATACTAAGGATATCTTGATATCGTTGCTATGAAAGAATTCAAATCCTGATACAGGTTTGAATATAGGATTTTCTAATACCAAGTAACCTAAGTATCTTTTCTTCCCTCTGCACAGCACCAAACCATTTGGAAGAAAATGACATTCTAGATGGCTGTTTTCTTCCAAATGAAATAGATCTTCATCAGGTAATCATATTGCCAAAAGCAGAATGGGAAAGGCTTCGGGACAGCCTTGGCAGCAGAACCAGAGAAGCTGCACTCATCCTCGCCGAGAAGAAAGAACGGGAAGAAATGCATTTACGCTCCAAAGCTGCCATAAAAGACTGGCCCAATACCAGCATGGCAAGTACAACACACATTTGTAAACAAGGGCATTCATTTTCATATATGCACAGCCACTCATAGTAATATTTCTAGCTGCACTCCCTTTGTTTAACATTTGCTTTTAAAATATAAATATTTTAACTAAAGACAATCAAATATATTTAACTTCTAATATCAACTTTTTTTTTTAATCAAAGGTAAAATACAAAATTAATAAAACCCCAAAACACTGAGTATCTCACCTTCAGAATGGTTTACACATTTTTAATCCATGGACTTCAGATGTGATTTCTAATTTTATCTGCAATATAGGGCATGGCACAACGGAAACTAAAAGCCAGAAAATTACGTGAAGAAAGGGAAGAGGAAGAAAGAAAGTTAATTGATTTGGAAGAAGCAAAGTTCCAAGCAGCAAAACGGAAGGAGGCTATTGATCGTGCAAAAACCTACCTAAGCTATCAGAACGAAAGAATTAAAGGGTTTCATGTGTGTTGACAGCTTTTTAAATTCAAGTTGTACTGAACATCTTTAAACACTGCTGAACATGCAAATTATTCTAAATGTTCTCTTGCAGAGCGCACTCCTACTTACCAAGGTCCTGAAAGAAAGAGATGCTCAAGTTGAATTTAAAAAGTTAAAGTCAGATGCTAACAAAAAGAAGGATGAAGAAAAAGAACATAAATGTAAAGAAGCTAATTTCAGGGATCAAGAAGAGGCACGTCAGCGTTATATGAATGAACAGGCACTACGCAGAGATCAGCTGGAACAGTAAGTAATAATCAAAAGTAACCCTAAGTTGTTGTTTACTCTTCTCACAAATACATTATGCAAAGTTTTTGCAGACACTTACTGAATCTAGGGTGCCACAAAAGACCTTGCACAAACGGGAAAAGCTGCAATATTGCACTCTTTTACTTGCCAACAGTCTACGTATAAACAGTCTAGCAGGCCTCAATAGGTTTTAGACAAAGCACTACTCAAAAGTTGTCACTGAAAGTGTATTTTAACTCAAGTTTCAGTTCCAAAAAAGGTTAAACCAGATTTTCCATTTGGCCATAACTGGAGTCCGGAGAAGGCATCAAGAGAACACGTCATTGCCACCTCCATTCTTTCTGTGGGGCTCTTCCAGTTACCTTAATGAAGGAGTCCCCACAGGTATTTATAGACACCTAGCCGTGGTGATCTGATAGAAGGAGTCAAATTCCCTGAGGCAGAGGAAGGGTTCAAAGACTGGTCTCATATATTCCAGGTCCAACACATGAATCCTTGCAGAACTTCCTATAGAACACTACCAGCTTAAGCTATTGCCTGCTTGCCCAGGGAGAGAAACATAGATACAGTGGGACTTACTGGAGAAATCTTGTCACTGAGGATGCTGCAGAGAGAGGCCAGAATATTATAAATGCAATGGTGCTAATGAGTCATCCAGATAAAAGATTGCAAACTGTGAGCACACCATGTACCTCATTTCTGGTCAAAGGATTTAGGGCTACCATTACAAAAAATGATGCCATTTTTCACCTTTGATATTCCACCCATCTTCAATTTAAAGTATATTCTTCAGTGCAAGGTACCTATGGTTATGCAGAATCCGCATCTGTTCATACTTTGTGCAGTCCCTAGCCCATTTACTCTACTTTTTTTTTTTTTTCCAATTCAGAATAAAGGAGCGTAAACATCAGGCAGATCTGGCCAAGCTAGAAGACAAAAGAGAAGGGGAACAAATACAGTTATCGAACCAATTGTACCAATTGGAAATTCAAAAAGAAAGAGAAAAGGAAGAGAAAAAAAAAGTTGAACGCCGCAGGCAGCATCACGTAAGTAACGGGAAGTCAGAGTTTAAAATGCTTGTTTCACCTTGGCTGCCTGGAGTGAAGCTGTTGCATTTGGCCTACAAATAAATGGGCCTCCTGGCAAGAAGAGGTTTGCTTACAGCTTCAGTAGCAGTGGATCACATGCCTACCCTGCCAGCTGCAAGCTGTGTCTTTCCTCTGTGCCTTTTGAGAAAGGCATCTTGGATGTAGTGGTGGAGGTTGCACAATCCCATTCCTCTCAACATCCCCTCTCCCATGTGTGTGAATGGAAACAAGGGATAATGCTCACTGCATTGCATAGCAATTTGTCTATGTAATGGGCTGGAGAAGCAGCTGGTTGATGCTCAGTTCCCCTACTCCTTACTCGTATCTCCTCTTCATGTATGAACAGGGAGGCAGAAATGAAGGTACTGAGAAACTATTCCCTCTCTTCTTTGAAACAAACACAGAAAGAGAGAATTGGGAGTGATTCTTTTAAGTTGCTACCCCAGGCCCAGATTTTCTCAACTTTCCCTGTTACATTAGGACTGTTTTGCCCCTGCAGGATCATGTAGCTGACCAGAAAATAATCAAAGCAGTAGAGAAACAAAAACAAATGGAAGAAGATGCTCGGATCAAAGCTCATTTTAAAGCAAAGCAGATTATCGCCAAGATGACAAAAGAGAAAAAAGCTGAATTGCGTAGGTAGGTACAAAGCTAGAGTATTAATTGCAAATAAACTAAAAATCATACTGTAGCCATTTTCAAATCTTTCAGGCTGATGATATAACACAATCCACAGTTATTCTAAAAATTAAATTATGATAAGGTAGGAAATTTTGGAGAAAAAGGAAATTCTGTCACAGGTTCCTTAGTAATAGGTGTGGGGGGGGGAAGCGATCTTTCTGCCCTTCGAAGTACAAAGACATACAGAAGTGCAAAGCTCCACACCAGTGTGTTGGGATCAGTGATTTTCCATATCACCTGCCAAGCCTCCACCTCCTCAACCATTAAAGATAATTAAAATCCTCAACAAAAGTATTTTTGGGCATAAGCTATATTTTCCGAAACCAGATCATGAAAAATAATTAAGACTTCTTAACTAGGCACCTGTATTAATTAATTACATTGGGTTATTATTAAGGGAAGGTGGTTTATCAACATGGGTACAGCATGATGATACCATTGAGATGATCTAAGACTTTCCTTCTTTTCTTGTTTCGGGCCAATAGACCCAACATTTCTCCCTTGATGGCAAAATGCTAGGCAGACTCCTCACCACATGATCCAACTCATTACTGCAACAGAAAGCTAGTGTTACAAGAATACAGGGAACATTTATTAAAGCAGACAATTAAAAACAAAGAAACAGGAGGAACACTGGAGATTGAGGACTTGGGTGGGTTGGGATAGACTGTGTGGCAAGAGGATAGAAAACTAGAAGCAGAACTGCTGAGTTTGGTATCAGTAGTGCTTCAGGTAGGCCCAGATATGTATCCTCGTATATTATGGTAGCTCATATTCTTCTGCAGACAAGTGCAGGAACGTCAGGACAAAATCGTTAAACAATTAGCTTTACAAATGGCTGAGGCATTAAAGAAGGAAGATGGTCGTCTTGCTAGAGACATTGCAAAAAAAGAAGCTGAAGAAGAAAAAAAATGCAAAGAGAAAGAGGCAAAGCAAAAGGCTGCCATTGAATCTATTGCTGAATACAGAGCCACTGCGGTAAGAAACCTAGCCTGTTCTTATTCCTGCTTTACCTCAACCAAGGAGCCTGGCCCAGATCACATCTGGTGGCTCTGGTGCCCTGCATCAGCATGCTCCGTCAGGGCCACTGACATCTTTCCTGGCCTTCTCTCTCCCTCTCCCACTTCTCTGTTGGGTGCGTATCTGCCAAGGCTGCTGAAAGCCCGGGGCTTGGACGCTGGCCAGCCACAATGACCGTGCTCATCAGAGCGCTGATATGAGGCTGCTTCTGCTAAAAGATACGAGTTCCAGCTTAGCAGGCTAGCTCCTTGGTTATCCTTTTTTGTGTATTTTGTAAAATACAGATGAAAATGAAAGTGGAAAAGGAGAAAGAAGAAAAAGCAGAGAGTAAAAAAGAATATAATAAAATAATAGAAAATTACCGCATTTACCTGGAAAAGGAAAAAGACAAGAAACAAAGACAACGTGATGCCAGTATGGAAGTACAGAAATTTCAGATCCAGCAAATGGTAAACAGAAGAGCTGTAATCTGAAAGAAACATGCATCTAAACCAACAGCACTAGCTCCTACCTGAGAGGAAGCTTGCTGTGTTTTGTTGGGGGGGGGGGGGATGTTGTTTGTTGGGTTTGGTTTCTTAAATAATTTCTTAAATCATTTATGCTCTGCATACACAGAGTAGCCTCCTCTCAGAGCAGTGGCACAAGTCAAGGTTGGTTTACAGTGACAAATCACCTCCTGCACTGTGCCCTTATGTACTGCTGGCTGTTCTCTTGTATTTTCTGGGCAGGCCACCAAAGAGCAACAATTAATGCTGATGTTCACTCAGGGGTATGACAGGGGAGAAGAATGGGAAAAGATTATCTCTGACAAGTATCAACTAACATCACCACAGATCTCCTAATAAGCTTAAGTTTTAAGGGATAGTTATGTTGTGAAAGACATACTAAGCTTTGTTATTCCCTTTTCTTCATCAGGCTGAAAAGCAGGTGAGAAAACAGCAGGAAAAGCAAGCAGACTTGGACTACGATGCTCAGACAGAGTTTATTGCTCTTTGTAAAGAGCAGGAATTTCAGAGCTATGCAAAGCAAGTAATTGAATCAGAGGCCAAGACTACACATCATCTTTATCCTCTTCTCAAAGCATCCGAAGATGTAAGAGGACTTCGACTCAGGCCATTTTCCAGAGACAAAGAAGGATCAAATGGTTTTCAAGCACAGGATGGTGCTGGGACTCAGTAACCTTGTAGATGTACTACTGCACAAGAAGTTAAAACCATGAAGTAATACAGAGACTATCTAGCAGGGAAGGGCAGAAGCAGTTTTCATGTGGTTAAGAAATATATCTCTTTGAACCTTACAGGCAGAGTTAAACTACATCTATTATATACTGTGAATCACAAAGTCTATGTGAAAAACAAACAAAAAAAAATGCCTGAGAACTGGTTATATTCTCAAAAATAAAAGTTAGTTTATGAAACTTGAGGCAGGAACGCATGATATGTAATTGATGATGCATTTAACCCATTCCAGCCAAAATCTCACTATTACTGTTATATTTTTATTATTCACTGTTCTCAAAATTCATTGTCTCAGGTTTTTCAGGTCTGCAATACAAATTCCCAGTGCAAAAGGTCACATTTTTCACTAGCTTACTTCCAGTTAAGTATTCCCCATACTTTGCACAATCAACAGAGGAAGAAAAAACAACCCTATACACATGAAAGTCAAAATAGTACTGCAGTTTATACAGAATTTTGCAACTACCTCTGTAAGACAAACGTCACACTATAAATGAGCTTTATTGTATGAAAATAGGCTGTGATTTGATCACAGCCCTTAAAAGGTCACCTAGGAAGCAAGTAAAGGTCCCAATATAACTCTCAATAGCTGCTACAAAAAGAGCATGGCAAGAGGCAACATCATTGAACTGTTCCTTCATAAAGGCTAACAATGATTCAAGCTGCGGTAAATAGATCTGATCTGAAATTGCTTCTCAGATTCCTCAGCTGATTTACTCTCCAACACCCGAGTCACTCACACATCTCACCCCTTAAGCTTAGTTGCTTTGCCAAAATTTTACCATCATGTTCCTGTCTTGGATAGAGTTAAGGTTTCCTGTAATGACTTTCCTGTAATGACCTGGAGTCTAAATAGGGTAGCCCCCCATTCTGGGTTTCACTGGAAACAAAACCCAAGAAAACTGAAGCTTTGGTTTTGTTGCACACAAACTTCTGTCCCAGCCCTCCAGCTGCCTGTCTCTGCTGGACAAACTAGAAAATTACACAAGTTCTAGAAAAAAAGAGAAACAAAACCAAAAAACAAATCCGAAATTAGTTTTACACAAAGGATGCTCGACAATATTTCAGCTTGGAAACAGGTCTTTTGTCAGCCTGGCTTCAGTAGCAACAGGCTTTGAAGAAAGCACAGGACTTTGAGCAAGACATGAGGCTATCCCGGGTGAGGTCCCTCCTGCAAACTGAGGGCCAAGCAAGGCTGGTTTTGCCTCCGCTAGTGTAAAACATCTGGATGTAAGATGAATGTACTCCTTCCCTAGAGCAGCAGCCACCTCCTCCCTCAAGGAGTCTCTTCCACGCAGGGCAAGGAAGGAACGTCGAATGAGGGGGAGGACGGACCCCTTCATCCAGCTCCCAGGGGTTTTCCTCAGAGAAAACAGAGCCCAAGGGCCACTTTCTGAGTCCAGATAACGGATAAAGGCAAGTCTCCAACACGCAGCTACAGGCAGGCCTAACTGGATGGGGGTTACGTGCGGCCGCGACAGCCCACAGAGCCAGCCAAAGCGCCGCACCACCGGCCGCGCAGAGATGAGGCAACCCGGCGGGAACAAAACCCGCCGAGCTCTGAGCGGAAAGGTAGCGGCAGAGCGGGGCGTTACAGCCTCTTACGGGTACGGGCTCGTACAAAGAAATGGGCGTTTCACGCACCGGCTGCGGACGGGGGCGGCTCCGGGACGGGACGGGTCGCGTCGCGCCGGGGCCTGCGCGGTGACCGCCGCTGCTCGGGCCGGCTTTGCTGCCCGACCCGGAGAAAAGAAAGGAAGGGAGAGAACACCTCAGAGGCCGAACTGAGCCTGCCTGCCTGAAGAAGCAGTTGACGCCCGCCGGCAGCTCCCGGGCCGGGCGGGGCGCTGTGCTGCTATAAGAGCTGCGGCACAAGGCCCCCCTGCTGTTTGTGCAGTGAGGTAACGCTGTTTTCTTCAGCATCGGGCAGGGCGGCTCGGGGCCGGGGCGCTCCCGCGGGCACGGAGCAGTGGGAGAGTGGTGGCCGCCGCATTTGTTCTCTCTCTGGAGGCGGAAGAAGGAGCCCCGACTCCCCGGGACACCGGGCTGTCGGTAGGGATACGGCTCTCTCTCAGCAGGCGCTGCCGCTTCCCGGAGAGTCGGGCAACGGGCTGGCCCGCAGGGGAGAAAAGCCGAGGATGGACCGCGATATATCATTATGTCATTTTTTTCCAACCATATCACTGTTTTCCTTGTGTATCTTCTGGAAAGAGTAGCAGTCACTGAGCTATTCAGTCTACCTTTTTCATGGCGGGGTATGGCAGGGGAAAGAAGTTGAGAGGGGTGATATTTGACAAGTATCAATTACGTATAAACTAACATTACTTCAGAACTCCTGTAAGCTCATCCTCTCGTGTTTTAAGGGAAAGTTATGTTGTGAAAGAAATACTAAGCTTTGTTACTCCCTTATCTTTATCAGGCTGAAAAGCGGGGGGAAAAAAACAGCAGGAAAAGCAAGATGACTTGGACTACAATGCTCAGAGAGAAGCTGCTTTCCGTAAGGATCGAGCATTTTGGAGATAAAGAGTGAGTAACTGACTCAATGCCATTACTTGATCTAATTTTTATTCTCTCCAAGCTTCTAAGGAGGGACCAAGACCTGGGCTTCTTAACTAACAAACTTGCAAGATCGGTGGAGTGTATACATGTGTAGTATTACAAAACAGCTTGGGGGGGGGGGGGGGAAGGATGGTTGATAGAAGATTCTCCATGTTCCTCCTGCCAAACATACATGAGCCCCCAAGGTTGCTCAGGGACTGAGCATTGTGCAGGAGTGTTACAGCTTGTGTTGCCCCCTCAAAGCCCTGCCTGATGACAGGGACAAGAGCTCTCCTCCGAGCCAGCACAGACCAGGAATTGTCTTGGTTGGTCCATCCTGCTGTAGCCTGGGCTGCTACTTGGTTTTTGGACAGCAGGACATGGCTGGATGGAGCCGACTGGCTCCCAGTACCCATGTCAGTTCGTGTGGCCCATAAGGGGCTTGTTTGTAGAGTGAGGAAGTTGCTGCTGAGAACTTCACACCCATGATGCATGTTTTTCAGAGGTTTTGCCTAGAATAGCTCTAGCCTGGCATCAGGGCTGAATGCCCATCACTGCGTGGAACACATCTTCCTATTTAAGTTTCATCCAAAAGGGTCCAGATTGTGATCGCTCTGTAACGTGAACCAAAGCACAGAAGTAGAACAACCAAGAGACTTGTTCCAACAACTCAACTTCTGACCTAAACTAAAATGCTAACATTGCTGAACTATCAACTAAAAGAGACACAGGTCTCTCCAATAATCTTGGAGTAATGTATTTTTAAAATTACATATTTTAAAAAAAGAGACATGGCAATTAACTTGTGAAACTGCTCTAAAAATTTTTTCTTTTACTTAGTTCACTAGTGAAAGATTTATTTCCCTTCTCTCTGAGCCAGTGCTCCTTTTCTTACTTCAAGCTTTTTTCAGCAAGCAGAAAGAATGAGAACTTTTAATAAAGCCTTTTGATCACAGAAGCTGGAGCCTTGAGAAGCACTGACTGCAGCAGAAGTGGTGCTGAAGCCTGCAGAGCTTGGTAACGCTCCAAATGCATCCTCAAGTGCGTATTTGCACGTGTTCACTACCATGCAATTGGTGAGTTAAATGGGTTTTAGTCTACCTCTACAGCAGAAAGAACCAAGGTGGACTGCAGCCTGATTTCCTGCTCTGCTTCAGGAAATGCCCTGTTCTGCAGATTATGTATGTCTGCATTTGAAGTCTAAAGCCTGCTTCCATGTGGCTTATACCCTTTTATTGTGAACACCTATAGAAATATCAACTACCAGAAAACAACTCCTCCTTTCAGTACACCTAGAGTGAAGTGTTTTTTTAAAGCACATTGGCTAAATAAATACTGATTTAGTTACCTAAATTCAGCATGAAAAAAATTCAGCATGAATCATGGTATCACTTTATTCCACAGTCTGAGATGCACATGCTTTGTGTGCTTGCTTTAAATGACAAGCTCTAGTTAGTAATCCTCTATAAAAGCAGGCAAAAATTTCTCAAGGATTTTAAGAATATGAAGAAATACTCCAGGTTCTAAAATTTTCAGTGAAAAGGCATTTTAGTAACATTTAATTGTCTTTTACAGTTTTCCTTCATGAAAGGCAAGAATGGAAAGCTGCTTGCAGGAATAATACAGAAGACTAAAATCAGTTTGTTTATGGTATGTTGAAGACGACAGGAAGAAAATAGAGGGAATAGGCTGAGAAAACAGCTCCTTGTGCAAGCAAAAGGAAGCTATTCAGCAGATAGATGAGAATCAGTCTGGCAATAAAAAGACTCCTTAAAGAGCCAAACTCTTCTCAGCAGAGTCAAGTGACTGATATAACAAGCTGTGACATGGGACATCAGGCTGAGTAGTCAGGAAAACCTGCTTCACCAGGAGGTGGTGGAATCACTACTTGTGAAGGCTTTAAAGATGTCCCATGTAAGGCAGGAGGCTGGTCTAGCTGACCATCAGAGGTCCTTTTCAGCTACCACTTAAAGATGGCAACAAAATACATGGAGATCAACTGCAGTTGGTAAGGAAAATTGCTGACCTGGAAGAATCTCCTAATTGAGAGGTACCTCTGATCTAATGCCTAGCATCACTATTTGTATTAGTTAATAGTTAGAGTTGAGTCACTATGCTCAGAGGTATTTAAAAGACACGTAGATGGTGGCGGACTTCTCAGTGCTAGGTTAAGTTTTAATTAATAGCTAGAAAATCAGAGTATTATTTGAGAAATTATTTTACTGGTAAACTTCAATTACTGTTTTTGCTCAACAAAGAACCCTGTCAGATGGTGTGCTACTTTAGGAAGTTATAGCAGATGAGAAACAAAATAGATGTTGGCCTTACTACAAGGCCAAGACCTTAGAAGTGAAAGGCAACCCTTGGAGGGACTGTAACAGACCTTAAAATCAAACTGCATATTTTCCAAACCTGACATCGAACTCTGGAAGTGGAGCAGCAACTGAAGTTTAAACATGCAGGCCTCCAGGGTCTAAGATGGTATTCTCCCAACAGTAACACAACTGGTACCTGTGGCTGTGGTACCCTTGTAAGACAGTGCTTTCATCATGGATCTAATACAACTCCTATCTAGGAAACTAAGAGAGGAGCTTTCTAAAATGGCTCCTGTCCTAAGTGAATTTGAGTTCACTCACTGTGCAGCTCTTCACTGTTAGGTGGCATTCCAGGTTGGAGTTGTTACTTCTGTTCAAGTTCTTTTTAACATGACAGCCTTTGCCACTGCTCAGCTCTGAGGAAGTTTGAAGAGGACACATACCTGGAAACAAAACTACCTACAAACAGAAGAGTTGGTGCTCCAAGAGTTGGGACTGCTAAGGGTGGACACTTTCATGTCCAAGTACAGACTGGCTGGGTACTCCTGAAAAACAGAGTGTTTTTTTTTATTTATTTATTTTTCCCAAAGCTCACTGATCATGTTAGAACAAATTATTCTGTTTCAATAGGTAATTTTTTCCAGATGCCTGTTATTAACTTATACCTTTCTAGTATCTCTTGAATGGAAGAGTGCTACAACTAGTTCGTAATCTTCCTCCTTGTTCTGGCACTGCATCTTTGAGAGAAAGAAAATTTGCTACTTACAAATAGCTTTTAAACCCCCACCAAAATAGCACCAACACAAAAACCACAACCCTCATCTCTGATGGCTAAGACTAAGAGGGAGTTGAAGGCCAAAGATGTGACAAGACCGTATGAGATGTCACCTTTGGAATTATTTTAAAGGAATTCCTTTCTATTTAAAATAAGCTGTGCTATAGGCTTCTTTAAAGTTGTAATATGCATAGTCATTCCCTTTACATTCCTGCCCTGCCACCATTACAATTCAAGCTTTTTCTAGTTTTGGTGTATCATGGTCTTTGACGGCAACTCGCTACCCAAGTGGATATATAAATGATTCAAACCCACCCTTTAATCTGTTAATCTCTAGAAAGCAGTCTTAAAGCATAATTGTTCATAGCTGTTTGAGACTGTATTGCATAAACCAGCATGCCACTTTTTTTCTGTTGGTTTCCTCATCTCCAATATATTATACAGAGAAATGCACAATTCTGTTAGGTCAGGAAAGGTTTGAACATCAGAACTGCAGGTCCAGTAAAATTCAACATTACATCCCCATTAACATAATAGTAGTTGCCCCCTTCAAATAAGTAGCACCTGGTCTGATTCCTTTTCTATTTAAAGGGAAAACTGGGAAAGGTTAGAAAGCAGCAACACATGCTGGAAGAAGCAATAGTTACTGAGCAGACCAGAGACAGGATCTAAGATGAGACCACCAATATCTGGGAAATACAGATCCAGCAACTGGTACAATGGCATAGTGGAAAAGGGACACATTGGACACTCTTTGCTAAAGCTCAGTAGTATATAGGACAAGTATTTCTGCATTGGTTTCAATCACAGATGATCAGAGCATATATGTATAATTGTACAGTACTTGCTAATTATACAGCAAGACTTAAACTCTTATTCCTTCTTCAGAAATACATCTGATAACTGCAGAAGTATCTACTGAGGAATAACAAGCTAGCCACTGTCTCCTTACAAGTCAGATGTGCCTGCAAAACCTATCAGTGCCTAACAGCTGGAGCAAGTTACAAGGCATGCTATTTGCCAAAAACTGCCTATACTCAACTTCAGCTCAACAACAAAGTGCCACAGCTTGCACCTGTATCAGTAACTGCTCTAGTTTTGTTATGGAACAAAGCAGTAGATTCACTTTCTAGAAGTCAAGAGGTAACAACCAAAGGTAAACTATCAACTCATCTGCACTGTACTCAAGTATTGCTGGGCCTCCAGGCTTCATTCAAAGCTTATGCTTTGGCTTAAAAAAAATTTCTTGCTGAGCAAATGATAAAATTGAGTAAGCTGTTTAAAACATCTGCCTGTATCAATAAGTTCAACGGTGAGAGCACCTTTCATTTGTTACAGTTTTCTATTTGTGACTTTGGAGAATGCAATGGAAGATAGTATCACAGTATCACAGTATGTTAGAGATTGGCATAGTATTCCTATCATGAGAAAGTTCTGGCACTGCCTGAGTAATCCTTTATGGGAAAGTGATGTCTGCATTAAGACTGGGGGTATCTAGCACACAAGTTTCTGAAAGGACTGTAGGGAATGGGAAAAGTACTTTGTTGTTTACTCCTAAGCACTGCTGCCAGCACAGCCAGGTTGCCATGCTGCCAGTAGGTGACTTTCTGATCAAAAATTGTTCTTTCACTCAGTTCTAAACTAAATGTAAGCTGTCTTACCACTACTTTTGAATGCACACCATGAATAGGGAGTTCTTCTGTAACTAGTGAAAGCTATTGTGCTTCAAACACAAGACTTATATTTGTGTAAGTACAAGATCAAAGTTTGCCACTAGCAAATAAACTATCAGTATGACAGTCAATCAGTTGCATTATGTGGCTGCATTTTTATGTATGTTACAATATATAGTGAATAGACTGTCATTTGTCATTCTGTAGTAGACATTCTAATTCCATCTACAACTCAACACTATCATCCAATTTAGCATGGAATAAAAATCTGACTATTCATATCTTCAGTAAAAATGAACAGACTGTGGTTTAACTGATCAAATCACCATACTTTGTAAAGCTGCACAGACAGTACTACCACTTTAAAAGGCCGGAGATTTGACACTCACAAGCACATTCACACACACAGGTTGCACCATATGATTCAGAAGTGAATATTGATCTAAATACAGAAGATGCTAAGTAATACTGCAAGAAGCACACATGGCAGACATATGGAATACACTAATAAATATGCAAAAAGGCATTTATTTGAGAAGTGTTTTAATACAAAAGCTGTACATTCCATATCAGCTACTTACTCTCCCAGCTGACAACTGGATCTTCCCTGTCTATAAGTTACAAAATGTCCAAAGACTGAGGTTTCCAAATACTCTGCTAAATATTACATGCACAATACTGCCTCTGTGATTAACCAAAATTCTTTCAGCTGGTGAAGGAAACCAGTAATCAGCTAGCTCCTCTTACTACTGAACATAAATTAATAGACTTCTTTTCAATCCTTCCAGCCATTCTTTTCATTAGCAGTTATGGCGAAAGCCATACATCGACTACTTTTTATATACAGTTACAGAGATACGCACAGGGTATGTAGGGATGTCTAACATATGTACTAGAAGTACACATGCAACAAAATGGAAAGCTAAAGTCTTAAGCTAGACAACTGCAGAATTCTACCAAACTCAAATTTTGCAAAATGCAAGAAGTTCAGACTTCTGATACGCATTTTCTTAAATAATTTCATTAAATATTGCATTAGGAAAACCACTATTTTCAGCAAAAGAAGGAAAGTGCAAGTTAACAGTTCTTAACATGTCTATCACATTGACTCCAGCAGCGTGAAGATCAATTTTGTCACTGGTATCCTCCAGGTTAAGTTCACACACACACACACAAAACCTCACAAAGCAATTCTGTTGCTAAAATACTGCCTTTTCTCACAAAGCTGTTCTTTGGGTATTGGCAAGAGAATATATAGATGGTTTAAAAGAAGGATCTTTGATAAAGCATAGCATGAATAACTCTAGGTTTTCTATTATAAGTCCTAAAATCAAGGATATACATTTTTGTCAATCAGACAAGCAATCAGTCTACTAAGCCCCTACAAGGGTGTCAAAATATACTTTATTGGCTCCAAATAAATCAACATTTTCAAGAAAGGTGGCTAAAGGACTGGTTTTTTTATGTTTACATTAATATAAAATCCACTTGCCAGACTGACACTATGACAAATTAAATGTTGTTAGAGGATCACTGCAAATTCTTCAGGGCATCTGACACAGACCACTGCAAGAAAAGTCTGTAGTGCAGGATTTCAACTAGCAAGTAAGGAGTTTTAGGTTAGAATTTTGACAACTAGATAGAACAAAGGTTTGGTTTTTTTTTTTAAACCAAAAGCAAAGCAACAACTGAAACACTATGGCTGTGTCAAAGAATTCACAAACAGCAACGCATCTTTTACAGGCAACAGTGTCTACACAACCTTATGTTATATCCACCCACCCTCACTAAGAATTTGTGCCTCCAAGTTGATGGCAGTACCCAGAAAATCCAACACCAAATAACAGTCTCTTTCTGCTGAAGTTTGGAAAGCTACTGCCAATACTAAATTCAGTATTCCATGTATACGTAGGCTGTACGGTACTAGTCAAATGTCAGTATCTATTGTCAATACAAAAGAGAATGCATGCCTAACGGGAAGTTTTATCAAGCCTGTATATACACTTAAAGAACTGCTTACAAAGTTAGTTCCATATGCCCTGCCCTCATTTCACTGAGTCTTCAGGTTCACAAATTCTCTGAAGTAAGGTCAGTTCCAGGGCACTGACAGAAAAAGCTGCCCTCTCAATATGCTATTTTCCACATTTGCAAGGAACAACCACAAGCATTGTTTTGATTACCTCTGGTACACATACAAGTATTGCTTTTAAGTATGCTTCCAGTCCAGTTCTCTAAGCCAAAAGCCAACAAGCTGTGACACAGCTGCCAAACATGGCATTGATCCACACTGTGACTACAGCACAAGGCAGTTACTGTGAAGCTGGGAACAGGAAAGCTCTGCCAAAGAGGGAAGAAACAGTTCCTGAACAGCAAGAGCAGCAGTCACTGCCTCAACAAGCCAGCAAGAGCTCACTGGCGCTTGGGATGTCCATGGGATTGTGCTTCAGTCCCACTGAATTTTTATCAACATTCTCAATTTCCAAGAAAAAGCACAAATCTGGTAAATCCTCCCTCTTAAAAGGGAGGGAAACACAAGCACACTTGTGTTTCAGTTTAAACAAAGTGAACAGCACTAAACCAATTCAGCACCAAGTATGAAACAGGCAAAGGCATGCACCATCAAGAGATCAAGTGCATCCCACCGTGGGCAATTAAAAATAACCAACTTCTCACAAAGTACATTAAAACCCAAGAAAATTAGCTTTGTGACACCAACTCAGATGAATTTTAATAAACTATGAAATAATTTAGAGCTCAATTTGTACAAATACTTTTCAGAACTTTAACAAAGCAGTCAATATGAAAGGGCATACAAGTGCATCTTCTGAAATAACTATACACAACTGTAAACTATTATTGGATATAATCTCCATTTTGAGATTTTGAATTAAGGACTTTGCAACTTATTTTGTAACAATTCCTATGGATTGCCTTATTGCTGCTTTTTCCCCCTCTTCTGCAGAAGTCAACACAGTTGAAGGATTTTGCATTTGTTTGCATGCTTATATGAGCTTCAGAGGTATTGGCAAGAATATTAGTAGCGCAAATGTACTTCTTCAGCAATAATTTCCTTGTGGGTCAGCTCCATAATAATAATGAAAGAACACTGCAACAAAGAGCTGTTAAACGAGACTCTGAAGCACATGGCATGCATAGCACCAAATAAATGCACCAAGGAAGTCTCTGTCCAAGCTGCCATACAGTTATCTTAAGCCTAACTTTCTTTTTCTTACTAGAGTCCCCCAAAACAGGACTACATCTTCTCCATACAGGGTTCAGAGTGGCTTCAGAGTGGAACTATACAGGTGCTTGGGTCACTACTATAAGCAGTTTTAACTAACAGCTGTATCCTCCACCCACGTGTGGGCTTCGGAAGCATTTTTACACACTCTGTGTAAAACCACCACCGCAATGTGAAATTCATACTAAAACGCAGGAAAAAGTTGATAGCCAAAGCAGCTCCACTTAAGTAATCTGCCAAAAAGTAACACTAAACACTTCTAGTTTTCTTCCCTTGAAAAGGTTGCTTATGTGGTTCACAAACCTGGATTTCCTATTGCTTTCAAAACAGAACCATTTTTCCTTTAGAATAACAACTGCCTGGATCACATCAAGCCACGTTTCAGCAATTCTGCTAATCTGCTGTAGACACACACTGATCACAAAGTGGGTTATATAGCAAAAATGTCAACTCATAACAAAGACAGGAAGAACAAGTTATGCCATATACTCAAAGATTCACCAAAAAAAAAAAATAAATCAATTTTTTAAGCATTGTTTTGCTTCAACACAGCTTTACATTAATGCTCATCACTTCCCCGAGGAATTTCAAAATTTGCCAACCTTCGGCGTTACTAGTTGAAAGGATTGAAAGAAGCGCTGGGGTTTGTACCCAAGCTATCCTCCTCTCAGACCACTACCACATCCCAGCTGCTCTTTGTTGATGAATGTGGGCACTCCTGTAGCAACACAATCCAACCTCCTCCTCTTTCATATGAAGATGTGGAGATGAGAAAGAAATAGGAGGATCCTAGAGGCAGGAAAGAAAAGCAGAAAAGGGAGGGAATTGGTTTGAGGAAGACATACATGTAGTAGGGAATGAGGAGGAATTGACAGTACAGTCTTCAGAACAAGGGGACGTAGGGAAGAAAGCAAATTCTTGTTTTAAAAAAATTAAGAGCCTGTCTTAAACACCACTTGAAATTCTGCTTCAACTACCCCAAGCTCCAGTACTGGAGAACTGCAGTAGCCTTCTCATAGGCTGCGAAGAAGCAGCAAGAGTAGAAAGGATTTCCTTGTTCCTTATTCTGACACCCACTGTGAACTCTGGTAATCTGCTTCATCTCTGTGCATCCATTAATTAGCAACCGAGGCAGAGTAGTCTGGACCATCCAAGCTGAATTTTCTGCAGCAGACAAACACAGAAGCATGGAACAGAAAGACGAGGTTACAGGGAAAATAATTACATTGATAAGCACTTAATTATTACTTTGTTTAGGACAAAGAAATAACTCCCAAGCACAGATGACAATGACAGAAGTACAGTGAATTAGTAAATTAGTCCACTTCGTGATTACAAAAAAAAAAACCAAAAAAAAAAAACAAACAAACAACCAACCCAACAATGTAGTTTTCCTCTATAAACTGTTTTCCTTAGGATTTATACCTACTGAAATACAGATGTAGCAACAGCAGTGATGAGCAACTTGCAACATCCTCCTAGCTTTAAGATGACATGTAGTATACTTGCAGCTTTCTTCCCCACATATGGATAAGCTTCTTCACAGGCAGCCACTGTTTGTCCTAAACTAAGTTCATCAGGTAAAAAATAAATGCAGCATAGAAGTTATCTTTCTAGCTGCCAACACACAAAAAGGATACACAAACCAATGAAATATTTAAAACACAGCACACTGTATTACACACGTAATTAATTTTTCATTTCAAGTTTATTAAAACTTTAGCAGTACAAATGATCCAGGTTTTAGATTATCAAAAGACCAAACTGAAGTCCACATCTTAAAAAAAGGCGTTCCCCAAAATGTCTTTAAAACTTTGAGACAATGGAAACATTAAGTCCACACACTCATCATCCATGCCTGTCGTCATCTGTTCCAGGACTTGTTTCGTGGTCAGACTTTTTATCCTTACTAGGGGCATGATCTCTTTCCTGACTCTTTGATTTTTGGTTTATTTCTTTTTCTGCTGAGGATCTGGTCTTTTCCTTTTCTTTACTGCTGCGTGAATATGATCTTTTTGATTCTCTCTCTTTGCTACTTGGTCTCTTTTTTGAGTCTGGGCTTCTATCCTGATCTTTATTAGACTTATCTTTACTGGATTCAGGACTGCTACTTTCACGGCTTTTTGAACGCCTCTTCCTTTGGCTTTCAGAATCGTTCCTCTTATATGAGCTTCTACTTTCTCTATTTGAGTACCTCTCCCTGTTTCTGCTTTGACTTTCTTCCCTCTCTGAGCTCCTTGATTCTCTCCTCCTCCTATTTTCTCTTCCTCTGTATCTATCTGGTGTACCTCTCCTTTCTCTGCTTCTTGATCTTCCTCTTCTTCTTGTTTCTCTCTCTCTATTCCTTGAATAGTCTTTACTTCTGCTGCGATCTCTGTCTCTGCTTCTCGATCTTCCTCTCCTACCCCTATCTCGGCTTCTGCTTCGATCCCTTGTTCTACTGCTGGAACTATGCTTTCCTCTAGGATGCTCACGCTCTCTGCTTCTTGACCTACGTTTCTCCCTGTCTTTACTCTTCCTATGGTCTTGTTCATTACTTCTTGAGCCTGCCCTTTTACTTCTCTCCTTGCTTCTACTTCTTTCTTTATCCCTCCCTCTAGAATCGTAGCGTTTTTCTTTTTCTCTACCTTTCTCATGGTCTCTCTCTTTGCTTCTTGTTCTCTTTTCATCATGTCTACTGTACTTAGAGTCCCTTTCTTTACTTTTTGATTTCTCTCGGCTTTTACTATGGCTTCTAGATTTAGCTCTTTTCTTGGCCTTGCTTTTGTTATGCTTGTCATCTTTTTCTGAATTCCTTCTTGTCTCCCTGTCTTTACTGCTGGATTTGTGATCTTTTTTCTTCTCTCTTTCCCCTCTTCTGCTTGGGCTTTCAGAAACATGTCTGTGGTCTGATATTTTTCTCTCTTTTCCTCTTCCTGGGCTTTTTTGATTATCTTTCCTGTTTTCATGTATTTCACTCCTTGGAGAGAAAAAGATACGATTTTTTAAAATATTCTGAATCCCCTCCACTCTGAAAAATTAAGACAGAAGCAAGACAGCTTCACAACTGAAACTTAAATCACATTAGGTCATCTATATCAATAACTATATATTTACAGTGGCATGACTAAAATCGGGCACAAATAATGGGATAACCGAATCAGTGCCCTGGGTTTTTTTTTCCAGAAGTAACCATAATGAAAAATCTAAGATGACAGGTATCACTTTAAATATGTAAAAAAATTTCAATGCATATAATCCAGAAAGAAATAATCTTACTTGTCCCCTTTTATCCATCTTTCTCCACTAGATACTCTCATTCTCTGAGCTCTTTGCATTTCTTGCCTCCAATGTGGAGGAGTTTCACTGCGTCGGAATCGATCTCTTGACCTAGATCTGGAAGGTGTCCTGTAACGCTTGAAATGAATAAGAGAAAATTGGGTGTAAGTCTGAATTTCACATGGTGTGATAGCTATGCAAGATTCTTAGCCCTGGCAGTCGATTCTACATAGCACATAACATGACACTTCATACGTATATAACAAGTACACATTGCAAGTTATTAACTTACTGAAAAATACATTTGGCATTCAGCTAAAGCAGGAATATAAAATGTCTGATCAAATAACTATTTTAAAGGTAACTTTGATTTCTGTACTCTGCTCAGAGGTCTTCTCTTGTTGCTTTTCTAAGAATGAAAATTCTTCTTAGCTCTGACAAGCAACACAAAGACTATACTTCACACTTATTTATGGGTTTTAGTAAAATTTGAGGGATAGAGACTTCTGTTACTAAAAACATTTTGCTACAAGTACTGTGTAACATATGGCTTCACAGAATAAGAAAAACCAATCTGACAGCTCCCCCTGCCAAAGGTGGAGAAGTCTTCCGCACATTCCTGTGGGTGATGTCATACTGCTTCTGCTCATCACTAGAATGGTTTTTGAGCTAATTCCATTCACAAAATCACAGACAGTACTACGGTAATACGAAGAAAGCATTTTTTTGTTCAAATAAAGAAAATTCCCCTTCAAATAAACCCGGTATGCAAACAGGAAATTAATTTAATTTTCCTTGCTGTCTTCCTCCAAGCCTCAGTTCCCAAATCAATTACAATGCACCTTTTCTATTTTACATCAACCATCCTAATGAAAACGGTTCCTAACACCAGCTGTAAGACTGTGCTACCACCTTGTTTATTCTGGGGAACAGATTGTAAAACATTTACCCTGGGTCCTCTTCCTTTTATTTTCCTTCCAGATCTGGTCACTAACAGCCTCCTCTGGTACGTTGACTGTGAATTCGATAGATTACTAAAAGTAATTTTTAAAAAGTTATATTGTTATTGACATAAAAAAGAAGGAAAGAAAAAAAAAAACCCAATTATTAACATCTTCAGAAATTAAACTAAATGAAAACAGATGCAATTTTATTTTTTATAATCAGTGCAGATAGTAACAACCACACAGTAAAAACTTCAGGTTCTGTGACCACAAAATATTTGACAAGATTTCCAGGGTTTTCCATTTTTGAAAGAAGACTTTATAGATTCAGATTGGGTATGTTCCAATAAACTCTAAATGAAACTGTAATGCACTTTCCTTTCTTTTTCTTGAATTGGTAATTTTAAATTTTTCATTCACTAAAACTATTTTCGAAGACTAAGTCTTTGTTCTTGGACAAAGGTAACAGTTGCCAATAAACTAAGAAACCCTTTTTCATCCAGCAGTGCTCACAACATGGAACTGTTTAATAGGGAGAGGACTCACTTAACATTAGTCTTAAACTAGTAACCTGACCATACCACTGTCAGCGCATAGTCAAATTCAAAACATAGTATGTTACCTTTCCCTTTCCTTCTCTCTGCTTTTCCTCTCTTTTTCTTTCTCTTCTTCTTTAGGAGGACTTTTCCTCATCAGGAACCGGTTTTCAGGTACAGGAGGAATTTCTTCAGGACGGACAGTAGACACTGGCTGTGCTTCAGCATTTTCATCTTCACTTTCACTGGAAGAGCTTTATTTTTGTTTAAAGAAAAATTATACTTGAAGTGAGTTATTAGGATGAGGGAAAACCTTTCAATCCATTTAGATAATTCAGAAATTCTCTCAACTCAACACACAATGATACCACAAGGAACTCAAGAAACAGCTCTTTGAGATGGAACTTTTTTCTCCCCTATGGCATCTTTGGTCTAAAATAAACAACTACAATAGATTTCTGACCAACATTTTAAAAATCTATAAAATTCAATTCACATTGGAACAAAATTGGTGCAACATCATTTACTCTATAAATACAGCTTTTTTTATCTTAAAAACACTATCAGGAGGGTCAAATTCAGATTTTACACTAGCATATATAACTGGCTACAAATTACTGGAATTCCAAGCAGTCTGAGTAAAAAAAACTTGTGTGAAACGGGCTTAGTCCCACGGAAACAATGTTTAAGCAGCACTGCCCTATGTGAACATGTCTTAAATTTTGCTGCTAGCTAGAAAAACATGACTTGCACTGACACAACTTGTATCTCACATTAACTATAAACAAAACTATTAGATTAGAAATAACATTTTCAGAAGCAAGAGTGCCTTTTGAGTTTTACCACCTTTCAGTGACATGGCAAGACTTCTGGCATATCAGACCAAAATAATGTTCATTTTTTCATTTCTCATTTAATTTTGCATACTACATTCTCCTAAGTCCCACTGCATATAATTTAAATAGTATCATATAGAAGTGAATTTAGGGAAGCAAGTTATTACCACCTATTTCAAACCAAGCACTCCTACAACTTTTCAAGCCAAAACCATGTTAAGTTTTAGTCCTTTCCTTCACTCTTTTACAAGCTGCAGCATGTATGCATATGGACACTGTCCTTTATCATCATATCAGAAAAATTTAAGCTTGTATATGGAAACTGACTCTCTCCCAAACTTCAAAATACCTAATTCACTAGTTACAGAACACTGTTCGGCAGTGATAGGACAAGAATATGCATGGCGTACATGTAACAAAGCAAAGTTTAAAAATCACCTTTTCTTGCTTTTCTTTCTCTTTTTCTTTTCTTTCTTATGTTTCTTGGAATTTTTCTTTTGTTTCTTTTTTCGTTTTTTAGACTTCTCTTCCGAAGCACTCTCAGAATCCGATGATGAATCAGAAGAGGATTCTGAATCACTTGAACTTTCCGAGTCACTGGATGAGGAAGATGACTTGTGCCTTTTCTTTTCTTCTTTCTTGGCTTTAAGTCAGAATAGCAAAGAGACATTTTAATATCAAGCAGGAAAATTAACTCATCTAGGATCTCCCTGAAATTCTTACAATTGTGTCATGAGACTACTTCATCAAAATCCTTAAGAACAAATGGAGGTTTTGGAGAAAACACTGTTTCTCCCAAGTACAATAAAGGGTATGTCTAGAAAGACATCAGAAATTTCCAACATTTTGCATTTACGAAGCTCTGAACTATCAAATTTATACTGTCAAGAACTTGTAGAACTGTGCAAGTTTTCAGATGACGTTCTGTTCAACATAAGCTACATATGAAGAATTACTTAAAATTTACAAGATGTTTATATAAAAACTAAAACTCTTCGGCTTCAGGTTTAAACTGATTTAATATAAAATCTATTCAGATCACAAATAAGAGAAGTTTTGAAACAGGAAGTAAGTGCCACAGACTAAATTGATTACTCATTGAATTTTGCTTAGAGGGAAGATTCATATAAGCAACCTTCCTGCTAAGTGAAACCATGCTCAGAGAACAGTCCTAAGCCTCCAGCTCATGTGTTGTGGTTGGGTTTTATGTTTGTTTGATGGTTTCTGGGTGGTGGTGGTGGATTCTTTTTCTTTTTAACTTATTAACCATCTGGTATGCAAAGGAACCCTGCTAAAGAGCAGACTAGTCCTTAATTATGCAGTTCACCATTTCTCATGTGAATGCTGGAGCTGCAAACCAGCAACTTACTGGCAATCTGGCACTTGTCTGACTGGAAATAAACCAAGCACACAGCTTTTCATGCCCTTTTAACTGATCTGAGCCCTACTTAAAACTATTAAAAGTGATATAAGTATTATTTCAGAGTCACAGTAATTTGAAAAAAAACATACAATCAAAAAGGGCATTATAAAAACTTTACTAAAGGAAATCTAGGCTTCAGAGTTACGATGCTTCCAGTAAATCAGTTGAATTATATGAATACTCCTGAAATGTGTTATGAAATTTGTACCAGGTTATTGTTCAGAAAATTAAAAGCTCTATCAGAAAATCAAGAAAAAAACACTGGCTGACTTCAGAGTGCTGTAGTTGACTTTTCTAATTAGCATCAAATATCATTTTACTTTGTCACTGCAAATTACAAAGATAGCTCATCATTCACTACACAACATAGTACAGCCACAGACAGAAGAAACAGAACCTTCACCATTAAACAGAAGAAAAATATACCAAAAATACATACTGATGTCACAGAATCATAGAATCAGCTAGGCTGGAAAAGACCTTTAAGATCATCAAGTCCAACCACTACCCCAGGACTGCCAAGTCCACCACTAACTAAACCATGTCACTGAGGGCCTCGTCTACACGTTTTTCTAATACTTCGAGACAATGATTCTACCACTTCTCCTGGGCAGCTTGCTCCAATACCTGATTACCTTGTCTGTGGAGAAGCTTTTCTTAAAATCCAATCTTGTTTCCTCCTCACAGTAAACAATCCATATTTTAGGAGAACACTTTTTAAGACTTTAGAACAGGCTTCAGATCAGAGACAGAAATGAATTTTACAGTTGTGTATGAATCCTAACTTACAGTATTCGTATTTTGCAAAGCTTTTAATAGCTTGCTCTATCCAAAGAATTCACAGTTTACAGAGATATTATCTGAGCTACATTAACATGCAAGCAATTTAAATGCAACCTCCCACCCCCTGCACTTCATCTGCACAAAGCAGCTAAGGGAAAACATTAGGCACCAAAGACAGGATTATGACTACACAGCCTGTCTGCATCTGAAAACAATTCAGAGAACACAATGTCTTCACATAACACAAAACATAGAGATGTTTCCCTTAACAGCCTAACCTTTTTTGTTTCTATTAAAGACAGAGAAATTAAAACTACTTAGTCTGGCCAAGCATTTCTTCTGTTGGTTTCCACTTGTGCCCAGTAAGATAGAATCATAGAATAGTTAGGGTTGGAAAGGACCTTAAGATCATCTAGTTCCAACCCCCCTGCCATGGGCAAGGACACCTCCCACTAAACCATGTCACCCAAGGCTCTGTCCAATTTAAGTACTATTTATAAGCCATTGTTATAAAATAACTAAGGCAAGAAATTAGAAAAAGTCTTGTAAAAAAGGGGAAAAAAAATAAGGTAAAAATGTTTGGATTCTGTTACATGATTTTTGTCCTTGCTCTACAGAAAACAAGCCCTCTTGGGTATTACAACAACTCAAGTGTCAGAAGAGAAAAAGATTTCCAGAACTTCAAAGAATATAGGTTATTGACCAGCTTTTTTTACTTACGAACAGCCTTGATTTTTCACATATGGATGGGAAGAAAAACTCCACTTCAGAATTCCCTGCTACCAATCTCTAAGCATATACCACACTTACAGGTGTATATATACAGAAAAAAGTGGCAGCAGTACCAAATACTGAGTAGTATATATTAACAGTTACTCCACTTCTAGCATTCAGTTATTTGGAAAATGGATTCTTTTAATTCTATATAAGCAGATTAGAGATCTGAAGGCAAAAAAACCCAAAGGTGATACTCATGTAAAGAACTTTCGGCAGTGGAAACACTCTATGAAGAATACATCTGGTGACTGCCCTTCTGAAAATATGTGGCTGTTTAACTGTTTAATGGAACAGTGTATCCATTTTTTGATTTATCAGTATTAGATACTCCAACTGCTTGGCAGGTATTACCATGTCAACTGACTCTTGGGAGGTAGCAGTAGGTATCTGCAACTGCAAACACAAGCTCAATGTGGAAACTCTCAAATTCAGGACTAACTTGGCCTGTTTTTGCAAAACTGCATGATGGGAGGTAGCAATTTTTCAAGGATGATCGAAAGCAACAAAACTTAAATAAAATTCCTTGCTAAACTGATCAGAGAAAATGTATCCTGGGGATAATGAGCCTTAGTGTAACAGTTAGGGATGCACTATTTGTAACAATAAGCTAGTACTTCCTACCAACCTAACTTTTCATCAGAAAAAACATTCCCATTTGGGCTAGAATGGTAAAAATCAGCAAGGACAGATCCACGGTTGCCCAAAATACACCTCTAGTTGCACTTCAGACAGCTTCTCTGTGACTGGTGATGTGCTGTGAGAACTCTGTATTGCCACTTGGAAAATGGATATAACTGGGTATGCTTTAGAGTAGCAGAGTTGAGTGTGGATGTATTATACCACTGCAGAGATGGACAATGAAGGGTTCTTAACGGAAAAGAGTCATAATTTCCCAGAAAAGCATCAGTTAAGCTTTCATTCATAAGCATCATCTCTTAATACTAAATTTTGTTCTGCATATTGTTACTGAATGTAAAACAGTGAATTCAAATGTATGAAGTCATATTTTACTCCCATCAATCCATCTTCTCATCTACCATATCCTGCCCAGAACACCTTCTGCCTGTAGAATGTGAAGCACTGATGTTCTAGATCTATCAACAGCCTTCAATATTATTCTAATGTTTTTATTACAACATCCATAATGAAAGCTAATCATACAAGGGACCTTAAAGATCATCTACTTCCAACCTCCATGTATTTGACACTTTGGCACAGAAACCTCCACTATATTGCACTATACTGTTTCCCACATCTGTTCAGGCAAAACAAGATGTCTCCAAACTCAATTTCAGAAGTTGTTGAATAAGGCATCAATAAATGTAGTTATTTTCTGTATTTTATCCCTCCTGCATCTGTTTTAAGCATGTCAAAAACTATTTGTGACAGTTTTACCTGCATTATTGTACAATTATTGTATCAAGTTTAGGTACATTATACTTACTACTTTAATAGATATAAATGGAGGTGAATTAGTGAGCAACTACCTCAACAAATATAATGTGATCCTTACGCAGAAAATAACACCAATACTAGATGCATTTGCGAAATCACGTGGCAGGTAGGAAGTGAAATGACAGGGGAAAAAGAAAACCAAATCAAAAATCAAAACAAAAACAAAACCCCCAAAATAAAACAAAAAACCCAACAACTAAAAAGCCCAGAACTGTTTATACAGCAAAGACAGAAACACAGAACAGTTTAGGTTGGAAGGGCCTCTAAAGATCATGTAGTCCAACACTCCTGCAATGAGCAGGGGCATCATCAACTAGATCAGGTTGCCCAGAACCACATCCAGACTGGAACGTGGCACAGGTTGCCCAGAGAGGTGGTAGATACCCCATTCCTGAAGACATTGTGCCAGTGTTTTACCACCCTCATTGTGAAGAATTTTTCCCTCACATCCAGCCTGAATCTCCCCTCTTTTAGTTTAAAACCATTACTCCTCATCCTGTCACAACAGGCCCGCTAAAAAGTCTCTCACACAGAATCACAGAACATTAGGAATTGGAAAGGACCTCAAAAGATCATCTAGTCCAATCCCCCTGCCAGAGCAGGAACACCTAGATGCGGTTACACAGGAAGGCATCCAGGCGAGTTTTGAGTATCTCCAGAGAAGGAGACTCCACAACCCCCCTGGGCAGCCTGTTCCAGTGTTCCGTCACCCTCACTGAGAAGAAGTTTCTTCTCACATTTAAGTGGAACCTCTTGTGTTCCAGTTTGAGCCCATTACCCCTTGTCCTATCATTGTTTGCCACTGAGAAGCGCCTGGCTCCATCCTCGTGACACTCACCCTTTATATATTTATAAACATTAATAAGGTCACCCCTCAGTCTCCTCTTTCCTAAACTAAAGAGACCCAGCTCCCTCAGCCTTTCCTCATAAGGGAGATGCTCCACTCCCTTAATCATCTTAGTTGCCCTGCGCTGGACTCTCTCCAGCAGGTCCCTGTCCTTCTTGAACTGAGGGGCCCAGAACTGGGCACAATATTCCAGATGCGGTCTCACCAGGGCAGAGTAGAGGGGAAGGAGGACCTCTCTCGACCTACTGACCACCCCCCTTCTAATACACCCCAGGATGCCATTGGCCTTCCTGGCCACAAGGGCATAATGCTGGCTCATGGTCATCCTCCTATCAACCAGGACCCTCAGGTCCCTTTCCCCTTCACTGCTCTCTAACAGGTCGTTCCCCAACCTATATTGGAACCTGGGGTTGTTCCTGCCCAGATGCAGGACTCTACACTTTCCCTTGTTATATTTCATCAAGTTTCTCCCTGCCCAACTCTCCAGCCTGTCCAGGTCCCGCTGGATGGCAGCACAGCCTTCTGGCGTGTCAGCCACTCCTCCCAGCTTAGTGTCATCAGCAAACTTGCTGACAGTACACTCAATTCCCTCATCCAGGTCATTGATGAAGACATTGAATAATACTGGCCCCAGCACTGACCCCTGAGGCACCCCACTAGATACTGGCCTCCAACTAGACTCCGCCCCATTGACCACAACTCTCTGGCTTCTGTCCTTCAGCCAGTTCGCAGCCCACCTCACCACCCGACCGTCCAGTCCACACTTCCTCAGTTTAGCCGTGAGGATGCTGTGGGAGACTGTGTCAAATGCTTTACTGAAGTCAAGGTAGACCACATCCACTGCTCTGCCATAATCCAACCACCTTGTTATGTCTTCATAAAAGGCTATGAGGTTGGTCAAGCACGACTTCCCCTTGGTGAAGCCATGTTGACTGCCCCTAATTACCCTCTTATCCTTGATATGCCTTGAGATGGCACCAAGGATAAGGTGTTCCATCAGTTTTCCAGGGATGGAGGTGAGGCTGACCGGTCTATAGTTACCCGGGTCCTCCTTTTGCCCTTTTTGAAGATTCTGAGGTATTGAAAAGATCACCTCAGACTCCAAAGTCATTCTACTAGACATCACAACAGGTAAACACAGAACTACATCAGAAAGGAGAGGAAAAACTAAGAAGCTCAAGTTTGATTGCTTGTATTTTCCTTAAGCTGAAAGAACAACTATTCTCTTATCCTTCAATATCCCTGATGCAATCCTTCACAGTACATATCAGCAGAAGATGCTATGAATGAAAAAGCATGATGATCCCTATCACAGGTCCTACCAAACACGCATCCTGGGTTTCCTCTAATGAGATTCTCCAGAGTGACACCAACATCTTAGATTGAGCCTTATTTTGTAAAATAAGCAGAATCCAATCTCCAGTACCATGTTCAGCTCTAAAATGGTACAGCAGGGCATCCCTGTAGGTACTGTCATAAACCTGTTTAAGAATATAGTTTACAATAATTATTGAACTTATTCCAAGTTTCTTCCAGGCTTTACTAGTCTTCAGTACCTGTTCTGAAAATTTACCTAAAAGAAAACTGAAATAAGTTCAATACCTACAAAAAATCCAGCAGTTATCAAATAGTCGGACTACCATCAACCTTAACACAGCACTAATTTCTATGTGACAAGTGCTTGCCAGCATTGTACTAAAATTTAGCTACTATAAGGAAATCCAAGGCTGGAGAAGCTTTAAACAAAACACATAGGATGTTTCTTTAATGTCTTCTGCATCAACACAAATTGATGTATCAATTAGGTTTTTTCGAAGACAAACTGTACTGCAAAATTCACCAACTGTCCCACCATCCATCACAAATAAGTTTCTAAACATTTTTATGAGCAACCAACAGGGAAGAAAACGAGCAAAATTACCTCAGTTTGCACCCATGTAAAACGTACAGTTCAACTTTACCTTTGGATTTTGGAATTAACTCTCCACAACTCAGTATGCGTACTTCAGCATATGGTTTACTGGATGCATCTGTTTTCTGGTTTTCAATTTCTCTCACAACTTCTTGACCTGAGATGACTTGTCCAAAAACAACATGATGTCTGAAGAATTTAAACAACAGAATTCTTAGTACTTCATTTTCCCAAGGCAGTTCCCAAACAAACATAAGAAGGAAGCAAGAGATATTTACCCATCTAAGTGAGGTGTAGGTTTAGTTGTTCTGTTGTTTCCAGGTTTTTAAAGAGAAAAACAAAGTCAGTATTAGTGGAAAGCAGTCACTATTTGAATCATGTCATATACACATACAAAGGTGCAAGTCTGACTGAACTAACAAACACAGTATATATTATTCTGCGTGCAGTTAAAAGTATTTAATGTTTTATATATTAAGCTACCTGTTCAATTCATTACTTTATCACATTTCACTGAACAAAATGTGCACATAATTTATTAGACAGCATCCTCATACAGGGTAAGTATTCCATTTATTAAATGGTATAAATAATACCAAGAACAGATAAAAATTAAGGCAAATGCCTCAGAACAGGAAAACTGCAAATAACCTTGTATACTTTAGAAAATAATCAGAAATCAAGGGAAAAAATAACTGCATATACAGATTATTCAACTCCGAAGTAGAAGTGAATTTCTCTCAGCTTTCCCCAATATTAGCCCTAAGATATACCAATGTCAGCCATGGCAGAAGTAAAAAACTGGGATAATTACTGTAATAACCAGTCAGAAATCCCAAAATAATGGCCTAATAGCAAGTGACATCCACAACTCACCATTTAATTAAAGCACGAAATGTGAGTAAAAGTGATGTATTTCAAGACTGTTTTCTGTAAATAAATTAAAGAAGAGTCTACTGCAATGCATTTTAAGAATTCAAGTTTTAACTGGAAATGAGACTGCACTCGAAAGTTATTAAGTGACCAAAAAGCCCCAAACCTCTACTGTTTTTGAGAGCCCCCAGAGCTGTTCTGCCTTCTTCCAGACAACACGTACTAGAAGAAAGCGGTAAGAATTCTACAAGGAACTACCAGGCTTGCTTTATCAGCCAAGTTAGAACACAAGCTACTGAAAATTACCAAAAGGTCTTCTGCACTAAATAAGCACTAAACACAAAAGTGATAAAAATTGTTAGGTTCCCTAAACAGTGTATTAGGAAAATGTCTATTTCTATGCAACTCTGTGAAAAAACATCAACTTTGGGTTTGCAAAGCATCTAGTCTTCAATATTTACAAGGATTACCTTTACAACTTACAAATGGCAAGCCACACACACATTTCAGGACAGTACAACACTTACATAAAGAACTGTGAACCATTTGTATCTTTCCCTCGGTTGGCCATTGAAAGGAGAAATTCTTTGTTGTGCTTTACAGCAAAGCTTTCATCTGAAAAAGTGTTTTCAGTTACTTTAAATACATGACATATGCTTAGATAAATGTTGTAATCTAAGTATACTCATCCTTATTAATGATTAAGAAACCCCTCATTTTCAGGCAGTTCTGTTATTTTACTATTTTTAATACACATGGATACCCAGTTTGATAGCAATCCTAAACAGTTTCTGTCTGTCAGACACACAGATGAACTTGCCAAGCTGGCCATTAAGAAAATAACTTTAACTTAAATGAATACTATTTCTGATAAACAAATCACTGTAACAGTTCAGACTAAATTCTAATGAAACTGTGATATGTAATCACTATTTGCAGGAAATTATCCTGTCTCTCTCCTTTCCCAAAACAGCACAAAGGCTGCTTTAACAGAGGAAGTTGACTCAATATTGTGTAGGTACAGATGGCAGGAGCAAGCACTAATAAAGAACTAAAGAATGCTACCTGTAAGGATATGGTTTCACATCCCACTCTGTCACTGGAAGCAAAAGGGACAGTCCCACTCTCTCTTCAGTCACCTGTACAATTGCTATCTGGCATAGCATTGTGTCAGTCTAATCCTGTAGTGAGTTGGGTAAGGGATCCACAAAAGCAAAAACTCCCATGAACTCATTTTCATGCTGTGGATGAGGTGACCAGCCAGCTTGCAACTGCCAGAATGTAGGTAGAGGTTTTGCTCCCTCTTCCATCTTTCCCAACCATACATTTCCTCAAACCCAGCTACTCATTTGTGTTGGTTCTGATGCTTGCCAAATCACTGAATTGAGGCCACTTACTAATATGGAAATAAATACTTTTTTTTTTTTTTTAACCTGCAATAGCCTTTGGGCATTTAACAAGTTTATCAGGTGAAAGTTTGATTTCGATGAGAATTAAGGCAAGGTAAGACCTTCTTCTTTTGGCAGCTGCAAACTGTTGATTCAACTCAAGGTCTGATACAAAATTGCAGAATGGCCCTACTAAAATGGTGAATAATTCTTTTGCTTGTTTGCTGCAAGCTCAGGCAGAAACCAACGTTAAAAGAAAAATGGCAGGGATGAGGGAGGAGCATAACCACTCCTGCTGGTGACAGCTAGCCATCACATGGGGTTAGGGCTAATACAAGAACTGCTCTGCAAAGTGCAGAGATGCTTCACTATGTTCTGGACAAGCACACTGGAGTGTAGAAGAGGTACTTCTTCTGCAATACTGTCTGAAAAAGAACCAGGACCGTGAGGAACAGCCTCTATTACTAATTCCTCCAGGGTTCAGGAAAGAAGGGCTTTATGCATTCTTTAAAATAAACATTTGCAAGGAAACCTGATTCCATCGTGCCTTTCTCCTTTCACTGGAAGAAAGGACAATCCCCAATTTTTACCTAGCTGCTCAAGACAAAAGCGTATGTTTAAAAACAGTTGAAAAAAGGTGAATCTGGTAAAATGGGCAAATACAAAAGAGCTTGGGTTTAGTTTTTCTTTAATTAAAAGGTTTATATCTTAAAAGTAAAATAACCTAAACTGGACAGTCAAATGCCTCCATGACCAAACAAAATCTTAACAAAAACAACGGAGTTCAGGCTTACGGAACAGAGACTGCAGGCTGTAAAGGCGATTGCTTGTAGTAACACCAAAACAGAGCAGACTGATAAAACTCACCTTCAAAAAAGCCACCGTAGATGGATTCTCCTCCCCTGCCATTTCCTTGAAGAAGAAAAAAAAATTAGTTACAACTTCATGTAGTGATTAAGAAAGTCAAGTTATACGGAAGGTGCTTCATCATACAAAATACTAATCCGACTGCATCCAAGTCACTGACATTAGTCTCCAAGATATGCAAAGACGACCCAAGACACATCTCTGCAGTCCCAAAGCAAACTTGAAAACCAAGAAGGCATTCTTCCCTGTATTCTGCTAGTCTCCCCCTTTTTTTTTAAATCCAATTTCCCAGCAGCAGCAGATATTTTACCCTCATATTTAAACCTTTCAATAGAAAGTACTTACTACTGAGTAATGAAATAACTGAGCAAAAGTGTGTGTGTGTGCACACGTGTAAATTTATAGAAGTTTATTACTTAAGTTTTCATATAAAGGTTCTTATGAAGAAAAAAAGGGGAAAATAGAGGCTGAATCACAGAATAATTAATATAAGTATATGATGCTCACAGAATTCCTGCAATATCCTATTACACAAGCATTAAAGTTTTCTTCAAAGATTCACATCATACCTTCACTGAAGTCACCTCCTTGGATCATAAAATCCTTCACAACCCTGTGAAACAGACAACTTTTGTAATGCAATGGCTTTTGGGTAGATTTTCCTGTACCCTTTTCACCTGAAGGAAAAGAGGAGGAACAAAACCTAAAATTACTCTTGGTACCTGTAGAACTTCCACTACAAAAAAGTGCTACTTAAGTAAGCACTTAATCAAAATCATCTACTGAACTCTGAAAAATTAGCTTGTGAGGCAGACACATACCTGCAATACCAATCAGAAATTAGCATTTAAGAAAGCAGAGAAGAAACTACCTTCTGTCTCCATGGTTATACTAGAAGAAATCCTTACTTATGTTAGTATGCAACTCTTGTCTCTTCCATGCAGATGGACTAAACAGCTAGTTTAGGTTTAAGATAAATGACATTGCTCAGAAGCATTAAAGAAACACTCAGATCTTCAGTTACAACTGCATGTTTGAAGTACCATAAAAGCTCGTAACAAAAACAAAGAGCCAGGTGGAAGAATAAGGAATCTTGTTTCCTACCTTCACTCATGATTACAACTGTCATCTCCCTTCCTTAAGTCAGCTCTGGTGCTCAAGACCTGTAAGCAAACTCTCTGCTTCAGCTACTTTCTCTACTACCCTCAAATAGATAAGGTCTCTGCTGAACTGGTAAGATGAATGGCTCATGGTGGGTCCTGTGAATGGCAGAACCACCTCAAGGTAATGGTATGGTAATCAGTGGTGTATGGTGGAAGCAAAAGGATCTCTTCCTCTCAGCGCTGGCAAAGCGCTGGTTTGCTCTTATAGCTCTTGTTCTGAGCTATTCAAGTGGCCGCTTTTGTGAAAGGCAGTTGCCTCTGATATATCCATAACAGACTGGTGCCTCCATATGGATCTGACCAGCTAGAAAAAACTCTTTTGATAGAAACTTTGACAAATGTGAAGCTGTATCTGTTGACTACCTTGGGATACGTCTAACACAGGTATGCCAGGAAAACACAGAGCTGTTGAAAAGTACATGCTGTCTTAAAACAAGGATCAAAACTGCCTGAAAAAAACTGCATCAGGAAAACACATAAAATTAAAATTTGAATTAATCTGCTGATAAATACCATAAACAATCAGCCCATGTATTTTCCCCACTATTCTTAAATACATTAAAGCAGCAAAGTAGTTCAGCATGTGAGTTTGATTTTGAATGTCAGCAACTAAGTATGAACTTAGGAGTTTGCACCAAAAACGCTGTTGAAAGACTTCAAGTAAAAAATTTAAAGCAGTAGCACCCTTATGCAATAAATCTGACTTTTCGGCAGATCAAGAATGCCAGGATCAGTGATAACATACTAGGAGCTATTAGGAAGGACCACTTTAAGGTTCACATTTGTTAACAAATTTTGATAATCTGATTTTGTGCCAGTAAACCTCATGTCAGATCAGGTAATACCTACATTCCTGCAGATACGCAGGGTGCATTAACTAATGGTGTTCTAGCTAACTCGACATGAATGCAATTATGCACCCACACCTGATTCAGGTAATATTAGTACTGCTGAGCAATTTCAGTATTAACAGCTACAGAACCTTGACCTGAAAAACAACAGAGCTGGAAGGAAAGGAAGCAGAAAATGCTAAAGACAAAAAGCATGTATGCTATTTGCGTATTCACAGAATTATTCTTGCGATAATAAATTTAAGTCTTGCTAAACTGCATTTCCAACAGCATTTTCAACAAAAGCAAGCAGTCCAGAGGATAGTAATTCTGTTTGGAAATGCTTTCAGGGTAGAATCTTCTCAGTATTATGCTCAAAAAAATAATCTGAATTTTAATAGGAGTGAATATCACCAGTCTCCATCAACAAATTAAGGGGAAAAAATATACTAATGAATACAGCAAATACTGTCAAATACCGCAAAGGATCATAAGAATGAAAAGTAGGTCTGCATGGTTGACCATGACTGGCTACCTTTCAAGACTGGATGTTATATAACGTGAACAGTAATATCTATGCTAGAAAATCAGCTTACTGTGTCTGTATTTAAAGTTGATTAGTATACAGTCCCTGCAACATACTAAGCCAAAGCTACAACTGCTTTGATTCTATATCAGATGTATTTGAGAAATCAGACAAATCTCAAGAGATACCAAGAACCAATGATTTATGGACTTACTTTGCATGTAAGAAAGTGTCAGAAAAATATAACAGACATCAAAGTAGCTAACATGGTATTGTATTAAAAATTCCAAATAAATTTAAAGTCTACAAACCTGTGCAAAGGCAGCGAAAATTTTCACATGTCTTTGGACACACATCTGAAAACAGTTCAAAGACCACTCTTCCAGCTAGAAAAAAAAAGCCATAAATTTTATGCAATTAACTCTTGTATTATTCTTACGTATCTTGTATGGATATTTTAGTTTTCTTACCAGGTACATTGTTGATGGCTATGTCAAAAAAGCAACGAGGCCTCTGGACCTTTACTCCCATGGCTTCAAAAGTTTAAATACTGCAAGTAAGAGAAATAAATTTAGTTCTTCCTTTTGTATAATGAAACTGTAAAATCTTCTACATTGACTTACAGAGACAACAAAAAATGCAAAAAGCAAGCCTTAAAAAAAAAAAAAAAAGAAAAAAAAAAGAGAGCAAACCTAGGTATTTTTAGATTTTTTTTTTAAAGGTTCAAAAAACGTGAAGTATTCTAGGTCATTTCCATGTTTTGTAGACCCTGGGTTACTTGGGTTGTGTTTGCTGCAATAGTATTAAGCTTGAGTGCTACACTTCAGATAACGAAATACAAAACGGAAAGATACTCTAAAATATGAGGATAATAAAGCTTGATATCTTGCTGTCCAGACAGTATAGGTAATCACCTAAGTTGCCTACTCCTGGAATTCTATATCCTAGATAAAATAAACATTAGAGAGGAAAAAAATGGAGGGGGGGAGGAACAACAAAGAACAACCCAGCAGCTTTGAGACCAAGCAGCTTGTTTGAGTGCTCTCAAACAACTTTTTGCAATTGCCTGTTTTAAAAATACTAATTTGCAGTTTCTGTTAGGCTCAGTGTTAGTGGCTGAGGAGGCTGCCATCTCCACATGCCAGCCCACCCCTGTGGTCAGGGTTACCAGCTTCAGGTCAGGCCTCTTCTTCTCAGAAATATGTCAGCTGTTGCGGTTCACAACCCAGTTTGCTTCATCTCAGTTACTATTAATTAGCTGGGCCATGAACTACAGTTGCTCAAGAGAGAACATAAGGCTTGACTACAAGCACAAAAGGGTGAACAGCCCAGGATAGTGAACTTCAACTGTTGTAGGCAAGCAGCAACTGCACAAGTCAAGTAGGCATACTTTCAGAAATACCCAAACTTTTGACACAAACAGAATGGTCTAAGAGTGGAAAATAACTTATGATTGTTACAACTTGATAAATCACCAACATATTGTTATGTTAAGACTTAAGCATTCAATTTCTTAAGAATACATTTCCTGGATTCCTACCACTGCAATTATCAGGAGCTGCTCTAATTAAGAATGAAACCATTCTACATTTAAAAAAATTAAAAATACACTCTTCCAGCTACTGTTGAGTGAAACTATTTTGTTTTTTTATTATTTCTTTTCCTTATCTGAGTCATCATTCCTGGAGATATTTAAAAGATATGTAGACGTGGTGCTTAAGGACATAATTTAGCAGTGGACTTGACAATGTTAGGTTTATGGATTGATTCAATGATCTTAAAGGTCTTTTAACTAAATGATTCTATGATTCTTTATCAAGAATTTTAATGCAATTTTCCCCTTTTCTTTGAGTATATCCCTTTTTTTTTATGTAACGAGCACTATCTTAATCCCATTTTTATCTCTGACCTTCCAACATTATGCACAATCACACTATTTTTTTCCTTTTCTGAAGCCACATACTCTCTGAATTACTTCATAGAGGGAAAAAATCCCCAATAACAGCAACAGGATCTGTAAGACTGGAGTACCTCTTCCAGAATGGAATAGAATACATAAATTTTCAGTTCTAATTATTTTTATTGCCAGAACTCACTACTGAAATGTAGCTGACACACTGCATACATCTCTCCAAAAGCTTCACTCATAGCTGTGCCACAGAACAGCCTCAGAAAATTCAATTGTCACCATCTGTCACTCTCAGCTTAGGAACAAGAGACTGTAAAAATCAAAAGACAGCAGTGTAAGCATGTTAGTCTATATTCTCTCACTTGTGCTCAGTGCCACTCCTAACATTTTGCCAAGATTACACAATGAAAAATCACAAGAACAATGCAGGACTGATTTAAGTTAAACACCACCGAGTAAACTAACTTCACGTGATTTTTAGCATGACAAGACTGCAAACACACAGAATCCCACTAGATATATTTTTAGGTATGTAACTACATTAATTCATACAAGCAAGAGGCTTATCAAAAGCAGCAGGCTCAGTCTGCTCACTCCTCTTCCTGAATTACCTTTTCTCTTCTATTACTATAACAGATTTTGTAGCCAGGCAGAGGAACAAATAGAGAAAACACCTGTAGCTGAGGACTTTGTCAGGTTAGCAGAAGGCTGACCAGCTCACCATGCTATACTGCATGGACTCTAGGACAGCTCCAGGAAGGTGGCAGCATGGGCAAGGAAAGTAGATGAAAAAAGGTGGGAGGGGACAATGTGCCCATAGAACTGAGACCAGCTCAAAGGACAGCCACCAACTCATACTGTCAGCAGCAGAACAGACTGCACAGCTGCACAGATGGGCAGGGTTGGTTTTTTTTCCTAGGAAACCTCTCAGCATAAATGCTACAATAAATAGTTTGCTGATAGAACTGACAGCTTTAACCTAACTGAGACACCTAAGAACCAGTAAGTAGTACCACAACTGATTGATCAATTGTACCCAAACTGTAGACATTTAGCTGTAGAGCTTGAGTGAGGAAGGATTTAATTCCCACTTTACAGGCAATCTGCTTGAGAAATGTAGAGGTATGCCTTAACATTTATATACAGTATTTTAGCCAAAATAAATGCAAACTATCTTTATATATCACACAATTTTTTATTTCAAGCATTGATAATGAGTAAAGCCAAATTGTAAAATAAATGTCAGTATACTTATGTCAGTCAATTTATAACTCAGTTTTGTGGAGAACTGGGTGAGAGAGAGAAGGAAGAAATGAAGAATTCTACCTGAATCCCTATTCTCACAACCTTTAGCTCAATTTGATGTTTTTCTACCTCTCCCTTGTCTCAAAAACATGAAACAAATCAAGTTTAGTCCATGTTCTAAATGTTATCTGCATTTTCCCTAAATCCTCCAATAAAATCCCCTGAGCACTGACTGCACTTGGTTCTAAATGACAGTTATGTCAAATGGTCAGTATGAACACCCTGACTGGTAAAATACCAGGCCAAGTAAATATACCTAACTCTTGAGTTGACATTGGCTAGTAAGCCAGGCTAAAATATCAGCGATATTTATCCTACCTACCTAAAGTCAAACGAGCCTTTCGTTTTCAATATACTTGAACATCCTTTGCGAAGTTATTACTTCAGACAGACCCGAAGTGTTACAGAGAAAACTACAGAGCTACAAGTGATTCATAAACTATTAATTTCTAATCATGTAGCATTTAACACCAAATACAATCTTGTGCATACTGATCATTTAAAACTTGTCTCTATTAAAAGCAAGTACATTGGGTATGAATGTTAAATACAGACCCAACAAAGAAAAACAATTTGAAAATACCAAAAATAAGGTCAGAAAAGTACAAGTAAAGCTGAATAATACTACATGTCTAGTACCAATAGGGCTTACATGACTTGTGTATTTATCTCTTCAAATTTATTTTCAATTAGAATGTGGATACTCTTAACCCACAATACTTTGCTTTTTTTAATTGTGAACTTGGTGGAATTTTACTAGTGAAGGGAATATGCTTTTAAACTCAACCCAAAAGATGCTCTCTATACATACACACAAAAATGTGCTATGCACTTCTGAGACATTGGCTCACTTCTTCCTTCCAAAACTCTGTAAGAAAGGACAACATATCAACCCAAGTACTATCCTGAAATGTTTACGCCATTCATCATGCTCAAGCACCTGCTGTTTGGGAAGCCTCTTTACTAAGTCTAAGTGGAAACAACAGGGGAAAAAAAAAGGGGGCAAACCCCCCTCCCCAAAAAAAAAACCTAAAACCCCAAACCAGAAAAAAAAAAACCCTGAAACAACCAAAACACCAATTCAGTATATCTAACTAAAGAAGCCTGTTGGTTTTATTTCTGAAAGTGAATTCCAGTTCAGCTTAGAGTGTATTTTGTGTTTATTGACAAATTCACCAACAATATTTAGTCTTTTCAGAAAAGCTGCATCCATAGCAGGGGCATCGCTAGCTGTGTCCATGACGATTTGCATCCCTTCACACCTCCCCTGGCTTCATTACTTTGTTCAGATACTTGCGGGATAAAACTGGCCAATTTACAGCCAGGGTGCAGACAGCTGCTCTCCTTGAAAATGATCTGTACCAATGAAAAAAGATAACCATCCCAAACTTCACAGGCATCTCTCTGCCAGAGATCATCACTCAAATGTGTTGATGTGCTTAAAAATACATCTTGAGAATTTTTTTTTCCAAAGTCACCTGTGCTAGCAAGGATCTGGTAATAATACTGTTTAATATAAACTAGCTTCTTTTAGTTGAACGGAGCCAAAGAGCACAGATACACACCAACTGAAGTATCAACACATCATACTTCTCACAAGAGCTGATGGTAAGCAGCAATACAGTAGTACTTCCTAATTTTATGAGGGGAGGAAAGTAATTACTTGCAGCTATGCCGAACAGGCCATGGTACTACCTAGTTGTTTCAGTCCCTGCACAGGACAGAATCATTATGGAACAAAGATGTATTCAGCAGGAAAAAGAAAAATATAGTGTCCTATTCCTTCACTTCTTTCTCTGTCATCATCAGCTCCTCGCTATTTTTAATTTCTTCTTGACCTTACCTTTGTATTTGTTTCCTTCTATCAACTTACAATCTGCTCCATTGGTCTTCATTTAACATCCACATGAAATCAACAATAAAGAGCATAAATTCACATTCCTAGCATTTTGTTTTAGGCCATCTACAAATGCAGGGAGACAAAACTACATTGATTTATATTGCAAAGATAACCACCTGGAATCTTCAGAAGTATATTTTTAAGCAAAACTGAGTCCAGAAAATGAAAATGCACGAAGTGAATACTAAAAATATATCACATGCACTTAGGCTGTGGGGTTCCAGTTACCTGAAGCCAATATAAACACAGGCTGATACCAAAATGGAGGGCTCATACATCCATGGGTTTGGCCTTCATACAAACGGCTATCTAGCTGCAGAAAAACTACCCTTTCCTCCCTCCTCCAAGAAGAGATTTGGCAGTAACACACCAGCTTACAGTGACAGTGGAGCCATAGAATAAAGATTAGAAATGAAGTTCTGATTGTGAAATGGGAGACATGAAATTTTGTTCCTAGTTCCATTCCTACATGGCAAGTTTCCAGACATGTTAGGATGATACAATAAAAGGTGAACAACAAAAATCCAACCAGCCCAACCTTCAATTTCCACCATTTCCTCAGCATTTTCCCCAAACACCACCATCTTTTTCCCCATGTTTCACTATCAGTATGATTTTTTGCAATTATTAACATGAATTTAGTCTTCTTGTATTAAAGTACATAAGGAATGCACAGCCAGTTATAACATCTCAGTTGGGAGAATGTAACATTCAGTGGAGAAGGTAGTAACATTCTCTCAGACTATTTAAACAGAAACGCAGGTTCCTACTAGATCATGCACATTGTTTTATTTTCCTAGGAAAGTGACACCTACAGTGAGAAAGATGTTCAAATATGTAAACATATTCTTGTCAATTGCAAGCAAAAAGCCCTGTTGTCAAGAGTTAGTAATGATTTTTTATTATCTAATTGATGCAGAAAGTACTTTTTCCTGTTAAGATTTGTGAACAAATTCAAGTGCTTTCTTCCACACATAAATGCCTTTGTTGGTGCTCACTGCTCCCCCAGAAGCAGCAAAGAAATGTGTCCATTCTGATTCTACCATTCATAGCCAGAAAGTGGATTAACACAGGTCTGAAATCATGAATTTATATTTTAAAATTTATAAAATGATAACAAAAAGCAAGTTTCAGCACTGTATAAAACAAAACAAAAAAAAGCTTTTAAAGGGTCCAATGCAATCTCAAGCCATTTAACCAGTAGGACCCCCAAACTAAATTTCAGAGTGGAATCCCTTCCTACCCCTGTTATTGAAGATGACAGCAATGCAAAACCAACAGTAGGAGACAGTTCTTAATACTGACCCACATTTGCCAACCATAACAAAATCCCCTTGTTCTACCATCTATTCTCATGCTTTCCTCCTTTCTCTAGTACGTTAGTTCTAAATCCCTTCCATACCTCTCACCCCAGCCTCCTACCTAAACCTCATTCCATTAGAAGATGGCTAAATTTGCTCCTTGGCACTCACTGACTCTGCTTCCAAATGGAAAATGGCTCCTAAATCCACATGGCATGGAGGACTGAACTGGTAGTGTAGACATCATGCTGCAGCAGAATAAAATCCTCCATTGCAGTACATATTCTTCACTCCAAATTCCCTCATAATCCACAGATTTTCTGAGATAATAAGGGGAGGGGGGATATAAATCTTCTTTTGATAACAGCTTGATGACTGCTTACCTAACTTGAAAAAATTAAAAATGTTTCTGTTTCACAGAAGAGGACTGGAAAAACATAAAGTCTTAATAAGATATACAGTGCAAAAGGGTGCTCTCAGAGGACTACTGATGTTGGTATCCTTTGTATGCTCCCTTTCATGTCTACTTCATATAGAGGAAACTATACTTTTTCCAAAATTTTTATAAATAATTTCAAAACCCAGTAAAACAAGCTCTGCAAGTTGAGATAAACCAAGCCTTCATTAATCATGTGTAGTTTCCATGTTTTTATCACAGTACTACCTAAAAATAGGGGTTCTGTTGGACCCCAATGCATTAATGAATATGAATAGTGAAACACAATGGAGGAAAAAGATTTAAAAAACATATGTATTAAAAAAAACCACAACAAAACCCAACCCAGACTAAAAACATCTATCCCTGTCCAAAGAACAGCCTCTTCTGCAGGCAGTACAGAGCAGAAACATGAAAAAAACCCCGACAAAACACTCTCTCAGAAAATACATTTTAGAAAACAGATTTAATACAAAAGAAATGGTCTCATGTCCCTCTTAAAACACATCTCAGATGATTACTAAAATATAATTAACTAGCCAAACATTAGGCAACTACTTGCAAAGGTGACTTTATCATCATTATGGAAGCTACTTTTCTAATTGTGACTGAACTGTAAGGTAATGTTTACAACTACAGTAGATAATTTGCCCAGTTTCAATAAACTATTTCTTTTTCTCCTATGCCTCTCTCCTTCAGAGCCTCCTCAACGACTCAAAGTACAATCATATACTGTGGTTTGGTCGTAGCTGTACACTAATAAGCCTGAAACTCCTTATTGATAAAAAATCCCTGTAAGTGCCTTAGGAAATCCTTAGAAGAGAGAGGCAGAGGACCCCTCCTGCCAGCCACGGTAACTCCCGTAGGCTTCACTTCCCTAGGAGAGGCCTGCGGAGGGGAGGAGAACATGTGGCGCGCAGACAGCCCGGTTACTTCGCCTTCTAGGGGAGGAGTGAGGACTCATTCAAACTCCGGAGCAGGTACCGAGCACCACCCGAGGCCGACCGGGCACTGGCAGCGGGCAGGCAGACGCGCACCGTGCCGACCCGCGGCTCGCTGCGCTGCGGTGGCAATTCCCAACGGCGCGGACCCTGCCACCTGGAGTAATTTTGGCCGGGCCCCGTGCTTCGCTTCACCCACCTCTCCTGCTCCCACCTGCCGCCCAGTCCCGCTCGTAGCTCCTCACACCCCTATTTCCTCTCAAGGACCACCCTCACCTGGGATGCCCGAGGGCCTCCGGCCGGGTCAAGCGCCGGCAGCCCCGGCCGCGGCCCGCCCGCCCCCCGCACACGGGCCGCCGGGCCTGCCGAGGGAGCGTGTGTGTGCGCAGGACGCCGACCACAATTACCCCGCAGCCGCACAGCGGCGGCCAGTCTAGTCCCCTCGGCAGGCCGGGGAGGGGAGGGGAGGGGTGGGGGCTCCCACCCCCATCCGTGCCCGAGGCTCAGGCCCCGCGGCGATGCGACCTCCCCCCACAGATCCCCCGGGGTCCGCGCTGCGGTCTGGGCCGCGGCTCTCGCCCGACCGCATGGCTACCGCGCCGGACCCCTGCAGCGACTGGCTGCGGTACCGGCACTCACCCCGCTCGCGGCCCGCGTCGCCCCGCGCTCCTCAGCGCCTCGCCGCCATGTTAGAGCTGGTGCGGCAAAGACTGCGTCAGTGGAAGGAAAGGGCGGGAGGGGGCGACCCCGGGGGCGGTGCGGCGGGTTGGGTGGCGAGGCGCGGAGATGTGAGGAACGGCACCCCGGCCCGGGAAGGGTGAAGGAGGTCGCCAGACGCTGTATAGCCGTGGCCGGTAGCGGAGAGGAGGTGGGTGCCGCTCACAGCCGAAGCAGTTGCGGGAACGGGCGCCCGCCTCCTCCTGCTCATCAGAGGTGCTCCGCCCCCTCCCACCGCCCCGTGCCCGCCGCCGCCTGAGGCGAGGCCGGGAGCAGCGCGGGAAGGTGCCGGGGTCGCTGGAGCGACTGGAGGCCTCTGCGTTGAGTCTGCAGGTACACGGGTGCTCTCCAAGCAAACGTTTCCGGAGCTAGTGTTGGCCTGCCCTGCTGGTGGGACACTGATGAGTGGCTCAGCGAAGAGCGGCGGAAATGGCCAAGGCATTCACAGAATCACAGGGCCATTATTGTTGGAAGCAACCTCTGGACATTGTCTAGTCCAACACCCTGCCAAAGCAGGGCCACCTAGAGCAAGTTACACAGCAACACATCCAGCTGAGTTCTGAATGTCTCCAGAGAGGGAGACTCCACAACCTCCCTGGGCAGCCTGTTCCAGTGCTCTGCCACCCTTAAGGTAAAGAAGTTCTTCCTCATGTTGAGGGGAAACTTCTTGTGTTTTAGTTTGTGGCCATTGCTCCTCATCCTGTCACTGGGCACCATCCTCCTGGTGCCCACCTTTGAGATATTTAAATGCATTAATGAGATCCCTTCTCAGTCTCCTCTTCTTTAGACTAAACAGGCCCAGCTCCTGCAGTCTCTCCTCGTAAGAGATGCTCCAGACTCCTGATCATCCTTGTGGCCTGCTCTGGACTCTGTCCAGTAGCTCCTTGTCTTTGTTGTACTGAGGAGCCCAGAACTGGACACAGTACTCCAGATGTGGCCTCGACCTGCTGGCTGTTTAATTGTTGAAGGAAACATTCAGGCCAGTACTGGAAGAGCTTAGGGTTACTCCAGCAGTACCTGGCACGTGATGCTATGGGTTGTAAAGAACTAAAATGAGAATTTAGACCAACTGTATGCAAAAGAAGTTCCTGTAATCCTGTCCTGTACGTCTGTGCTGTCATTAAAAGTCAATTTCAATTTACCTTAAGAATAGGGACATGAAAGTTTATGAGAATGCATAAAGCTGTGAGCACCTTCAAAATTAGTTAAGACTTATCCAGAAGTATGTACCTCCTTTGAAAGGTTTTAATTCAGACCAATGAGCATTGAGGTTAGTAATCATACATGACAGGAGGTGTTGGAAGTCCTCTCCTATGAAGACAGGCTGAGAGAGCTGGGCTTGTTCAGCCTGGAGAAGTGAAGGCTCAGGGAAGACCTGACAGCAGCCTTCCAGTACCTAAAGGGATCTACAAGAAATCTGGAAAGGGACTTTTTACAAAGGCATGTAGTGATAGGACAAGGGGGAATGGCTTAAAACTGACAGAGGGTAGATTTAGATCAGACATTAGGAAGAAATTCTTTACTGTGAGGGTGGTGAGGCCCTGAAGAGGTTGTCCAGAGAAGCTGTGGCTGCCCCATCCCTGGCAGTGTTCAAGGCCAGGTTGGATGAGGCTTTGAGCAACCTGGTCTAGTGGAAGGTGCACGTGGCAGGGAGCTGGGACTAGACAAGCTTTAAGGTCCCTTCTTACCCTAACCATTCTGTGATTCTACGTTTCTATGGCTAGCTGTCAAGAAGTCTGTTGAAAGCAGGAAAGCAAGTTTTCTCCTGAGTTTCTGGTTGAAAAATAAAATAAAATAATCACAAAATGGACTTCCTTGAGTTCTGAAGTCCTGAAGAAGCTGCTGACTGGACTTGTGTTTAGAAAATGAACACTGATTTCAGCACAGCATGCTTTAATAAATCTTGTTTTCTTCCCCTGCCTGTTAAAATTTAAGGTCATTTTATCTAGCTTTTTTAATTTGTTTTACAGATTATTAACTGGTTTCATCCAAATGTACTTGGTAAGTCAGAAGTGGAAAGTTCAGCATCTTGTAAACGAAAAATCTGTATGATTTGCAGAAGTCCCCTTTATCTGAATGTGGAATAGTTTTCTTCTTGAGTGGGAGATCAGATGCCTTGGGAGTTTTTATGTGAGCCTGGGCTAAGCCTGGGGCTCTTGAGAGAGGTAAGCGACACCTTTTGGGATAACTGGGCAGGGTCTGGGTCTTTGTCACTTGCACGCCTGTGTAGACTGTAAAGTGATATGGATTTACTAGCAGAAAGATACAGGAGCTGTTCCAGTTACTTTACAGTTAGAAAAATTGTTACAAATCTAGTTAAAATTTTTGTGTGCTCTTTTTCTAAAACATTACAGACCTTAGTGAATTAAGTATGGGCTATATTGTTAGCTCGAGTGAGTTCCATATTCATAAGCATCCAATATATGAGGTATACATATGATCAACAATAGACAAAAAGTAAAACAACCCCAAACCTTTGATAGTCAGCTGTAAAACAGCAAGTAAAAATTGGTCATGGTAGTAGTCCTGGCTGTGACTGTAGAATAACCTGAGGTTGTTATCATTCTATCTAAATGTATTTGTTATGATAATAACAAGAAGAAGGTGTATGTGTGGGAAAGCAGTGGTGTTGTAGGAACTGAAAAAGTGGGTAGACTCAAGCTTTTGAAAGGTTATTATGATGAGATAGGAAACTAGATGGATTCTTTTATTTAACTATTTTCATCTGCTACACTGAATATTACCAATATACTGCTTTATTATTTTCTGTGGAATGATTTATGCCTACTTGATTTTCAGTTATTAAGTGTTTAGATAACACTTTGTCGTGACAAAAGGTCCGGAAATGACCTGGAGCTATATGTATACAACATAAGCAATATCCATGTTGCAACATATGTTAGATTTGTGTTCCAGGACTCATACATTTTTAACTTCTTTTTTTTTTTTTTTTTTGCAAGTCATGAGAAGAATAGAATGTAAAATAAAGTAACATTAGTTCCAGTGCAAACTCTTCAACATCATCCTACCCAAACGTCATTCAATTTTGATTTTTTCTAGGCAGAAAAATCACAAATCTTTGGTTTTATCAATATGACCGCAATAATCAAGATGACCTTGGAACTTTTTTATTATTTTTTTTATTTCCTTTGGAAGGTCTAACTGGCTGGACTTTCCCCTTTCTCTCTGCCTTTCGTGACATCTCAGCTCACAGGAGATGCTGGTCTTCGGGCACGCACATGGTAAGTAACAGAGCAGAGGCACCCAGAAAGCTTGTCTTGAGAGAGCAATACCCAGATGTGGCTTGAATACAGGGAGGGTCTTGTGAACAAGTTAAGCTAAGGACTCTTATGCGGGTGCAGGGAGGTCTCAAAGTTACGCAGACGAAACCGACTCCTTCGTTTTCGTATTTATCCCTGCCGGGGGCTGGACGTGGCCGTTTCCGTAGCCTTTGCTTGCGCCAGCGCGGGCAGACCCCTCGCACGCCGGGGTGCGCTGCGCTATGGCCTGCCGAGCGCTGGGCCGTCCCCGCCTCCGAGCCGCCCCTCAGAGGTCGCCGCCACCTCTGTGCCGCGCATGATGAGAAGGCGGGCTGGGGCCGGCTCGGGTAGTGCCGCCCCCACGGCGTTGTGCGGCGAAGGCTGCCGGTACGTGCGTGCAGGTTGGGGCCGCGGCCCAGGACCCTTCTTCCCCAGCACGGCGGGGAGGGCAGGCCCGGCCTGGGGAGCCTGGCTCGAAGCTTCCTCGCCCTGAACATGACAGTGCCCTTTTCCTCCCAGGGCCAGGAGAGGTGCAGCCGCCGTTAGACAAAAGTGGCCGAGGAAACGGTGGAGGGAAGCGAGCCAGACGCTGCGGTTTGGCTCCTTGCGTGCGGTTGGCGGGCAGGGGGCTGTAGCCGCGAGGCCCGTGTAGCGGCCCCAGTCCCTTTCCACGCTCCTTCTGAAGCGCTTCTGGATCAAAATCTCCCCGCGGGCAAAGAGGAGGCGGCCCGCAGGCGGGCTTTCCGCGGAAATCCGGCGGAGTTAGGACATGAGGTAGGCCGATGCGAATACCCGTGTGACCGGGTGAGCCCCACGGCATGGCTCACGGAAACAGGGGATTCTGGCAAACGGGTTAAAAACACCCTATATCGCGCAAGCAGCTCACTTCACTCTTAGCTACTTAAATCTTTAATACTTTCTATACATGGGGAGTAGTGGGTGCCCACGTTTTCTCCTTTGTGGAAGACTTCCTGGCTCACTGTAGTTTGTAATGCAGCCTTGAAAATGCTGTGTTTCAACTGATTGAAAGTGATTTTAAAGAATTTTTTGTCCTGTTAGTGGATACTTTGTAAGTAGAACACGTTAGAGATAGTTAAGTAGATATAAATTACCTATTTTTAATATATGTATTTATAAGCTTCAAAACATCCAACGTTTCCTATTTATTTCATTTTAAGAAGATATTAGAATTAATTACAATTTAAAATTGTATACAAGTTTGTGGTAAATCACATGCATCTGGTAAATGCCTTCAGGAAAGGTAAGTATTTGGAAACTTCCTGCAGACTTTCAGGTAGAGATGCTGGTTCCCCAGTCACTAGGATCAGGGGTGCGAGGTCCACTGCAAGGGGTAAGGATGTGTTACCTGGGCTTACAAGGAAGTTATCTGAGCCTGGAGTTTTTATATTCCCTTCAGGTGTCTACTTCATCCTGTCTTCTGTCAGCTTAGCTTGCTGGTACTGTGGGGCGTAAATGTGATATTGTAATTATAATTGATATTGTAACTATTTTTTCCATTGGATAGACATGCATGTAGAGGAACAGCAAGCAAGGCAAAAATACACTAATAAAATGCCTTTGCTTAATGTTCTCTAATGTGGTACATAAAATCTTAAAAACAAGTTTATCAGTATTTTCTTAAAGAGTGGAAAGGAAACTCGGGGAGCAGTTCATAGGGAGGGTACAGTAGATACCATTGTGGAATGCATGCACATATAGAACAAGAAGAATCCAGTGATGCCAGCTCAGGAGCTCTTGCCATCTCACTTCGTTTTACCACCAATGGCTGTATTTTCTGGCAGTTCCCAGACCCCAGTTTGGGATTATGAAGCAGCCTAGTGAGATCAAGCCTTGCTTGACTTAATCGTGTAATGCCTGCATGTCAAAAAGCTCTCTTAGTTGTAGCACATGTACCTTTTAAAGGCAGGTTTCTAAATGAAAACATACCAAATTGACTATCTTTTCTTAGTGCTTGTGAGCACGTCAGTGTTTATTGTTGGGGGCTTCTCTGAGAAGAATCTAGGCTATAGGTTCTTCTCAAGCTTATCTTACTCAGAACATTAAAAGATGGAGACATTAATTTTTGGCTGGTAGTTATGGCTGCAGTTAACTACTCTGATTCTATCTCATTACAGGTACCTCAGAATTGAATTCTTAATACAGTGACCAAACAGAATGAAAGAAAAATTATGTTCTGTTTTGCAAATACTTGAGTTTGTAACAACACGGTTTGCTGTGAAAAGTGAAAGAAGAATCTTACTGGACACTTTAACGATAGCTGGTAGGCATAGCAAAATGCTTTGTTTGAGGCAGGTTTGCCTGTTTACTCTGAGACATTACCGAGCTCGAACTCTTAGTAGTGATCTGCTTTTGAGCCAGATAAATAGCTGCACCCATGAAGACGAAGTATTCAGCCTTGTTGAAAGGAACAAGGCCAGGCTGTCTGAAAAACACATGGGAATTGCACTGAACGTGCTGTGGCAATTGCAAAAGAAGAGGCCGCTTCTCTTAAGGACTAGTGACTATGTAAAAAATCACTCCCAGTTTCTTACCCTTTGCATTTTAGCAGAAAACAAGGTGGAACACATGGAAGATGAGGCCATAGTGGACACCCTGTATAGTCTTCTGAGGTGAGCAGCAATATGTTGAATTCCACATTATACATTTTTTTAATTTGCTAATAAAAAGAGGTGGAATTATGACTAGAAAGCCATCCTATAAGGAGACTGGGAGGCTGCTCTGTCCCAGCTTCTGTATTCTGACTGTGTGACACAGACAACTTGGTGTCCTGTGCCTTGGTTTTTGAGAGGCAGGCAGAACTGATCTGCTTTGCACTACCGATACATGGACTTATGATTATTAATAACTTTTGAAGAAAACCAAACTATTACGTTTTTCTTCTGAAGGCTCAGTGTTGAAGACCATGATTCTCTAACAGAAGCACTTGTTACAGAAGCATGGAAAAGATTAGAAAGGCAAGTAATATACTTCACTGCTATGCTTTGTGAAGGGTGTAAGTTGCAAGTGTGATGTGCTTCATTTGAGGCTACACAGAGTTCTCAGTATTTATAAGATGTTATAAACATTATGTAAGTATTTTAAAAGTCTGTTGTATTTTTGAAGGTTTTGGAAATAATTTTTATACATATGGAGGTTTTGAGTATTGGTAAATTTAATGCTTGCAATATTCAGATACTGCAACAATGGGGACTGGCACTTAAGTTTTTGAAATATATTGTCTGTGTAGATTTATGTGTTTGAAGCATGTTGCAAGTTTTGATATTTACAGTTTTATCTCAGTGCTTGCTGTCCAACTCTTAAAAGGTTGTTAGAACCTTGCTTACCTCAATTTTACTAAAAACCTTTTATATTAAAACATCAACATTTTCCCTTAGGGCGGGGTTTTTTTGGTGGTGGTTGGTTTTTTATTGGGTTGGTTTTGGTTTTTGGTTTTTTTTTTTTATATTGTAATTTTAATTCTTTAGTCTCAGGCTAATGGCAGAAACTAGTGTCAGCCTTGGCACCAGCATCACAGAATTGCCTCTCCTATCTTAACTAACGCCCGGGGCATCTTGACAAGTAAATAAATTCAGTGCACCTAGAACACAAAATGACATTCAGGTAATAAATTGCTCACAGGCTTTTTAGCTGTTTCATATCACTGCTTGAGAATATAATCTTTATGGATTTCTTACGCTGGTCTGGTTAAATGTAGAACTTATGATTTTTTAGAGATTCATATGCACAATATGCTCTAATAAGAAATACGTAGGTGTTTTGCCTAAGTCCAAGGTATCAGTATAGGTGCCCAAATAGAAAATGTTTAGGTATTTTGTTTCCTTTGTTTGTAATTTGGATATAACCCTGTCTTTTATGTAATTGTTGAAGTAGATTTTTTTCTTTAGGTATTTACTAGAAAGAAAAGGTAAATAGTCTATCTTTCTTCATTGTCTTGACAGGCTTAGTTTGCCAGCTCTGTCTAAATTTGCACTGTGTTTGTACAAGCAACACAGACATTTCAGTCCCATAACTGGTGAAGTAGCTCATATTGTGGACGTGAAACTGGATTCTATACAGGATATAAGGTAAGTGTCAGAACGAAATTGGGTAGCAGAAGAAGCAATATGTCACAATTACTGAGCTGTCTTTGCTGGACACTTTCTCTTTTTCTCAGCTGGAGGTTGCTTTTCTTCACTTCGGAGTTTGTAGAAAAGAAGTATTTGTACATTGATTTTCATGGATAGGTCTGCTTGGGTGAATGCATTTTCTCAATGAATTTTCAAAGAATTTCTTTATATCCAATTTAAACACTTGATTAAAACTGATGTTTCACTTAGAGTGGAAAAACAGCAGATACTGCTTTATCCTGATCCTAATTTTACATGGACTTTTTTTAAAACTTAAAGGCTATTGACTCACCAGAAGATGTTTTTCTTCCTTGACATTGATAGTTTTTTTAGTATGACATCAATCTAGTTTATATTGTGAGTAGCAATAAGGAGTCTTAAAGCAACGGTATTTTTGTTTATCTTCAAAGCATTTTTTTGGTCAAACTGAATTAATCAATTCTCTTGCTAGCATGTCTAGTGCATTACCCTAATATTAAAATTACTTAAAACCCAGGCTGAGTCAAAGAAGTCCAAGCTTTTTCTTCCCTGTGTTCCCCTTAGGCCATTATAGCAAAGGCTGCTCTTCCTTTTTTCTCTTTATACACCACCAGCAGCCCCAGCACTTATTTTGGCAGATATGAAGAGCCTGCTGTTGAAAATCATTGAATGGGACTGCATTTCTCTACAGAAATTACTCTTCCTGTGGTCATAAGTTTTATTCTCTTAGGAAGAGATTTTTCCTTTGGGAGTGACAATGACTCTTCCCCCTGTTCTGTCACTTGAGTTGCTTGGGTTTCTTTAGTTTCCATTGAAGGTTAGAGATATTTTTGTAAATTTGCATCAGACAAGTCAGGGTCTTGCCTCAGGGAAACGCTGTCATCGCATACAAGTTTGTGAGGAATGGCTGAAAAATCTCAGTTGTTTCAGAAATTCACCAAAAGCAGAATTTTTACTTTAGTAGTAGAAATGGTTTCTGCTCATCTGCTCTAGATGTAAACTTCCGTTTATGCACAAGCCAGCAATACCCTGACTGACATTCCTTTCTTTACATAGCTTATTTCAGAAATCTAACATTTATTACTTACCATGTTCAATGTGTAAGTGTAAAATCTTTTGAATTTTTTAGGATCTTGTCAGTTTTGATGATCAGCATATCTGATGTTATCTCACAGAGTTTTCGAGATCGGTTACTACACAAGGCTGGGCAGCTTTTGGAAGAAAAGAATGAAGTCCACTTCAACTATGCCAAAAGAACACTACAGTTTCTACAAAATGTTAAACTGAGATATCCTCCATTGCTAGAAAAATGCAACAAGATTTTCCTTAAAAATGCCTCCCATCTGGATATACACAGTATTAATTTTATTTTGGGGCTGTATGAGCAGCTGGGTTTTGACAATGCTGAGTTCCGCTTGGTTGCTAAACAGCTGCTGTCTGAAACCATAGATGATTATGATGATCCTGAAACCTTTACAAAATTATTTTATAATCTTGGGCCTATGGCAGGATCCAAGGTAAGGGTGAGGTAAGTTTATTAGCAACTTTGTCTTATTTATGATATATACTTGGTCTTGCACAGAAATAAATAATGTATTGATGTTTGGAGGAAAGAGCTGAGATTAGGTTTCCTAGTTGTAACTTTGTAACAATGTATTATTTCATTATGGAAACACTGTTGTAGCAGGTTGCCTTAAAACAGTTGCAGAAAAAGCGGAATGCAATATTTAAGGTGCCTGTGAATGCTGTTAGGCAAGGCCGCCTTGTATCTCTGTCTCTTAGGCTGCAGGCTTCCTTTCACAGTGGATGGTAGTAAAAAACTTTGTCTTACCCCTGAGAAATATATGCAGTGGTATGTCTTTTCCTTTTTAAGACTTGCAGTAGCTGAAACAGTCTTGTCCTGTCCCAGTTTGCTGTACATCCTATTCTGTATGAGAGGTCGTCAGCAGGGAACACTTCAGCATTTATTTAGCAGTTAGAGCATGACATTGTGTGGCAGATTTTTCTCTGCCTGTTTTTCTAGTGCTACAAAATCCTATTTTGGGGTGGTATATTAGTCATGGGTCTCTGAAAGTCTGCAGTTTTAGGCAGAATTTGCTTTATTAATTAAAATTAGTCATATTTTCAGACTTTTCATCCTGAGCATTTGCCTCTATTCAGAGGCCTGTGTATGCTGCAAGGCTGTGTTGGTTTTGCCATAGCTGACTTAGTTCCAAAAGCTTTTTCTATATCTTTTTTTTTAGGATTTTTTTTCTTTTTTTTTTTTTTTTTTAATCAGTGTGAGGTAGAAAAAGTCTTTGGCTTTATTTGCCTCAGAACCAGTTCAACTCATGTTTGGTTCTGTTGTTTGTAGCTTGCTGGTTGACCATGAATTGTTTAGTGTCTTAGAGTTCTTTCCCTACTTCTTGTCTACTTTCAGAATTATTGGACTTGCTGGTTTCTAGGATCAGAGCAATATGCAGTGATATAACACACATCTCTTTATCTGTGGCATACAGATCAACTGCTTAGAAGAAGGGTCCACAGAACAAAGGTTTCTAGTTTGGGGGAATTTGTTTTCCTGTATTTCCTGAAATAGTCTATCGGTTCTTTCTCTCCTAGACAAAGAAAGTGGCTCTGGTCTTCACTGGAGATCTTAAACTGTTTCTCTTTGGAAAATATCTTTTCTTTTCCTCTTCAGGTTGTTAACAACTGCAGAGTACATGGCAGAAAAATTCAGCAGTTACCAAGTGTTGCTAATACTGAAGGCGATGCAGAAAATGAAATGCAGAAATTCACATCTACTCAAAAAGTAATTTTTTTTTTTTGATATTACTAAGAAGTTCTGTTCTCTAAGTAAAGTCCTATCTAGGAGATGTGAATTGTTTCTTCAAAAGCCATTGTGCCTTATTTTGAACTATTAAGTCTTGTGTCTTTAAGAACCTGGGCCAGATTTTCTGCAGTTGTAAACTGAACATTGTTTAAAGGGAGAGGTAATGTCCTTCATACAGTGAAGGGAAAAGCAGTTGAGGTTTTGGGCACAGAAGATGTAGCCACAGATATGTCACAAATGCAGCAGAGTTACATGCTGGTTGTGAGCAGTATCTACATTGAACGTAGTTGTGTGAACCTGATAGATCCTGGGAAGAAAAAGAACAAGTAGTACTGTGGAGCAGAGTGGTATTAAAGGGAGGACCAGGTGAATTAATGCTTTTTCTCATTGAATCTCACTGTCTAAAGACGTTCTTAAGGTATTATCTTTCCCTACCAAGCCCCTCTTGCAGCTTTAGACCAACACAGCTGTATCAACCACTATTGTACAAGTAAGTGAGCACAGTGGTGCTGAAGCTGGTGATGTTGTTCCAGTTTATTCCATTCCTGGTCCACTAAATTTAACTGACTGTAAAATCTGCACATAAATTATTAGAGTGAAGTAACTGTTTTGCTGTGATGAGGGCTTTAATTTTGCAATTCACTAAGTGGAGACTTAGTGAATGTTGTCAGGACTCGGGTGGAGAGGAGTCCAGGCGTGCACAACCCCCGCTTAGGTACTGTGCATCACAGGACACCCCTTCTTTATGTGCAATATCTTGTGTATTATCATAACACCATGTTATCTTTTTCTGTTTGAATTCAGAATGGCTTCTGTTCTGCATAAACACTTGGATAGCTATCATGTATTACATCTGATAAAGTTAACACAGTACTTGGTGGCGTTGCGTTGCCAAAATCTGGAGCTGATGGCCAAACTAAAAAAGTTACTATTTGGGTAAGTGTGTGTTCTTGGAAATGTAGCTATTTAAGCATTAAGCAGTTGTCTACTTAATATTTTAAATAACAAGCTAACATGTTTTGTTTCCATAAAATATGAAGAACTTTATTTGTATTTGATCTATTAAATGTGTCAATCAGAGGATAGGAAGTGGGTATTTTCTTGACTATAGACCCAATAGTATCTGCTGCTAGATATGATATCTTTTAAAAATGGATTTTTTTGCCCCTCACCTGTTGGCCATTGCAATTTAATGACACTGAACAGGAGATTTTGGTTGGTATTTTATAGCGAGGGTAGGTGTTAATGTCTTCTTAAATGTTTGAAGGAACAAGTAATGAAAAATATACAGTAAGAATTGCCTTGGTTGGGACAAGTGGAAATGTGAAGCAAAAGTACTCTTCTTTAGGTTGAAGACCTATTTAGTTAGTTCTCAGGCTTGAACAGTTGCAACATAGAAAGGGAAACCATTTCTGGAATCGTGGGAGAAGAGATCTGCCACTGTTGATACCATTGCTCATTCTCCGTAGGAATGCAGCACCCTGGCTGTACACGTTATGTGCAGATGACGCCTTCACGTTCCTCAGGCACCTCAGAATCTGGTGCTCCCCAGGACAGAAATCACAGAAATTACCCAGGCCCAGAAACTCACAGATTCCCTTAACAAAGATAGACCTTCTGCCCTTGCTAAGGATTTCTGTGTTTATCACTAACACTTTAAGCCTCACCAGCTGACTGAGATGCTGCCTATCTTCTCTCCTTTTTCAGTTTTGAATACATTAGAAGGAGTTAATCTCAATGACAAAAGAGGGTAGTGACTGTGAATTTCTACCATGTCATTAATATTCTACTTATTTTATATTTGGTATGCTTTGACACACATCAAATTTGACTTTTAAAATAGAATTTTCATGTATGTAATTTATTTGTTGGGTTGTTTTTTTTTTTTTTAACACTTGCACATTGTCAGGACTGATTTTATTTCTGTCTCTCTTCCAGTTGTTTAAAATCTAGTGTCATACCCACTGATACTGCTGCAATAATTCGTGTTCTCGCCATGCTTCCTTCCTTTCAAGTGGAGGAGGTCACTATAAACAAAGTAGCAGCAGTTCTGCCTCAGTTCAGTCTCCATCATTTGAATTGCATTGCTACAGCCCTTGTCAAGTGGAATCATTATGACCAGTTGCACTGGCAAAACAGTTCTGAGCTATGTGTAAAGCTTCTGCAAAAACTAAATGACTGTGGGTTGCAGAGGCTTCAGAAAGCCAACAACCTAAATCTTCTATTAGAAGAACTTACACATGTGAATGGAGAGTGGTTAGAAGAAGTCATCAATGAGGAGACTATGGCCACGTGTCAACGCTTGATAGACCAGATAACGTGGGCAAATGTATTACCATTGTCACGTTTTCTCATAAAAACAAACTACCGTTGTCCTTCGTTACTTGACAGAATAGCTTCTGTGACTGCTGAAAACATGGACAAGGTATAACAGTCTTTCTACCTACTCTAAGGTATTCCAGTAAGAAAGGACAGGTTAGTAATGTTTCAGAGCACAGTCCACACACTGTTTCTAAGAGTTCTCTTCAGTGTACCTGATTTGGAGCCCATCTTTCCCCATGTTCACTCAAAGCTGTTTTGCTTTCGTGTGTATTATTTTGCATGTGCTTCACTTTTGTTATTCTGTCTTATTTTATTGGTCAGTCAGTATTAGATCAACCATAAACCTTTGCATTGAGCTTTATATTTGACCATCTGAAATAACTGGATTTTTAACTTCTTAACACATAGTCACATCACATGGTACGTATTTTTACATTGCTCATTCTTGTGGGGATTTCCCCAACAACCTGTCTTTTTTTTGGTCAGAATTGTTGTGTTTTCTTGCTATATTTTTTTTGTTTCCTCCTCAATTAGGTAGTTGTATAGATCTTTGATTGTATTCTATGACAGTTTAGTTTCTTTGAGAGAATTTAATGGGGGAGCTTTTTAAAAGCTTCTTAAAGTCTTAAGTATACAGAAACACTCGGATCATCTACATGAAATAGATTTTGAGTTTTGGCCGTAGCTCGTTTTAATGATTTCTGCATTTGATTTTAAAAATATTTTTCTCTAGGAAAAGTTGACAAAAAAAAATTCAGAAAATAGTTCATCTAGTCTCAAATCTTGCACTTTCGAATTAATTATAAACCCGTTTTTTATTGTTAAGCAATATTAAGATATTTTGCAATAATTTAATTTAGGATGTCTTTTTGTTTCCAGATCCACCCCTCTGAAATCTATTTTATTCTCTTCCTTTTTTCTGCTCTGAATTATGACCCTCCTGCTAATGAAGAGTTCTTTGAGAGTTGTATCCAACATCTTACTTCTAACTTGAGTAAGTGCATTAGACAAAGATATTTTGGCATCAAATAAATTAGTGTCATTGCAAGTTACTATTTGTACTGGATAAAACTGGGCACAGAATGACATTATTCTGTGTCTGTGTGTTACTACTAATACTCTGCCTACGGGGGTTAAACCACAACAAAGTTTCAGTGTATGCTTCTGTTGGGCTTTCTAGCTTCATTTCACCCTTTAAAACTTACTGTTGCTAAGGAACTAGCAAGGTATCTTGAACATAGTAAAAACCAAGTGAAAATTCTGAGTATTTCACTGTGCTGTTATTGGGTAGAATTGTTGTGGTATTCTCCAAAGAATCATCATCTGGGGACAGAATACATTTTGTGGCTCGTCACAAGGAAATGGCTAAGTCGTGGAGGAAACGTGTAGAGGCATTTTTTAATATTATTTTAATTATTGATGATACAGCCTCACAAACTGTGAAAATTGTTCTCTACTGAAGTATTTTAATCTGCCTGTGTGTGCACTGAGTACGTTAAAAAGAAACCTGGATTATTTGGGAGGCTGGGGGAGGTGGGGGGCATTGCAAATCCTTTCAACTTCATGTCATGTGTTAATATGGGTTTCTGTCTGTTTTTTAAAGGTTGTTTTGAAACTCACCACTTGGTGCTACTTGGTCATGTTTTGGCAGTGGCTGGTTATTTTCCTCCAGTTCTGATAACGAAGATATTTAATGTTTCTTTCCTAAGCCAACTGGATGCTCAGCTTGAAGGTGCATATCTACCTCTCTGATGAATTTCATTATGTAGCATTTGGCGTAAAATGGAATTGTGGACCTGTATATGGCTTAAGAAGTAGTAATTTTACTGCGAAGACTCCCTTGTTTAATCCAGTCATTATTTCAGTGCCAAAAGGGAAGGAATGAGCAAAAATTTGTGCTTTGTTTTGGAAGTACAAACTTGTATTGCAGATGAGGGAAGCTCATTTAAAACAAATTTGATAGTCAACTTATTGCATTCAGTATTTAATAATTCCTCAATTTTATTCGAAATAAAATTACCTGAGTGTGGTATTTATTATTAGAAATAGCCATAGAGCTCAAGAAATAACGTGGGATTCTTGTCTGCAAGAAATGAATCCTATCACTCTCTTCTCTCTAGAGACTGTTTGTCTATTTCCTTCCTCTCTACCTGTATGTTGTTCACTATCAATGTACTGTTGCCATTTTTGTTTTCAACAACTTCATTAAGAGTTAAATGATAGAAGAGAATTTCATTTACTTCTTACTTCTGTTTTGCTTTTGTTCCTAGTATTGAGCAAAACTGATTTTTCTCATTGTTTTCTTCAGGGATTTTCAGAACCTTTTTAAGATTCTGCAGCATGAATTTTATAAATACCATAGTATACAGATATTTGCATTTCTAGTAGAGAATTTGCAGGTAGCCATTTAGTTCAATGTGTTGAACTGTTCACATTTTAGTTCACACCTTTTTATTTTGTTCAACTCAGTCCTGCCTACTTCCCTAAAGAAGAGGGTCCACATGCACCTCATGAAGTTGAACAGAGCAGTCTGTCTGGAATGCCCGGAGTTTCACATCCCTTGGTTTCATGAGCGCTACTGCCAACGTGTCTATCATAGCCGTAAGTCAGTTAGGAGAGGAAAAGCTGCCCTTGTTACTAGTAGGAGTCTGTTTTCAACAGTCTGCTAGACATTTCTGCCTGTTGACACTGGCACACAATAGAGGCTCAGGAATGCACACCCCACTCTGCTGAGGATGTGTTATCAAAGGTAAACATTTTGCTGTCTCCTTTTGAACTCCCTGCTGTCATCTTCCTCAGAAGAATCAAGAGCCATCAAGGATGAGAGATGAAGAAGTAGGCTAGTGACCAGCTGAGATCTTGAAGAATACTCATCAGTCCAGAAAACCCATCTAATGCAAATGCAGTATCTCCTCCACTAAGTCCCATGATGTGCTTTGAGACCCATCACACTCACATGCTTCATCTCTGAGACTGAAGATGTTTAATGGAGCAAGGGAAGTGACAGATTGTGTGGTGTGCCTGTAATAGACTCAGAATAAGTAAATATTATTTAAGCAAACAATCCATCAGGTGAAACCTGAAATTAAAATATTTGTAATTTGTGAAAGGGAAAAATCCTGGCATGGAAAGTCTGGGTTTGAAATTCACGCTTAATAGGCACTTCCCAATTTCCACCCAAAAGATGATGACATCATTTCTGAACTATGATGGAATAACACCAGGGATCTGTGTAAAAGCTTTAATTCAGTAGGCTGGCTGTCAAAAACACAGTGTCACAAAGTGGTATTTTCAGAACTTTGGCTATGGCAGTTTTGATGTGTGAATTCTTTATTTTGTCTTTGCAGGCAGTAGCCGAATAAATCCACTGCGACAGCATGTTCACAGAATGCTGGCAGAGACCTTAGGAGGGAGCCATTATGCAAGAATATCTGTTCTCACACCATACTACTATGAAATAGGTGAGAAGTCAATCCTCTCGGGATTGTTGTGGAGAACTCTGGTAACATTTTTATTACCAAGATTAGAAAGCCCCATGGCATGTGGCCGCAAGATACTGCAAAGAAGAAATTGCTGTATAAAATATAGTTTCTAAAATGTTCTGCATAATATAAATAATATTGGTTATCTCTAATTATGGTTATTACTTTGTTTTTCTTGAACTAAGCACTGTACAGGTCAAATTCTTTCACTTTTTTTGGTCAGTAAACAGGTTTGTTGTGCTTTCTTGCAGATTTTGAGTGCATTCTGGATGAAAATAAAAAGCCGCTTTCCTATATGGCTCAGACTATATCTTTGGATGATATGGGGGGAATGCACTTGAGACATGACTTCAAAGATGAAGGGAGAAAGGCTTTGCCACCAGGAGCTCAGAGGTTAGTACAGTGAATTCTTCACATTAGCTCCTCCAAGCTTCCAAGTTTAGATCATGTTTAGACCAGGTTTTTGGTGCTTATGTCCTGAACAGTTGTTGCAGCTCCTGGGCTATTTAGTTTTCTGTTCCCTTTTCCAAAACCTTATGAGGTTCAGCCTTCCTATATGTGGTGGGTTGACTCCAGCCAGTAACTAAGCTCTCACCCAGCTGCTCGCTTACTCCCTTGCAGTGTGATGGGGGAGAGAGTCTGGGGGTCAGAAGTGAAGGGGAAAAAAACCCGCAAACCTGGGTTGCAATTGAGAGAGTTTGATAAGTGAAGAGAAGAGGGAAAACAATTGATGCAAAGGCAGTCACTTGCCACCAGCAGACCAGTGCTGGAGCAATGGCTACTTTGGAAAAAATCCGCTTCCTGCTTTTTTCCTGAGCGTGATGTTACATGGTGTGGAATAGCGGAATATTGCTTTGGCCAGTTGAGGTTCCGTCTGTGTCCCCTTCCAAGCTCTTGCCAACACCAGTCTATAGGCTGTGGGTGCAGGGTGAGAAATAGAAAATGCCTTGATGCTGTGCAAGCTCTCTTCAGCAATAGCCAAACTATTGGTGTGTTATCAACATGGTTATGGCCTGCTGTGAAGAGATGCAACTCCATCCCAGCCAGACCCAGTACACTAGGTCAGACAGGGCGTTCTTGCAGTGTTTTTCATGAGATTGGAGTACTGTTTTCCCACCACCACTTCAAATGTAAGCCTTGAAAATGATGGTTAGCTGGTTTTGCCGTTTGACCAAAAACAGATGTAGGAAAGAAATGCTTCTTCTAAATCATGTGAAGTTCAAGCATCTCTCGATAAATATGAGGAAAATGTTTTGTCTGGTTTCAGGGATTTGTTTATTTTCTGTGGATTGTCATGTTTATCTAGTAGTAGTCTTGCTGCAACTATCAATACTGAACTAGAAATACCACTTCTTGCTATTCAGGTCAGACCTGAAAGTAAATGCACACTTTTATTGTTTGCAGAATTGCTTTGGACTTTCTTGATTCAAAAGCTTTTAGCAAGGATTCACATCACCTGAAAGGAGAACCTGCAGTGAAGAAACGACACCTGGAAATGCTGGGGTACCGGGTAGTTCAGGTGAGCAGTCAGCACTGGTTTTTGTCATCCTGAGTTGTATCAATAGTGCAGTTTGATACACTTACCTTGCATCAGATTTAAAGATAGTTTTAATAGTTAAAAGCACCTACTGGGTGAGAGCAATTTTTGTATTTGGGGGGAAATTCCAAGCTGCTCTCAAGATGACATAAGGACTTCATAGAACTTGCACCTTCTCAGAAAGTGGCTGCAGCAAAACTGAAGGCAAAAGCTCTCAGTCACAGTATCACAGTATCACAGTATGTTAGAGATTGGAAGGGACCTCAAAAGATCATCTAGTCCAATCCCCCTGCCAGAGCAGGAACACCTAGATAAGGTTACATAGGAATGTGTCCAGGCGGGTTTTGAATGTCTCCAGAGAAGGAGACTCCACCACCCCCCTGGGCAGCCTGTTCCAGTGTTCTGTCACCCTCACCGAGAAGAAGTTTCTTCTCAAGTTTAAGTGGAACCTCTTGTGTTCCAGTTTATACCCATTACCCCTTGTCCTATCATTGTTTGCCATTGAGAAGAGCCTGGCTCCATCCTCATGACACTCCCCCTTTATATATTTATAAACATTAATAAGGTCACCCCTCAGTCTCCTCTTCTCCAAACTATAGAGACCCAGCTCCCTCAGCCTTTCCTCATAAGGGAGATGCTCCACTCCCTTAATCATCTTAGTTGCCCTGCGCTGGACTCTCTCCAGCAGGTCCCTGTCCTTCTTGAACTGAGGGGCCCAGAACTGGACACAATATTCCAGATGCGGTCTCACCAGGGCAGAGTAGAGGGGAAGGAGGACCTCTCTCGACCTACTGACCACCCCCCTTCTAATACACCCCAGGATGCCACTGGCCTTCTTGGCCACAAGGGCACAGTGTTGGCTCATGGTCATCCTGCCGTCCACTAGGACCCCCAGGTCCCTTTCCCCTACACTGCTCTCTAACAGGTCGTTCCCCAACCTATATTGGAACCTGGGGTTGTTCCTGCCCAGATGCAGGACTCTACACTTTCCCTTGTTATATTTCATCAAGTTTCTCCCTGCCCAACTCTCCAGCCTGTCCAGGTCCCGCTGGATGGCAGCACAGCCTTCTGGCGTGTCAGCCACTCCTCCCAGCTTAGTGTCATCAGCAAACTTGCTGATAGTACACTCAATTCCCTCATCTAAATCATTGATGAATATATTAAATAATACTGGTCCCAGTACGGACCCTTGAGGCACTCCACTAGATACAGGCCTCCAACTAGACTCCGCCCCATAGACTACAACTCTCTGGCTTCTGTCCTTCAGCCAGTTCGCAGTCCACCTCACTACCTGATCATCCAGGCCACACTTCCTCAATTTAGCTATGAGGATGCTGTGGGAGACTGTGTCAAATGCTTTGCTGAAGTCAAGGTAGACCACATCCACTGCCCTGCCATCATCCATCCACAATGTTATTTCCTCATAAAAGGCTATGAGGTTGGTCAAGCACGACTTCCCCTTGGTAAAGCCATGTTGACTGCCCCTCATAACCCTCTTATCCTTGACATGCCTTAAGATGGCATCAAGGATAAGGTGTTCCATCACTTTCCCAGGGATGGAGGTGAGGCTGACCGGTCTATAGTTACCTGGGTCCTCCTTCTTGCCCTTTTTGAAGGCTGGAGTGACATTTGCTTTCCTCCAGTCCTCAGGCACCTCTCCCGTTTCCCAGTCTTACCTTACTGCAGGTGAACTGGCAATCCTGACACAGCCTCAGTAAAGGAGAAAAAAGTGAAACCAGAGTTTCAGTTCAGTTCACCAAAGAACGTACCCTCCTTGAGTGATAGACAGTTATGGCAGCTGCAAGATGGGGTATAGATGATGTCTGCCTGCTGCAGCAATAGTGCTGTGACAGACAAGGCCAGAGAAAATTCACAGCCACCAGCATAGAAATGTTTGGGTAGCAGAGGCTCATGAATACAGATCCTACTGTATACATAATTACTCACCTACTCTAATTTTAGTTAAAATCCTTCTTTAAGCTTAAGTTTGTTTGTTGTTTTATTTTTAACAGGATAATAGTCTTTTCTCATATTGCCCTGACAGTAAATGTTATGCTACAGATACACCATTCCAGTTTGATACATTAACATTAGAAACTATGGTGACCTGGGATTCTTCTCTTGATTTGGGTTTCAAAAGTGGGGGTGTTGTAATGGAGTTGTCATAGCCTGTGTTGTGTGGGCATCTGCTTTACATCTCTGCAACAGTGCTGCTTTATGGAAGCAAACTGGCTGTACTTATACGAAGAAGAATCTTACATTGTGAAATTTAATTTTCTCAGTATTGGAATAAGCATAGCTTTTAGAAAGACATAGGTCTAAACCAAGTGAAGAACAAGAGATATCAGAGAGCCTTGTCTTTGCTGTAAGATAGTATATGGCTTACACCAATGTTAACACTTGGAATGTATGATTTTGTTATACAGATTCCTCACTTCGAGTGGAATTCTATGGGTCTGTCAACGAAAGGTGAACAGGTAGAATATCTGAGAAAGCATCTATATGGAACACAGTGATGTCAGACATGCAGTGAGAAGTACTTTTTTTATAAACACCTTCTGTACCATTAAACTTCTTGTAATCCTGGAATACTTAATTTCAAAGATCTTTTTATCTGTGAGTCAGCTGGACCAGGGCTTGCCATGGGGCATCAACTGGATGTCAAGAGATTTAATCCTCAGTTCGTTAGGGATTGCAAAAGGCAGGTCACAGTGGGCATGAAGATGTGGTAAGGATGCTTAAAATCTCCCATTTTCTGGAAGCTATTCTTTAAGTACATAAGTCTGTGACAGTTCTGCCATAAAATTACATTATTATCTCCTAAATAAATAGCACGGGGGCTTCACCAGGCATAAAACTGTCCAAAGAAAAAATTAGAAATACGCTTGACTGTGAGAGGAGGCAGCAGATCTACTGGAAACTATGTCTGTCCTCCAGCATGTGACAGGATGAGCAATAGGGATCAAACAGTTTCTGTACTGTGAAACCAAGAAATTGAAATGCAGATTTGCTAAGAATAGGCCTGCTATTACAGCCATTCTGTTTCCATCCTCCAGAACAGAGGTACTGTGGGTGACTGTGTTGGGGGAGTGTGTTGTGCAGTGAGGAACTTCCAGCTGCTTCTGCTACCCTCTGATGTGGCATGTACGGCTGGACCCTTCTGGAACACCTTCACATACTTAAAAGACAGACTAGTTCTAGAAGTCTGGCAGACCCTTGGAATACGTGCACTTAAATGCAACTGGGAAGGGATACCTGAAAGGTTTATACAAGATAAGGAGCAAAAAATGCCTGTGTCAGAAATAGGCACTTACTAGCAACTGGATCATTCATGAAATTTAGCATTATGGCATTATGCATTGGACCTGCCCTTGCTAATAGAAATAAAGCAAAATTAGACAAACTAGCTAACCTGCCTGGTCTGTAAATAAGATCATGTGCAAAAAGAGCAAAATTAGACTGAAAATTGAAACCAAGAATCAAGACCAAGAAAAGTCTTCATAGTGACAACCACCTTGGTTAACTGGTGGTGAAAACCACTGCTGGATTATCATGTTTGAAAACCATCTGCCATTTACCAGCTACCAGCTTCCTGTGACTGAGCACAGCCAGGGTTTGATTCAGGAGGCATGAAATACTGAGATGTAGAATGAAAAAGTTGGAATATCCAGGAAAGTGTTCATTCTAGAGCAGTAACTGCAGCGCAGCCGTACTTCCGCAAACAGCCTGTTTTCAAAGGCAGCCATGTTGTGACTACAGCTGTGCCCATCTTCTTCACACACACAATGTGTGTATGTTTTCCCTTTTTAGTAGAAACAATAGACATTCTTTTTACCACTTCCTTTGAAACCTGGCAAAGGTAAGCAATTGCATTCTGAATTGACCATTTGCACCTTGCTGTCACTTTTTTTTTACTACTTAGTAGTAGAAGGAGATACTTTTATTGACTGAACATGAATCAAGACACTAGTGAAAAGCCAAGAAAAAAAACCAACAGAATAGTTCTAAGCTGCAAGGAGCTCTCCTCCTGAGGCAGCCCTCACATTTGTGGAATGACTGAAAGAAGTAGTAGATGGTTGCCTGCTTATGGTCTCAAAAAGACAAGGGCTTCAAGACAGAAGACAAGTGCTTTAAGGAAACATCATTGAAGGCATAGCACAGAGCAAGACTATGCACATTATGTTTTGTAAAAAAAGGAGCAATCATACATACTAGCTAGGATCTCAGAAGGTGGGCTGCAAGTCAGAGGTCTCTTGCATGCCCTGGCTTCTGTACAGATGGCCTTCAAGTAGCAACTTTGGAGCATAAGAAAGGTGGCAATGGTTGTAGCTGAAGTGATCAGTCACAGGTGGTCGTGTGTTTGAGCGTTCACAATGGGAAGAGGATTAAAATTTGCTATGATTGGATTCAGAAAGGGCTTCTACAAAAAGCACAATGTAAGAGCATTTCAGTAAAATGTCCTACTTTTGATCCTTTGCATTCATTCTTTCTCAGTTAAATCAGCAAGTGTTAGAGCAGATGCGCTGGTGTAAGCCAGTGATTTAACTGGAGCCAATGAAAAGATGCTAAGATCAGCTGAAGGTTTGGGTATTAAAGAGGAAGACAGGACACATGTCCCACACACAGATCAAGTACCAGTCCACAGTAATATACTGAAAAGAGCTATGATGGCTGCAGCTTTGCCGCATTAACCTCTGTCTCCTAGAAAGGCAATGCAAGGGGTCGTTTTGTAATTGGAATTGCTGTTCGGTCAGTGTGGGCTGCTTTTCCAGTTTTCCTGCTACATCAGTTGTAACAAGATTTAGATTTATGACATCCTTTATATTTATGACACCCACTTTATCCAATAGAGAAATCCTTCAAAGAGATCCTCTATAGAAATGGTGGGTATGATCTACTTCAAGGAAACTGAGTGCTCGGTTTTGGGCAAAGGTTGTACTAAGGAATCTGTGTCCTGCCAATATGACAGTGATGATGACTGATCACTAAAAGAGACACCACCAAGTGATAGTTTTATAGTTTTAAAAACAAAGTTTAATTGTTAAAGTTTTCAACATCAAAATGCATCAACTCTTTATTAGATGAAAAAGTCATCTCTGCTGTATTTGCTGATGATCTAGGACTTTTTCATAAATTCTTGTTAATGGCCTCAGATCTCTGAGAAAAACTTCCATAAAATATTTGCTTTGGAAATAAATATAAAAGCATAAAAAAGTGGAAAAACCTTGTTACCAGAAGCTTAAACAGTAGATGAGACAGTAGAGCTATTAATCTTGTGACCTCCACTCTCTTTCCCCTTGTCTGGCTACACTGCTCTCTTTGGCTGAGAATGGCGTTTCTTAGGCCACGCAGTATTAGGCCACTTTTCAACATGCAACTTCAATCCCAGGATAAATTATTTTTAGAAGGCTCTAATGAAAATATTTTCAAGATATGGCTGAAGAATGCAGGATTTACATATGTTGCTGAGGGGGAAAATCAGGCTGTACAAACAGCCAGTGAGAATAGCATGAGCTATCTACTAGTTGTATTTAACAGTTAATTCATGGGCATTGTTTGGAGGATATATCCTGGGTTGTCTGAGCATAAGGAAGTCTTAACTAGTTTTACTGGCAATTCCATAGAGTGAAAAATGGAGTTCTCTCTGAAATCTTCATTTATTCTAATAAACATTAATCAGAATTCTTCAGAACTTCAAACGCTGGCAAAAATTCAGTTGTTGGTTAGCTAGTAAACATCTTAAGACTTGGACAGACAGATGAACTGTTTAACAGTCAACAGTATAACTAGTATGCTGCTACAAAACTCTGTACAATCTGGGGACATTTCCATGCAACAAAACCAGAAGAGCTTATTGAAACTCCCTTGCCATATCCTGTATTCCAGCATTTTGTTTACAGTTTTGATAACTTGAAGAGGTTTAAGCGACTGGCCAGGCAGGAGGCTCCAGTAGCATATCGGATCTCTTTCAGTATGCCAATCCATTCCTTCTTCTCATCATCATACCTACGTTTAACAAAACAAGGTCAGAATATAACTTCTAAAAATTTGGGTTTGATGCTTCATCACACATGGAATCACAGAATAGTTAGGGTTGGAAAGGACCTTAAGATCATCTAGTTCCAACCTCCCTGCCATGGGCCCAGACACCTCACACTAGACCATGTCACCCAAGAAATACAGGAAATGGAGGGCAGACCACATGTTGCAAAGGCTTATAGCAACCATCTGCTGCAAGATGGCACAAAAAGCTGCTTTTGTCCTCTAGAACTAGAGGACGTGTGTTGTCCTTTTCCTGGTCCCTAAAGCTTGTTGCTGGCCTGTCATGCTTCTTTAATTACTCCTACAAAAGCTTCTGCCTTGTCTTATGTATCCCTTCTGAATTCCTTCAGATTCTTATATACAAAGATGTTTTTTCTGGGAATCCTTTCTATCCTTCTGCCAGTTGAACTCCTGAATCTACCTTAGCAACTGAAGAGTCACAGCCAAAGTGTGATGTTTCATCACCGCCACTAAGATTTAGATTTTAAAAAATGATCTAGGAGATAGGCCTTTCTGATTTTCCTGGAACAATTACTCATTTGACTACTGAGACATGACCATGTACAAACCCCTGTGTATAGAGGCTTTTCTGCATAAGAATATCACAAAACAGAGAATGTTTTTTTATGGTACACTTACAAGGCTAAGCCTGCCAAGAGGGATTGCCAGTTTACTCTTTTGAAAAGAGTAGAGCATCTGAAGATCATGACTCAGACTGTTTAAATTAGCAGTAGGCAGAAGTAGTTATTAGATCCAAGTCTCATGTTTATCTCTTACTTCCTGACAAACATTTCTATCTGTCAAGAAGTGCTTTGCAACCTGTGCTATGGTTTATTTCCAGAGTTAAACGTAAAATCTCTATTCTAGCTTTCCACCAGGAAAATGTGATTAGAGTGAAACTTACTTCCATATATCAGTGACTTCACTGGGTGCAAATTCTTTAGATTCAAGCTGAATCATTGCAAAGCCTCCAATAGCATACAAAGCTCCACTTAAGGTGACTAAACTGATGGAACTTCTCTCCTGGGGAAATTCAGGCATTATCTCCCACCTAAGGATGAAAAGAAAAACCTAAGTTAACTAAGACATGACAAATATTCTACACTGAATTAATTAAAATACACCTGTGACAAAAATCCAGGTACCAAGAACGTCTTTGAGTGAATGGTTTAGTAAAAGGAAACAAATCTGGCATTTAGCAGCAGTTCCAGTGTCTCCATCCCCACAGGGACTACCCACAAGTCTTAAGTGATGGAACTGCATTGTGATGACATCTCTTACCAGATGTCCACTTCCTGCAGGTTTCTTGGGCCCATCATCAGCAATATGCATTATACAGATGTTTTGTTCCCCAGCTACTCTCATTTTTTCTCTATAGTTTCCAAAATGCATATCCATTTCAAGTAGCATTGATATAATCATTTGAATTTAAAAAAAGTCACTGGAGCTTATTAGCATCCTTTCAAGTTTTCTGCCAATTCAAACATAGGAACATATAAACCATACAGACATCCCACTGCTGAATAATGGCAAAAATCAAAACTAATAGGCTAATTGGTCTCTCTCACTTGTGTGACTTGATTGTAACAAACCAGAGTAAACCAAGGCAAGAACCTGCAGTCAGCATCCTCAAGCAGAAGGTGTTTCTGATCAGTGGAAGAGAAAACTCTGCCCAACATCATGGTAACAAACTGACCTGTACTTTCCTTTGCTTCTATAGAAGCTGTAAAGTCCAAAGTTCCCTCAAAATTACTTCTTGCAGAATTCACATTTTGTATTGGTAAATTCTATCAGCAAGTCTCTTTGGGATAGCATACAGTTAAGTTAAAGCTTCCATTGTGAGGGTTGATGGCTGCAATGCCATCTGTCAGTGAAGACAGCACAGCCATGTGTTTATGTACAATAGGAGTGCTTGTTGATAAAAGAGCATCCAAGACCACTTACAAGTCTGAGCTATCATAATAAAGCTTTATGGGTATTATTTTAAATGAAAGTTTAAATGAAAGTCAGATGATAGGAAGGAAAAGTAACAAAAATAACAAAAATGAAAATTAAGAGTAGAAAGACAGATACAGAGGGTATAAACTCCTGGAAAATCAGAAACATTTGAGGGATGCTGACTGCAAAAGATCATCTGTGTTGTGAGGAAGAGCACTGGAAAGTTTCTGGACCAAATAAGTGAGCTAATTTCAGGTGTGACTTACTGTTCTTGTCGAAACTTTTTCTTTACAGTAATTCATAGCATGCCCTTAAATTGAAAGTTTTCCTGGAGTTTTCATATTAAATAAATAAGCAGAATTACCTGCCAGTCAGTAACTAGTAGTAAATGGTATTTGCTGTGACAAGGTGCATGAATAGCAAGACATCACGAGGCCATATACCTGAAGGACATTCAGCTAGTCCTGCTCAGGGACCTGATTTCTCTTGCTGGGGGTTCATGGTTAGTGTCAGTGCTGCTTCAACTAGATAGTGTGGCCCCTGCCCATCTTTCCCACTTTTCCCTGTTATGCCAGCACACATGGCATAATGTGGCTGTGTGGTCAACGAGATTGGGAAAGTAATTAGACTTAAAATCCCCCAAGATTAGAGGGTGGGTTATTTTTGTCTACATGAGCTCTTTGATCATGTTTGCAATATAGCTATACTAGCGTAGAACATGCACATGGGGGCAGGAAAAGATGGCCAGAGATACTGGTTCTTTAAGCTGCTGCTGCTGTTGCTATTGCTATAAATGTGAGTGTAGAACAAATGTCTCAGTGGGATTATAGGCACTTGAACACCTTTGTGACTCAGCTTAGGGCTCCTAAAAGTGGTTTTACCTAGATGATAAAACCCTTGCTTTAAAATACTTTGAATGTTGTACTCACTTATTGGTGGTCAGATCAAAAGCTTCAACAGATGCAGTAAGGCCTTCTTCAGTGACACCACCTGCAATGACAATCTTGCCCTTATGGATAGCTGTTCCAAACATCGAGCGAGCCACTTTCATTGGAGCCAGGTCTCTCCAGTCTCCTTTCTTGGGATTGTATACAAACAGTCTATTAGTACATTTCCTGGGGAGGAAAAAGAAAACCTGTATTCATTCTAAGGAACTTTTGGCTTGTTCCAAGCGAGACTTAGTTGAAGTGGATTGTGTGGGTTTAGTATCACACCTCTCTCCTCAACATGAGATCCTTTCTTGTATCTATCTGGGAATTTTTGCATGTCTACAAAGCACTAATCACATCCATAGAACTAATACGTTCAATGAGGGTCCTCATAGCTATGTATTACTAATGCGTCTGCAATGTAAGTAAAATTTGCCTTGGAATAAGTAAAGTTATTATAGTAACTAGTTGGGATTACAAGTTATATGCAATTCTTCCTTATAATGAAATAGATATCATATGTGCCATAACATGTTCCCCTCTGCCAAAATGTTAGCAACCTTAATTCAGAGATGTAAAAAAGAGCAACCCTAACTTCTGAGGGTGAGAACATATAATCTATAAAGACCAACCAAATAACATTATAAATCATCATGAAAAGACTTAGAGACTCACTTATCATCAGTTTTTCCACCAAGACAATATATCAGTCCATTGTTTGAGATAGTAGCATGGCCATATACTTTGATGGGTAGTTTTTTGATCTCACCCCATTTCATCGTGCTGGAACAAGAACAGTATCACCGTTAGGCTCTTTCAACTAACAATGGGGTAGTTTCATGTCCTCAGTGGGCAGAATTAAATTGTCAACATACACAGGATCATAGCATAATCCTGAATCTAGAGACTCCTCTGTGCGAAGATCCTTGCCTGCAATTACATAGATCTTGCTGTCTGACTCTCCCAGCCCGAAGAGACACCTGGCTGACGGCAGTGGAGGAAGGGCAACCCACTCACCAGCGATGCTATCCAGCTGAAAGAGCATCAGAACAGGAAGTTAGGAAAGGCAAATAGTAAGAATTCACGCAATTAACACTGCTCCACAAAATTAATCTAACTGCAATCAGTGCCCCTGAACAGTTCATCTGCTTGCCTGAATAATCTACCCCTCCCTCAGTGCAGCTAGTGGTGATGACTTCTACCCAACTCTGCTTCATGGTGCTGAGACACAGCAGAGTCAATGCCACACAGCTCTCTTTGCATCTGCTCACCCTCACAATTTCTTTGCCCTGTTATTAAACTTCTTACTTGTTTTAAGATCCTTCATTCTGAGTTCCCTATCACATGTTGGAAAGAACGAATTGTTCTTCTTCCTGCCTGAAGAAAGCAGGCACTCCTGCTGTTCCACAGCTACGCATTTAGCCGGTTGTGCTCATTGCTGCAATGAGAGATGCCAGACATCCTCACACCATTCTTAATCATCAGCAAATGTCAGATGTTTATTCTGCAACCCCTACAGCAAAAGACATGGTGTTTCATCACAAATACCCTCAAAAGCTCCTGAGATCACTGAAGGTACAATGAATAAAGACTTCACTCCTAAGCACAAAAGGCAGGCAGTGCAGCTCCCTTGGCAATGATATTGATGTCATCCCTATTGTATACTCCCACGGCTGTTTCGATTCACATTCAGTATATGCTGAAAACACCTAAGGAGAAACAGCAGAAGGAAGGCAGAAGAAAAAGCAAACAAATGAAACAAAACAGTGTTTCCTAGAACTGTGGTGCTCAATTTTTGTTTTGATCTGAGAACTTGCAATTGAACTTGAATGCTTCCTAACATTCAAAAGAGTATCTATCTTCTCTCTTCTACTGTATATAGATTTGCTTCATGATGTGCAGGAAGGGAAAGTAAAATGCGAGTTTGCACAAATGTAGATGCATTTGATAGAAAGCAAGAGAAAGTTCAGTCAAAGCAGTCAGGTCTGGGTTTAGCTCTGTGACAACCTTTTCCAGATGTGTTCCATAGTCATGGTCTCCATGCTAAAATGCATCTCCCAGATTTGATAGACCACCCCTACTGGACACCTCTATTATTTTATTGCAACAGTGAAATATAGTTCATGGACATGGATTACCCCAGCACCTGTATATGGGTGGTTTAATGAGAAGATGTACCCATCACAGATCACAGCATGCTAGTTAATCAGTCTAGAAGATGACGTATCTACTGGTACTGGTATAAACTAGTCATGCATTTCTGAGGCAGTGGCAGCCTTGTTTTCTCCTAGGTTGCTACCAAATAAAATGGTAACAGGTGCCTCACTGGTGGAGCAAGGGAGATCAGTGAGTGCAAATGAGTTTGGCACCACATTAGCATTTCAGAGAGAACAACAGCCACATGGCTAATGTAGACAAGTGTTTTAACTATAGGCAGTAGCAGCAGCAAAGAAACTTAAAGATGACAAGCAAGAGATCAGGATTTCAGGAAACGTACATAGACACATAAAGAAGAATTCTGAAAACTTTATCAATTTTTAATATCAATCTTCAGGTTAAGTTTTTCAGAGGCCCCTTTCTAGTGGCCTGAGACATGGACTGTTTGTTTCTGGATTATATTATGACATCATATTACATTATGACATTAACACAGTATTTCTATTGGAATAATATTTCTGTAACGAAGTTTGCACTTCAGTGGTCAGTGTTTCACACCTACATAAGAAAATGAAACAGTGCTAATCCCTCTCCAGCAAACCAACACTTCCCTCTCATAGGTATAACAAATGCCTGAAACCAGCTCTTTCACTGTGTATGAAATTGTAGTAAGCTATACTCCTATAAACACTTAATATTTGCATTTTTTAATATCTGAAGGCTTTAAAATTCCATCACTGCTTATCACTCTGCTTTATTTCATATTTGAATAAGGACCTACTTTCCTTCTCTTAGGCCTAAAGACAGGATGTGGCCAGCAACATATTGCATAATTTATTAGCAGATAGTTTAAATATTCCTCCAAGCATGTAGGCAGGTAGCTCAAACCACAATAGGTTATGGTGTAAGCATGCCAGATTGTAGTTTTGCTCATTTTTCTGAAACATATTGTGCAAGTTACAGTTTGTATTAATCGGCCTTATACAGATTTACAAAATGCTTTCGGTTGAAAGACGGTATTTAGTTCGCTGCCATTGACAGTTTGCCAAGAAAACAACCTTCTACAGCTAAATTCTGTATTTTTAGAATGCCCTCCTATTTCCAATGTAGATGCGACAAAAAGACTTCTGGAATTTTATCGACAAAAGTGGCATTTAAAATACACACATTATTGCTGTCACAAAGATAGTTCAGATTCAGAAAAAAGAAAGACATCTCATTAGGTCTAAAGCAGCAAAACACACTGCTTTCATGGAAGTTAACAGGAACTCACAAAAGGTGTTTTGCAAAAGTACTACTAGACTTAAATTTAGGCATTTGTACCATAAAAAATCTGGGCCTTAAACAATGAAAGCCAGTGCCTAGATATAATATACTACTCTTATTCATCTCCTCCAAGATCTTACCAGGGGCTTGATCTTGAAAGAGAAGATGCAAGTCCCTTGGTTTCATTTATCTCTCTGAGACAGGAATAGCTCTTTAGAAATACTTCTCCCTTCACTGTGCAGAGAGACTAAACAACTCACTTGCATAGATTCAGAATACATTTCAGTAACTCTTATAAGCACCTGTTTTTGCACCAGTTATGAAGCTTATACCTGGAAGAAGTATGACTGGAAAGGTTGATCCTTGTTCTCCTCTTCCACATACAGTCCTCCAACAATGTAGACCTGATTTTGTTTGGTGACTATACTGGAATGATTTCTGGGAATCTGTTCTGCCAGGGCTGCTAGGTAGCATTCATTTTCAAGAGGATCATAAGCTACTGCAGCAGTGTCATTAACCAGAAGTATTAGGTCTTTGACAAACATGCCATGCCGGGGAAGGTCATTCAGGTAGCCAGGCAGTAAATCTTCATCTCCTACATCACCGTTCACCTCCCCTTTGGTTGACTTTTCTGTACTTTTGCCAGTGTCAGGCAGTTTTCCAGCAAAAGCATCCTTAATAATCTTTACTTTTTTCTGGAGGTCCGAGTTGCTTTTGATTATATCATCCTTCTCAACATGTTCTTTGAAATATTTTTCTGGCATAAGACGAAAACGTATGCAGTCAAAAATTTCCCCCAGGCTCTTTACTCTGTTCTCCTTATCTGTTCGGACCCATTTCATTACCGCTTCAAATACCAGTTCTTCCTTCTCTACGTTTAAGCTGTCAGGTGAAATAACTGAGATAAGTTCATGCGGGGCAAGCTGCATGAAGTCCTCCTCTTTGCAGATCTGCACAAAGTGATCTGAAACAAAATCACGGGCAGAAAATGCAAGTCTTGGGCAATCAAGCAGAACACCTAGTCGAAGGATGGCCAGACAGTTACCAACAGCAAGCCTCTTCTGAAGATAGGAGACGCACACAGTGAATACAGAAGGGATCTGAAAGCGACTGGCCAAAGCAAAAATATCTTGCACATTAGAATCATTAAGATCAATACATGCTGAATAAAGGTATTTGACAATCATATCTAGGATGTTGGGGTCAACATTCTCTAGAACCACCTCCTTCTTTTTCTCTTCGTTTTGCTCAGATAAGAAGTACTCACGAAAATAAGGGCTACATGCTGACAGAATCAATCTGTGGCAAGGCAAGCTTCTGTCACCAGCTTTTAGAGAGCAATCTACAAACTTCTTCTCTTCAAGGAGTTCCTTGAGGCCATCCTGAAGAAGGGTGGATTGGTAAAGTCTGAGCTCTTCAGTGAGTTCCCTTTGGGAATCCATTTCGCAAATACTTGGAAAAGGGGAGGGAGCAGAAAGCTTTAGCTGTTGTCTGCCCAAAGGTCTGTCTGTAAAAAAGGCAGACCAATGTGCTTTGCCCTGCCTGAAGCCTCTGCAATTTAATCTAGTTAGCTAAATATAGGTACATACTCTTACAGGTTGGAATTTAAGATGGCTGGTTTGGAAAAATAGATCTTTCCTCGCAGCTGTCAGAGAGTGAAAGAAGCAACTGTTGCTTTAGTTGCTATGGTCAGATTTTGTCACCGTGCTCCACACTGAATCAATGAGACTACGTGCAATGTAAGAAATTACTTGAGATGAGTAAGGACAGCAGAATCTGACCCTCAGTGAGACAGCCATGAGCAAGATTGTAAATATACATGTTACCAAATATTCTGAAACAGAAATATTGTTAATCAAGTTGTCAGCTGCAAGTACTGTTCAGTTTGTTTCAGAGTTGATCAATACATAAAGATACTGACAACATCCAGAACTTCACATCAATTATCTACGCTTTAAAATTATTTTTTACATACCCATATCACATCTGCGATTTCCTCAGATATTGATAATAAGACTTTGAAATTCATTCCAAGCTTCTTCTTAATATCCATTTGGTTGTATTTATTTGTAAACTAACTCCTACTACTCAGACATAAAAGATGCATTATTCAGGTAAAGTTCTGCTTTCAAAAATAATTTAACATTAAGTCTCCACCCCCTTACTAAACATCATTCTTAATTTCAAGTACTCTGGACCTTACCAATCCTTTTAAATTTGACTGCACTAGAAATGGTGCTAACTGCTGTTAAACTAAACCAAAACCAGTACATCGGAACAGTAGCATAGAGAATGAAACACATGTAATCCACCATTTTAACATTATTTAACAGCTGTATAATTTAAAACACCAAAAAGAGAAATCTGAATTAAAACTAAAAAAAGCCCAAAATCAGAAAAGTAATTTGAAAAGTGAACGTGAATTTAGAAAAATTATGCTTATGTTGAACATTTCACAATTTAGGTTGGGAACATTTAGATTTTTACTTAAGGTTGTAATACAGAACCAAAACAAATTTGAAATTTTACGCTGTTTAATGTACCTTGGTGAAGGGCTGTGTTTTGCCCATACAACGATTGCTTTTTACTCATATGGTAAAATCGTCATTAAAAGTAATAGAAACAGGACTAAAATCCAACTGTTTGAATGCAAGATCTACAGCGAGGTATAACATTATCAATGTTTATTGAAATAGTGATTGCTTTTCAACATAGGCAGTATTTCACTAAAATACATACCTTGAAAGACTTTTGACAAACACCACAATTACATTCACACCACAGTTACTTTACTGTTAACAGTCAGCTGCTAAAATAGCAGCTGAGAGGAGGGCTCATTTGACTTTTTCCACTTATAGAAAATAGCACAGAGGTCTTATCTCACTAGAAAACGTAACAGCTGCATCTTCCTTTAAACAATAAATGACTCATTTCTCTCTAATACATAACATCAGAAAGGTCTAATGACTCAGGCACAGAAGCTATTTGTGTGTGCACTTTTTTCCAGATCATTCCTTAAAAAAGAACTCTAGGAAAAAAAAAAAAAAAAAACACAACAAAAAACCCAAACACTAAAAAAACCATCAAAAAGAAAGAAAGAACTGTATGAGGATATCTGGAATACAATGAAGTAAGTATCTGGAATGATATGTGCTTATGTGCTGAACATTTAACAAGATTATGAGACATCAAAACCAGTATTTGGAACAGTATTGCTTTTTGTCAAAGTTATAAGTAACAGCACAGCTGCAATGACACAACCGATATGCCTAGATACAAAATGTTCCGCATATGATAATATTTCTGTGTTGCACAACATTTAACAAGTTATGGACCTCTGATTTAGATGTAATTATTATAGGATATACATCACTGTATAGAAATACATGACTACTTTAAATTGAGCATCAAACTATAAACCACACACTGCCCTATCTCTAACGGTGGTCTTCATGTATGAGGAAGAGGAGTCTTCCTTTCCCAACATACTTGCAGGTAAAATGACTAGTATTGGCTGGTCCTGGCCCATTGAAGGGCAGTATATAAACACATGGGTCATGGAGTTGTAAAATAAAAATAAATAAATGGTGGCTACCTGCCATAAAATGGTGGCTGAAACACCACAGTGGACCCTGTGTTGTTAGAGGAAGGGAGTTCCTGCTCTGACCACCTTCTGGGGGAAGCAGGATGGGATGGCTCGTCCTATCAGTCACAAGCCTGAAAACACCTGGGTATGAGTGTGTCGAAACCCACAGTCAGCCAATCAAAAGCAGAGTGAAAATGTGGCATATGACATTTTACATAATGGCAGTGGAAATAAAATGGGAAGGGACTTCCAGGTCCTCACAGCCTGACAGAGAGGAGGGACTTCTTTGGGCCTTACACTGTGGGACCAGAGGAAGGGCAGGATGTCTGAGGCTTGTGGAATGTGTGAGTGTCTGCAGGGGGCACGGCCTCCTCCAGCAGCTTGGGCCCTGCCCCTTCTTACATTAGATACTGGTAGTCCTCCAGCTCTTTACACAACGTAATAAATACAACACTTTTACATATACAAGGGTTTTGAATAATCTTTCCTTTATGACATATCCTGAGGGCATACTACCCAATATTTCCCCACTCTTTGGCATGTTCTTTATCTGTTACTCTGATATTTCTGAATTATCTTCTACAGATCTCACAAGTCCAGTAAGAACTGAGAGTCTTTCCTTGCTTAAGAAACAAATACGTGACAATCTGAATCAGGGTATTACTTCCCAGAGTCCCTGGAGTGTGAATCCATCCTTTAGCTTCTCTATTGCAAGTCCTAGTTCTTCTGAAAAAACAGGCTCCCCATCATGTTGCTTTTTGGAATGCACGAGGTATGAGAGAAAATAAAGCAGAAGGTACTTTTTAATTTTATTATCCCATTTTAACAACATGAATTTGATAGTATGAAAGAAGCTGTTCTTACCTTGTTTTCATCAGCAAAGTAAGCCTGCAAAAGAAAGGTAAAAAAACCCCCTCAAAATGTTGAGAAAAAGAGTCTAAAGCCAAATCTGCTAATAATTCATTGGGGCTAAAACTGTGTTTGCTAAGCTGTCTTAAACAAACCAGTCTGTGCAAGAACAGGGTTTTTTCTATGTTGAAATAGAGAGTTCTAACAGGAGTTGGTGATTATGTTGTTTTTCATTAAATATCAATCTTTGATGTTTCCGTCATTATAAACAAAGATTTTTAAATGGTAAAATATCCATATTATGTTTGTTACACTGAAAAATAAAGGGAATAAAATGTTAATATGAATACAAACTGACAGCATCCTAGCATTTCTTGCCTCGTGCAGCAGCATCTACTATTCAATTTCAAACCCTAACTTAAGTATCAAATTTCAGTTACCATCACATTCAATCTAAGAAACAAACACAGAGTAAGTGAACAACTAACCAAATTTTTCTACTCTCAGACAGAATCTGGGAAAGAGGTACAATCTTTCCCATTCTGTGTGTGTGGAAATTAAGTCTCAAACTCTTCAGGCTATCAGGTTTCAGTCATGTAGTCAGGTGTTACTAGATTGTGCAGTAAATTTGGAAATTCCTCGAAAGAAGGGCATTAGGTAATCTCAAAAAGTAACCTTTCCTCAAACACTGAAGACAAACAGGAATACAGTTTGCTAAACTGGTATCGTTAGGAGTGCAGAGGTTGTCAGGAGTGACCCAAAATTGCTGCTTTTCTAAAAATCTTTCAATCAAAAAGTTTGAATTTTAGATGAATGCTGAGCATACAGATAACACCAGCTATTAATCTGCTCCAAGAGGAGGAAGACTTGCTTTAATATAATGTATTATACTATATTATACTGCTAGTTTTCAAATTATTCCTGATCTTACTGTGTTGAGAAACTACACACAACTGTTACTTTAAATACCTACTACTAATTACATTGAATAATAGTTTAAGTTAAAAATCCATACACAGAATAAATACCTGTAGTGATTAGCATTTTGAATAAAAGGTGTGTAGATGTGTTTTAAATATAGAAAGTTTGGTTGTAGCTTATCTTTAAAAGAGGATTACAGCTTTACACTTGAATAACCAAACAAGAAGTATTTTATGTTGTTTTCTGTGGAGCAGCTTACCACAAATGCATCTGTATGCTCATCAGCTTCTATTTCCACATCATCTTGAACCTGCTCCACAGTTAGATCTTCAAGAAGTTGAGGCTGCAAATCAAAACACTGAAGTAAGTAAATCATAGAATGGTGTGGTTTGGAAATGACCTTAAGATCATTTAGTTCCAACGCCCCAAGCCGTGGGCAGGGAAATCCACATATCTAATATGTTTAATACATTTTTGTTACTGCTGTTAACACAATAATGTATAAAATTTAAGTAGTAGAGTACCTTTTCTTCCATTTCATAATCCACTCCAAATATAGGGTTAGCAGAATAAACTCTGTGAAGTGAATTAATTTCTTTCACTGCCTCCTGTAGTTTCTCCACAGGGTCTATTTTAAAACCGAGGACATATCCTCCACTCTATATAACAAAAGGAAAAAAAACAAACTACATTTATTGGTGTTGCTTATTCTTTAAACAACTTTTTTCCCCATTATAAAAATGGGCAACAAACTTTTTACACAGAAAATCAAAAGCAAATGGGTGGGAGAAATTCAGAAGTGATACTAATTCAGAAGTGATACTAAGTGATTTATTCCTAGCTACTCAGCAAACGTTTAGTCTGTTAGAGCTTGATGCTGTTATTAGAAAAGCTTTCAGATACCGTACATAAAGTTAGTTGAACTTTAAAAATAAATCCTACCATTAAAACCATTTCTGATTAAGGCCAAATTGAAGAAAAGTAATTTGGTCTCTTAGAGCAAAACACATACAGAAGTGAAAAAGAATAAAAATAGTGGTCTTGATTAGGTATAGAAGTAATTAGATCCCAAAGATAATGACAGAAAATACAGTTTAACACTATTATTATGAGTTATTTTACTTAACCAGTCATGCTGCCTTATTGCTGCTTTGCTTAGAGAAACTCTAACTCACAACAGCCGTATCGACCTTAACACACAGACATTTTAAGCAGTGCAGAGGGCTTTTCAAAAGCTGTGTTCAAAAGGCCCCACAGGAGGAATACTAAGTATCTTAAAAGTAGCCCTCTAACGTTTTGGAATTAGGCAACTATTATATATGAAAATGTAATCAATGAAAAAAAAGGCTATTGAAGGTTCTTACCTGCTGAGAACTCTCTATCACAAGCGCCAAGCCAAACTTTGAGTCTCTTATTTTTATTGAACGCTAATGGTAAAGAGGTAAAAATGTTTTGTTAAAGATTTTGGAATTACTTGATAAAAATCTGGTTTTCTTTTTCTTTTTTTTTTTTTTTTTTAAACACTCCTTATTATAATTACTGGTTCTGGAAGCTTGGCTCCCAGCATTCCCTCCCATTTACCACTACAAATCTGAACCTCAGGGAAGAGTGTCTTTATCAGGAGTGGTAACAGTTCATTTCTGAACATCAGGTACACAGATCATTAATCCCAGTGTATGTGGCATGAAGCATCACTGTAAATAGTTTGAAAATTGGAAATGCAAGCCATTTTCAACATCTACACCTGCCAGTGAAAGCTCCCAGTTAATCTGGACAGGAAAAACCCAACCCAACCCAAACCCCAACCAAACAACACAAAAACCCCAACGACAAAAAACCACAAGTACAAAACCCCCTACAACCCCCTCCCCCCCCAAAAAAAAAAAAAAAAAAATCTAAACAAACAACCCTACCCTTTGGTTGATGCTGGTAAGAATAAATTCCTCTCTGACTGTGGGACATGAAATATTAATTTTGGTCAGCTGGAAGTTTTAACCGAATACTTGAACTTATGCCAGTTCATTTTGAAAATGGTTAAGACACTTACGATTTGTAGGTACGGTATGCTGACATTAAAGCTGTCATTCATATTTGCATGCCAAACTATTCTCACGTTAGTAATAAAAAATGTTCCCAAATTTCCCTATTAAAGAAAAGACATGTTAAAACTGCTCTGAAGTATACAGCCTTTTTTTCGTTCCAAATACAGTGATTACTGTTATCCATTCAAATATGAGCAGGACACAGCTTCATATTTAATTCAGTAAAAGCCTGGTTATTTCCCATCAACACCAGTCAAAATGCTTCTGTTGATTGTAAGGGAACAAGAGCCAATCTTTAAATGATACAGTGCCCAAATGGTGAAAAAAGCTCGGAGCACCCATTACTGCAACTAAGCAGGATCAAACCACAGCATAGCAGACCTCATGGGAGTACATGAACATCTGAGCGTGTTCTGAACTGTACAGATCTGGAATTGGCGTATAGCGTAAGTACAATGGCATGTGGGTTAAACTTAGGCAATTGTGGAGATGTGTGCCAAGGGAGTGTAAAGGAAAGAACTTTTTAGCTTGTTAGGATGGATCTTATTTCCATTCTGGACTAAAATTGCACAGGCAGAAATAACAGCTTCCATTTTGTTTCATGGCTCTGGGAAATACTTGCAACTAATGCCCTGTAAAAGAATATAAATGTTTTCTATTTTTTCCTTATAGTCTTTATTTTTCCATATTTTAAGACATAGATTCTTATTCCAATGCTTTCAGTTTCCAATAATCAAAGGACAATATAGTCTTACACTGTAGTCAAAGCTGCATGTAAATTTACAGATATTCAGAGGAGCACTTTGGAAACGACATGATTGTCCTTCAGGATGATACAGAGCTTTAAAAAGATAAATACATCTTTTTAACAGGAACGGGGTATCTAGTTCCTTGCATATTAGCAATGTCATGTAGACTTCATGTTGCCAAAAGAGACTTTGTTGTACTGAGTAACAAATACATGGGATCAGCTTCTCCACATGCATCAGCTGATGAACTGAATTAAGGGTAATTCCTCTGAGGTTACAAAACCAAAACATTGAAAGCCAAAACATTTTAATGTTGCTGTAGTCAACATAGTCTCATTTTTCACTATACCTGGTCACTTGACAAATTCCAAACTCCATTGATTTTATCATATATTTGTTCTTGTGGTAGTAATCTCAGTTGCTTGTTTTGAATCAATGCACTTCTCAGCTTCAGATCACGATACATTTTAGAAGTTTCATAAGCTCTGCAAAAAATAAAAAATACACATCACCATTTAAGTGTTTTCTATTATCTTTACTGTTTGTTTCAGCACCAATATGAAATGCTGTATATTTTCAACTTTTTTTATCACCATGTTGCACAAAAATGAAGAGTACTATTGAAACTTCATCAACGTAAAACATTACATTTTACTTTTCCTTAGTGAAGTTATCTTTAAATGTAAAGGGTTTTCTTGGCATCTGTTTTGATCTCCTGTAGTCCTCATGTGCATACTATTTCTTTCTTTTCCTTAAGACTGTAATCTCCCAGCCTCCATTGCAAAGAATAAGTCTTCTAGGTCCCATATTATAGAATTCTTTTTTCAGTGCTGCTTAAGTCACAACCAACCAATATACATACACCTGTTTTCCTCAGCTCTTAAATAGAAACCTATGGTAATGTTTTATGCACCAATTCATCCAGATGACTTATCTTTAGGTGGGAAACATCCACTCTTTTGTCATCAACTAGAGTTTTGACCAGGATATAACTTTTTTTTGGGGGGCCACTAAGTGGTCTAAAATTACAGTAAACTATTATAGACAGAAAATACAGGTAGAAAACGCACATTGAAATTAGCTCTTTTGTGGTTTTATTTGTTCCAATAAGTGATCAATGACTGGTATTAATCAACATTAATTTTCATTATGCACAGTTACCTACTAGAATATATGATCATTCTCTCGCTTCCTTCTAGAGATTGTGTTCTACTCTGTTGGGAAAGTTTTCTGAATGTTAAGTAAACAATTATATATATTAACATATGGTTTTATATACTTGATCCATCAGCAGTAGTAATCCCACATATTTAATTCATTGAATTTTATAAATGAACAAACACTATTTTAAGTATGCTACCTGTGCACAGCAATAACTGAAGTGAAGAGTCTGGGACTCCCGGGGACAACATTGGTAAATATGAACTCAAACCGGGTATTGTTACATTTAGTCAATATATACAGAGCTTCTGTCTGCCCTCGTAATTTCTGTAAGGAAGAGATGAAATTTAGCATTTTGACAATATAGTAGCTTGACTATACTTGACATAAATAATCTTGACATATTTTTTAAATTCATTTTCTAAATAGTATATCTGAATATGTAATCCTGATGCTACCACTGCTCTACTACTCTCTTCAACTGAACTGGGGTTTTTTTTTTGAGAAAGTAGCAGTTCCATCAACAGTAGAATTATGAAGCCTGCCTGCTATATAATTGCAGTATTATGACTGAAACAGTATTTTTGTGTTTGTTACTATGTAGCTGTCCAGGGGAACCTACATAATCTCCCCGCCTTTGCTTCACAGTTGCATGAAAATTTAGGCTATGTATTGAAGAGCTTTCTTGCACAAAATTAGTGCCTATCTAGACTTTTGTTAAATTTAGACATGACGAACCAACATGTGCTTGACTTACCTAGAGGGGAGAAGAAATCACCACTGTGATTACACCAGTTTTACTGCCTTAGGAAGCTGACTAAACCCACACTCCCATAAAAATGTATACTCTCAACTTTTAAACTAAACTTCCATTATTATTCTATTACTGTTCTTGCAAGTCAATTTTCAGCTTATTATTGAAATACACTGCAATAGGTATAAACAATGAATTACAGCTTTATTATTTAAAGAAGTATTTTTTGAAACTTACTGAGTTGGCAGTTCTTGTAGTTATATTTATAATGCAATTGTAACCAACAGCTAAAAGTTAAGGGAGGAAAAAAAAAAAAGAACAGTTTTGAGAACAAGAAAAAATAAGTCAAAATAACAAAGGACAATATTGAATTTTGTAGCACAGCTTTGGGTGTTGTTTGTGAGCATTACACAGTATGGTTAATGGTCTGGGCCCTCACCACAAAATCAAAGACTAATCTAAGTTGGAAAGGACCTTGTCCTTTTTGTACCAGGTTATCTGGTCCAATGCTTTTATCAAATCAGGATCAAATCTATCTGGCTGCTCAGGGTACTGTCCAACTGAGTTTTGAATATTTCCAAAGAAGGACATTCCACAACCACTCTGGGTTATGAATGGAATACAGATTTTCAGTATTGCCTGGCTATTGGGAACTGAGCACTTAAAATAATTTGGGAACAAAGTAAGGGCAAATTAAATTAAATATTTAATTTAATATTTAATTTAGCCCTGTTAGCTACTCATACAGTTAAAATTAGAAGCTTGTTCAGAGCTTACAACAGTAAATCTGGAAATGCAGGTATTCATGGGGAATAAAAACTGTAGAACAATATTGAACGTAAGTAGTAGACAGGTGGCAAAAAGAAGTACAAGTAGGATGTAAAGAATCTCAAACTCTTCTTTCTTTTGAGAAAAAATAATCCCATTTACGCCAAATGAAAAATATGCCTAAAGTACTCTTCAACTTCTATTTTGAGAAACTAACATTGAATATTAATATTTTGCTATGAATTATTACAACAGTTCCTAGATTACAAACAGATTCATTAGTAATAGTTTATTTCATACTTCACAGAGCAACAGAACCATACCTTACCATTCTATACTGTAATCAATACAGTTGTGAAAGACAAGTATGCCACTACGAAGGAAACTAGAACTTTGCAGTTGTTTAACAGGAGATGATACTTACAGAGATTGACTCTGGGCAATGACAGTGAGCGCCAAATAATCCGCAAATTTGTCACGAGCAGTCTACCTGGAAATAAGGAGCGTAAGTATTTTTAATCTGAGGAATTTCAATTCACTTAAATGTTCCATTCTGCAGTACATTACCTCTAGACTTGAAACACCAGAATATTCCTTCTCCTTGACAGGAAAAAAACCCAAAAGCACAGGACACTCCAGCAGAAAAATCACAACACTTTTTTCTCTTGAATGCTCAGAGAGAAAATCCAGCAAGGAACAGATGGAACAACCTCTCATATATACCAGCATTACTCAAAACCAAACCAAGAACAGTTACTGATTTCACGTCTGCCTGCCTGTGGTAAAATTGCAGAGACACAACCAGTACAGAACTGCTCTGAGGAGGAGAAGGGGAAGGCAGTGAGTTAACTGTTGCAGCTGTCCTCATGAATAACCTCACCCCTCTATGTCACATGCAAATTTCTTCACTTCTGTACCCTGTACAGCAACCCATCCAACCCCAGGAAGGGTCATCTCAGCTTGCTGGCAGCTTCATGCCCTTGCACACTAAATATATATATTCCTTACTGATTCACAGTTTAAACTAGGTTACAAAAAACCTAAGTATTAAACAGGATTACAGCAAAAGATCACCACGATGTTTATAAATGGATTATACTTACAAGGCTTTCAATTCTAAACAAATTCCGAGACAATATTATCACCTTCCTGTAACTTTGAACAAGAGATCCCATTTGAAAATACTCTAAGGGGAGACAGATCTGTGAAAAAGGTAGGACTTATTATCTGCAACAGACCATTGCTACTGAGTTCAATGGAAACCAGACAGGGCTTTAAAGAACTTATACATATTAAATATTAGAAAGTTTACAGTTTCCCTGAGTATGAAGTTACCTCTGTCTCCATTGTTTCCTTTGGTATCTTCAACAGACTCTAAGCAGTCTATAAGGACCTCTCCAGGTCTCATTTTCATTTGTCTAAAAGAAAAAGAAAAAAAAAAAAAGAAGGAAGAAAAAGAACCCCTAATGAAAAACAGATTAGATTTATGCTCTAAAAGGCCATTTCTATTTTCCCACTTTGCTCTTCTTCCTCTTTTTTCTGCTTAGTGCATCCTATGTACAACGAAAAATACAAACATGCACACACACACAAATCAACATTATATACCTGAAACTGATATCACTACATCTGGCATATGAAGAATATTAATACCATCATCATTCAGTTATAACAGTAAATAAGTAATTAAGTAGCAAGTGTGATCAAGCAAACTATACCCCAAAATTGGGAGTATAAAGTATGTGAAAATAGGAGGGAAAAATCAAAAAAAGTTGCATTCACATCTTTTTTTGATGGATAGTTTGTTGCCCCTTGCTGTACTTTTAGATCATAAGGAATGGAGTTATGCTTGAGAAAGTATAGATGCCAGCAAAGGAAATATCCACAAAGGGTATGGTTTAGTTTTTTTGTGTGTGCTTTTTGGTTTGTTAGTTGGTTTGGGTTTTTTTGTTTGTTTTGTTGGGTTTTTTTATTTTTTGTTTGTTTGTTTGTCTTATTCTGCTTTATTTAACTGGTCTAACTACTTGAATACTTAAGTACACATGAAATTTTGCTGTATTTTAATTGTATTTTGTAAAGCAGCCAAATCTCTTCAGTGTATTGGCATGACAGAAATAAAATACATTATCAGGAGCGGAATTCTATGAGAGACTGTGAGACTACTGAAGATCAGGACCAAGACACAAAGTATGGACTCAATAATACATCACTAGAATAGCACAAAAGACATTAGACTGGAGGTAGCAAGAATATCAACATCAGCATTAAATATTGAAGCAGGCTCTTCTACATGACAATTCTACAAGAAAATAAAGACAGAACTGCTTAAACGTTCAAGACACAAGTTCATGTTTCTAAAATTACTGCAGGCAGCATCTCTAGAGGGCAAAGAGTATTCTCAGTATGGTCAAATGAGTAGAAGCAAGATGAAGCGTGACAGCACACTTTCAGCCTCCACCCCCAAAATCATCAACCAGCTGCTAATTTGTAGCTCCGTATTACAAAAGCTATGCAAGGTTTTGCCACTGAAACCAGAGCATAAATTTTATGTCCCAGACAAAGCTCACAGCTCATTAGAGGTCAAGGCCCGCAGGAGTGAAGGAAGCACTGTGTCTCATACTAAAACCAAACCACAGCACTGTACCTGCTACTAGGAAGAAAATTAAAGCTATCTCAGCTGAAACCAGGACACAGGTGCCACAAGGATGAGACAACCCTTCAGCTCCGGCTGCTCACAGACTGCACAGCCACTGTCCGCTTCCATGCGTTCAGGCTGTCAACAGCACGGCAGCGACACCGAGCACTGTTACCAGGGACTGGAACCATGCCCTCAGACACTGACTTTTAAGTTTGTTTCAGCGCCAGCTAACGCTAGGAACAGAATACCCTTCCCTCAGTCCTCCAGTATCCAACCTTTATTATTTTCCCTTTTATAGATTGGAAACGGTGACTTCACTCCACTTAGCAAGAGCTCCCCATTCAACTCGCCTGAGCCCCAAGGGCCACACAACCCTTTTCCCGCCCTCGCAGAACATCGCGGCTCCCCCGCCGCGCTGCCACACTAGGAAGGCTCCCAGCATACACCGCGCCACTAATGGCGGCCGCGCTCAGATCCTTGGAGAGACAGCGCTTGGCCTACTGACAACTGCCGGAAGGGCCCCAAAGCCCCCCTGTAAGGGGAGAGCAGTGCAACCGCACTCACTGCGGGGAGATGTCGAAGCGGACATCTCTGTCCTCCCACAGCACGTCCAGCACCGCGCTCATGGCAGCCAACCGCGGCGGGGTGCAGCGATACAGCTCTCCTTCCGTCGAGTCCGCGAGTCGTCCTGGCAACGGGGGTGGTGTCTCGCGCTCCCTCAGCGATCGGGATTGGCTGCGGTGCCGCAAGAAGGGAGGGCGCCCTCTCTCTCTCTCTCTCCCGCCCGCCCTCGACCCGCGCTGGGCTGAGGTAGGGGCAGATGGAAATGGTTTCTGTCGTTGTACAGTTTGGTGTGTTCCTTGAGCTGGACGTCGTGCTTGCGGGCGGAGCGGCGGCGTGGAGATACTGCCCCGGCAGCGCCAAGTGCCCCTTGGCGTTTGCGAACGTTTTGTGAAGGAGAGTGTAATGCTTTGAGTCGTTGGAACATCCCATACAGTAATTCCAGCTTTTCCTCTCGTCTTAGCTTCGCCTGGTACAAGGGAACACCTGTATTGCCGTGGAGGATTGTTACACCAATTCCCCGTACAGTTAGGAAACCTGAAACCTGTGAAATCCTCACTTACTCAGTAAATTGCAGCTTTAAGTAGTGTGTTTGGTTCTTGGTGAGGTTTTTTTGTTCGTGGGTTTTATTGTTGGTCTTCCTTTTTCTTTTTTTTTTACTAAATGTGATATATCATTGTAATTTTTGTTTGAAATATCTTGAAAATTGTATCTAGCTGAATTTTAATGGCAGTATCCTACCAATTAAAAAAAATTAAGTATGAATCATAGGAAGAAACTCGATGTTTGGCAGGTTGTTCCCTAGAGCTGGTCCCTGAATTGGTGAGGAACCCATTGAAACCCACCTGGAAGTTGATGCAAACTTCATGAAGTAAAAAACATTGTGGGTGCTGGCCATCCCTTCTCCTCTACCTCTGCCCATGTGGAAGGCAGTGTGTTGCCATGTCCAGGCAGGCTCACTGGTGAGGGTCTTGAAGTAGAAAGGGTAGTGAGTCTTTGGCTTGAGGCCGCATTCCATCTTTTGTTGCTGATATGCTGAACTTGCCATGTGTTCAGGAAAAAAAACCCCAAACGCAACCAAAAGAGATTGTCAGGTTTCATATGCAGGAGATGATGCCTGACATGTTCAGTCTTGTTAAGGGCTGTGTCAGAAAACCAGTTACCTAATCAGGAGCACATTACACAGTAGGTGTAATTTGGCTGTGAGAGAAGCTTTTAGTCCTGTAAAAGTACCATTACCCGTTCTCTGTCCTGGCAGTAAACCCAGAAATGTTTTATTAGAAAAAAGCTTTTAAGTATACAAGTCAAGTAAAAGGAAATACATCATACACAGGCAGACATAAAGGTAAAAGCAATATGGCAGTGATGGGCAATAAAGAATACACTCTATGATGTGTTTCAATGTTTTGAACAGAAGTTTAAGAGGGTTTTTAGAAAGATGAAAATACTAAAATGCATTTAAAAATTGGACTTGGCTTTCAGAAGAGAAATGCATCAATGACCACTTTAGACATGCACTAACCTAATTTAGTAATGCCAGCTGTTGTTATAATCACTGATATAAATCAGTGGATGTGCTTTAACTGCATTTGTCATGTATCTTGCTAGCTAATGGAAACTGAGGAAAGTTTACAGAAAAAAGGACTAAATGTAACTATGATGTGGTTGGGAAAGGTGGGCTGGTGAGCCACCTCCCTGTCTTGTGACCCAGAGAGCACACAGGCCACAGGTTTATGCATTTGCTGTGTTTATGTTTTGTATTTATATTTGCTGTATGTTCTGAGTAGTACTTTGCAAGTAATCTGGAAATTGGTAATTTATGCTTGAAGTATTAAAACAGGATTTATGGGAACACTTGTGCTTTAAAAAAGTGAAATCTTCATTGCAGTATCCATGCCAAACATCAGATACCTGTAATAGAAAACAAACTACATCATTTTAATGACCAAAGATTGCTTTCAAAAGACATATATATATGGAATTTTAAATGAGGTACAGTTAGTGATGATACAATGGTAGTATTTAAAGATCTAGGTAAAAGAAGGGCAATTACTACAACAAATGCTATACTGGCCTTACTATATCTAAGTAAAAAGGGAAATTTTGTACTCCTGATACTGATGAAAAATTGCTATTTTGTTCCATAAGGACTTCATCATACGATATATGCAAACAGAGTTAAAGTGATCTTGCATAGGTACACATTTTTTTTTAATCAGTGAGCATATGACTTCAGAATGTTAATATTCTTTAAATCAGTGGGTTTGTTTTTACATGCCATGCTGGATACTTGATAACAAACCCAAACAATCAATATCTTTAAGTTGCTCTTTGTTAATGTAGAGATAAATTCCTACCTCCAGCAAAAAATACACAAGCCTCTCTACATTCTTCTTCACTCGCAAAGCGGTTTCCATTTCCATCACAGCCACCATACCAAAACTGAGCACAAGCATTGGCTTGTTTATCATAGTACCATTTTATGATATAAACACGGCATGGCCCTTGATCCAGCCTTAACTTGCACCTGAGGTCCGTGTCTGAAATAAAGGAAAAAAGGAATAGAAAAAATTCAGTTTGTAAGAGTCAAATTGTATTGCATAGATTTTAACTTTCAAACTCTAATTTGATTTTACTTTTTCTGCTAATGTATACAGCAGTTTGAAATTCACTTTTGCTTCTAAAGATGTTAGTATTGGAGGCAAGTTAAAAGTGCATCTTAGTAGGTCAAGTAAACCATTCCTTTACTGGCATGGTTCTAGTAACTCCAAAAATAATAGTATTATAGTTCCACATACAAGAAGAGCAAACAATATGAATCTTATAGTTTTGAAATCTGATTTTTGAAATCTAATTATATGCAACCAGTCTTTTGAGCAACCCAGAATTGTAAGCTGAAGAGCTGTAAGCTTGTTGCATTTGCTATTTTCAAACCACAAGTATGACCATTATCCTTCTGCAGTACATTGCTGCAGTACATTAGTTCTCTTTATGGTGTGGAGGAAGAGGCATTAGTATAGTTAGAAGAATATAAAAGTTTAGTCTTCATTTTGTGCCAGTTGTTGATGGTTGTGCTACTTATACAATGGTAGTAATTATGTAGATACTTAGTTAAGTTTGAATGTAAAGTGTTGGTCTAATGATTCCTACAGGTAGGCATTAGAGGACTGTGATCCTAATTTAGTCTCACTCACTTTAATAATTCCATGAGACAGAAAATACTTTTCCTTCAAATTTAACATTGTGGTATCAATATTTTGCATTGGAATCTAGTATCTTGACACCATTTTTTAAAAATAAAAGTTATTGCCAGAGACAGAATAATAGTCATGCCCATGTTCCCAAGAAATGGGAATATGTTTCTATTGCTCTCTTTTGTTGGTCCCATCATAATATACTATTACTGGAACTGGTATAAATCCCCCAAATGATGAACACAATACATTTAGACATTTCATATGAAAATAATCCTTTGAGCAGTCAGCTAATTACTATACTTTCCTTCAAATGACTAAACACCATTTTTTCCTGCTTCTCCTGTGAATGAGAACTCTGTTCTTCCTGTTCAACTCTAAAATTATCTTCTCTGTCTTTAATGAAGCCTCCCATCTCCATAGACTGCCCCTTCTTGGCTGACAAATTACCTGCTCACTGGCCCACCTCAGTTAGTTAGCACTATGGTCTCTTTTTTTTTTTAATGTCATCTATGAGCTCTGTCTCAGGTTGACCTTGCTTCTACTCTAAGTGAAGCAGTGGGATTTGGAATTTGGGAAGACAAAAACTGCAACTAGATCTGTATAAAATCCTGAGACGGATTCTGTTCCACTGATTGGCCTCATTAAGTTTTAAAGAGTATGGAACAAAATTACTCTGATTTAAAGCTTTAGGAAAAGTTAGTATCAGGATAAAAGGCAATAAAATGAAAAACTGGTTATGATCTATAACCTGTTCTTGGTATGAGCCCTGCAGTTGAAAGGGATGATGTCATCACTTTATCTGATGATGATGATTTAGATGGCAACAATGGTACCGCAGCTGCAGGCGAAAAGAAACAGAATGAGACATTGATTTTTGACTAGCCAAAAATGAAGAAATGAATGATGATAAAAGTACCTCTAGTGTCCACTGTCAGCAAGGATTGTTCCTCCTCCTCTTGTTCCTCTTCATAGGCTTCATATACTACTACAGGAGGTACTTTGGTCTGAAATAAGCATTTCATTTTCTTTGCTTTTCAGATATTGTGAAATGTCTCAAAACAAACAAGCCCTTCATCATTTAAAAGTTTTCTAATGTTTTTTCCTTCCCTGATTTCAGTGTTAAGAATCAGGATTTTAACCTCACCTGGCTGGTTTACCAGGAGAATTGTCAATCCTAAACCTTGGATATATGATTTTTAGTTGACCTTTACAGAATTTTGTTTATAAACTTAAATATATAGACTGCAATTGAGTTTAATTACTATTCTTAGACTTAGTTATTACAGTGTAATTGCATTTTAATAATGTTATGTTTCACACTGTGGCACAATTATAACTGCATTAAACACAGGAGTAATAATCCTTGTAGCGGTATCAGGAATAAATTATAGCTATTAGACAACTGCCTGCATGCAACATCACAACTCTTACATGGAACAACCACTTCCGAGCATACCAGGTTAAGGAAGCTATTATAATACCTGTCTTGTAGAAAAGTAGAAGGAAAGTTACATATTACATCAGGCAACAGAGAAGGATATATACAAATATCAATAAAACTTTTGCTCATTAAAGCTGAGTTTTCATACCGGAGCTAATGGTTGAGGAAGATCAGCAAGACTCAGAGGACTTTCTACTGTAGATAATCCAGGTGTCTGTGCTGAAAGCAACTGTCTATTAACATTGTTGTTCTGAAGTATGTACTGTAAAGAACTTGAAGATACTGAATGGAAAGATGGTCCACTTAGGCTTGCACCATTTCCATTACGGTTGTATATTAAGGTACCATGTTCATCTTCACAAAATTGGTTGACTAATTTGGATTCCAGAGCTGTTAGGAAAAAAAAAAGGTAAAAATCTCATCATACTGAGAAATGCAATGTACTTTGTGGAATTTGGATTATTTATATGTGTAAATAATACACATGTAATCCAGTATTCCTTTGGATTATTTATATGCATCTAAGATTATTCCATGTTCTCTGGACTGTGGCTTTTATAAGTCACAAATTGACCAGCCTGTAAGTCCTCTATATGGTACAAAATACAATGAACTTACCTAAAGAGATTCATCTGAGCTCAGGAACAACTACTAGTTGGTAGTGGGAAAATAACTGCTTACCTTACTCATGTGAAAAACCCAATGAAAATAGGTTATTTCCCAACAGAAGTGATTAAGTAGAATTTACCCCAGTGGGTTTTATTCTGGTTTCCAGTCCAGAAGATTTATAGTGCACTTATTCTGCTTTAGAAAGTTAGTTTATGAAGATGTTTTCTTACACTGTAGATGACATCCCCCTATTGGTGTGATGTATCATCGCCCTTTAGTGTAACTCCTCAAAAGGAGAGAATCTGTATCTCTAGGTTCCTATTACTTTGCACCTTCTAACTAATCTTGATCATTATCAAAATGTAACATGTCCACAAAGATAATGATTCCCCTCACCCTGCCCTGTTCTGAGAAGCATCAGATACAAAGCAGAATAAAACTGCAATGAACACACCTGGAAGGGTATTGAAATCATCAATGAGATACATGTGCTCTCTGTCTGGATCCGAAGCAATCAGATTTAGTTCACGCACAAACTCAGCCTGTGTTGGATCTGAAGTATTCACAATTCCTATTGCATACATTTCGATGTTTGCTGCGTGAGCCTCTCGAACGACAATATCTAGTTTTACAGCTTCTCTTTTGTCTGCTTGGCCATCTGTTAGCACAATTGCTACTTTTCGCACTCCTGTTCGAGCACCAAAAAATCCTTCCTGGGTTGCTTTACGGATAGCAGTTCCTGTGTAAGTGCCTTCTCCCATGTACTGCATTTTTCTAATTGCTTGCTTAACATCCTGTTGAGTTGTATACTTGTTGAGACCAAATTCTAGCCGAACTTCTAAACTATATAAGACCAGGCCAATTCTGGTAGCATTTCTGCCTACTGTTACTCTATCTACTAAAGCAGTTACAAAGTCTTTGATAATCTCAAAATTTTCTGGTCCCACACTCTCAGAGCTGTCAATCACAAGTACAAGCTCCATAGGAATTTCCTTGCATTTAATACCGCAACCTGCAAAGGAAAAATAAAACAGACCATGACTGGACTTGGGATCCTCTTGGAAAGGAGAAGAATGTAAATGTAACAGAGAAAAAAAATAGAATCTGCAAGTAAGAATTTCCTGAGTACTTACCACATATCTCTTTGATTAATTTAATTATGTCTTCTCTCTGGATATGAAAAATATAAGATATTTTACAATTTACATCTTTCAAAATAGCTGTAATATTGACACTACCAAGGATTTTGTTTATAATAAATACCCATATCCTACAGGGACTTTAAAAAAAAACCTTACTGTTTAACTTTCAAACCTGACCTTCCAAGCTTGGCATGAGTCCCACAATTTACAATGAGCTATTTTATATGGCACATAAGAATCATTAACTTCACATCTCAGTAATACCTCTATCTAAAACAATTAACTACTGTTACTGTAAACAATGTTTTGTGATGATTTTGTTGTTTTTAAAACTTAAAGTCAGTACCCATTCATATTTTAGCATCTGAATAATATGGATAAGCCTTTTAAATGTATTGGGAGTGGAGAAATAGACCCAGCTTCAGGAAGCATATTGCTTGTAGTGAGCTGGCATATGAAGGAGAGTGCAACATAGAATGGAACTGGGATTTGTGAACCCTGGTGTATCTGGCCCACTGTATTACCCAGCTTTCAGCAGCACAAAAAAAAAGCTGCTGCCACCAGAGCTGTCTGTTCAGAGAAGTGATAGCTTCTGTGATGTGCAAACAAAGTGTTTCTCGTTATTAGAGCAATCATTTGTTAAATTTTTTTAAGTGGATGATGGGACTCATTTGGCATTGAATCAGTATTTCAAATACAACCTTTTGCTACTGCTGCTCAGCTTCCATCATAAACCTCAGTAGTATTTTTATACTCATTGACATGCTTCACTAAATTTGGGTCTGGTGCAGTTCAGGCTTAGCAGAAATGTAACTAAGTTTTTAGCGTGATAGACCATGACAGGTTTGAAGATCTTTGCTCTTTAGACTCTCAAATACTTTAAAAAAAAAAATCTTTCTTGCAACAGGTGCACACCTGGGTCATCTATCACTAACTGTAAAAGAACACATAGCAGAAAACCACCCAACGTCATCAGGAATTTTAAATTGCATTTCAGCATAAAGTAGATGAGAAAAAAAGTCAGAAACATTTGCATGGTTTATTTCTATATTATTACTGAGATGACTTCTAGTCAGAAAGCTCTTTCCAAAATAATTAACATAGGATACATTTAATCTGAAAGTATTGTCTATTGTTTATATCTTGCTGTAATGGGATTTAAATAATAGAATTTGCTTACTGTTAGGCCTTGCTCTCCCTTTGGTCCAGTTTTGCCCTGCAACAGTGATTGTTAATTAAGTTACTGCAATTAGTTAGTAACACTGTAATTCAGGATATGACTTCATCAATACCATTATTAGAATAATACTTGGCCAATAAGAACTTTGGCTAGAAAAATCATGTTCTTGTGGTATTATCTTGTGTGTGCAATATCTACAACCTCCTAAGGTGGTGAGGTTTTCACAGGAATTGGACGACCTCAATCTCCCACTAGATCACTGTTTGTCAGTTCACATTAGAAATGGTAATCTGTGCAAAGCTTTCATGTCTGTCATGTTGTGTTTGTTTCCTTTCTCAGGAAAGGAGGTATTACTGTATACTTCCCTGAAACCAGGTATGAATAGTCAGAGTTCTGCTTCATCATATGTGAGTCTAATAGAGCCAGTGTCAGGGCAAGAACGGCAATGGTGTTTTTATATCCCTGCTTAATAATACGCAAATGTCATAATAGACGGGCACCTCATTTTGCTTTCTAGCTTTTGGGGACCTGCACATCAGCAGAAGTTACTGTTTTGCTTCCCTTCATCTGTTCATCAGCTTTGAGGGAAGGTCCAAGCTATAGTTACTTGATAGACATGGAATAGAATTGCATAGTTTTGTCTTAAAACAAGGCAATTGTCTTTCACAGTCTTAAGAAAGAGACCACGTCTTTCTCAAGATGTGGGAAATGAGAAATTTATCTGGGAAATGTGGTATTCAGCATGGAAATGTCTTTCCTATGCTTTAAATAGTTTTCATGCTTTCAGTTTATGAGGTATTTCAGATTGTATGTAGTTATATAGCAGGCACACAAACCACAGCTTTACTTTTAAGCAGTTTAAGAAAACAGACATGATAAACTTGAGTTACTCACAGGTTCTCCAGATAATCCAGGGTCACCCACATCACCTTTTTCTCCTTTTTTCCCCTTTTCACCTGTAGCTCCTCGATCTCCCTTTAAAACCATGTTGGTAAGCAGACAGAAAGCGCACGTCAGTTTTTACTACACTTTGCACGTTTCTCTCTAGCTGCCCCTGTTGAATTCACCTTTAGCTTCTGACATGAGTTAGAAATCTTTTTTGGACATTATTTAAATCAATTGGTATTTGTGAATTTTTTGAATAACTTGTAGTATTGGCTAAGCATTTTAATGGGAAAAAATAGCAGACACAGTTTGAACATTAAACCATCTCAAACAAGTCCATGCAGACAGAGCTGTTTCATGAGATATTGCATGATGGCCATTATTATCTGTGTCTGAGAAAAATAAAATAACAGTAGGGAAATTCAGAAGAAAGACAAGCAGGCAATTGGAATGAATAATGAGAAGGTCACTCTGAGAAACCTTTTGGCCCAGAAAAGGCATTTGGAATAACAAACAGATGAATTAGTGCCTCCTGGTTTGATTTTTAGTAGGTTATGGGACTTCGTACAGCCTTTCTGAGCTGATATGATCACATCCAAAAGCTGATCCCAACCCATATTTCTCATTTTCTTAACATTGATGTAGTCCCCAGATTTTCCAAAGTGGGTGGGTAAAAGAAAGACATAGATTTTAGACCTAATATCAATATTTCGTCAAGTTGCAGTAGAAGATAAGTCTCATATGATAATAAAATAAGCAACACTGAAAGAGATGCTGGTATAAAATATTAAAATGTGAATCACGTGAATTACTGGGGTTTTCCCAAATCCCCATTCCTTTTCAACAGAATTCACGTACCCTCAATGAGAGCTGACTGTATGTTGACTCAGTCTAGGACTTCATCTCTGATTTAGATATCATACCTTCTGTCCCAAAAGCCCTTCTCCAGGGGGGCCTCTTGGTCCTGGCATTCCTTGAATTCCTTGTTCCCCCTGATGATAATCCAGGTAGTGATATTAATCCTTTGTGTTAATCATTCATCATACATTAATTTTAAATTTAAAAGAAAAAGTGTTTCAAACTGTATTTTAACAAGTGCCTCGATACACTTGGGGCAACAGCTTATTGAGTTAACTTACATTTCTTGAAGGCTTCATAAGGATATATATCAAAAAACTCTATTACCATTACTAGTTCTAATTCTCCTGTTCCTTCTTTCTATCCTGTTTTATTTGTTATCATTCCTCCTTTCTTATTTCTGTCTTGAGTCTGTCTCATCTGGGAAAAAATTGATATTGCACATAGATTCAGGATAGAGACTCTTTCTCTACCATAGGTGGTGGTTTACATAACTACTTCACACTGCCTCTGTGGGCATGAGACTTGGGGAAGAGGAAATTGCATTTTTAATGTTATAAGGCTATTGTTTCACTGATAAAAGACGGCCCTGCTTCCTCATTCCTCAATACACATGTCGTTGGGCTTCTTGTTTACAGCAGTAGTGATAGAACATACTTTCTAGGTGCTCATGTTTCCTTCTCATTTTCTAGCCTGAGGCTCTGATCATAAAAGAAAAATGTGAAATCTCCTTAACGCTGTGCTGCTCAAACTGACCACTCAACACAGGTTAAATATTGAAGACACTGAGTCTTTTTACCTTAATTCCTTGAATACCTTCACCAGGAGGTCCCAGAGCACCTGGTGGTCCTGGGCGTCCGATGGCTCCCTAGAGAGAAACCCTGCATATGTTAAATACAATATTTATATAATTTTATAATAAAAATACACAATAAATTGTTACACCAGCATGTAATTTCCTGTCCATCCTCTACCAAATTGATGCTCTTTTGTAAGTAGTGAGGATAAGATTGCTCTAGCTGACAAAGTCTCTTTTTACGCTTTATCAGATTGTTAAAATCCAGTTTATACTTCAAAGAAGTCACTCAGGGCTTAATGCTCATTGAATATGAATAGCCTTGCTGATAGAGATATACGTTGCACTGAAGGATGGACTGTATTGGTGGGACATTTGGGACTGAATTAAGATTTAAGAGAGGATTCTTATTGTTGTGTTATCTTTCATCTCATTTAAGCTTTACACAGTAAGACCTATAGAGATACATATTAATGTGGCATTACAAATATACTTGTTGCTAGTTGATAAGCTAGTTTTTAAAGAACTTTAGAGAAAATATTATTTCAGTTCCGTGTTATTCATAGGAAGCAATTAAAAGCCACATAGCACAATATTAATTTTATACCTATTCCAGTATCCCTGCATGAAATTCTCTGTTTCCTCATTTGTGAGGATCCTGTGCACATGCCGGTCCTTGTGACTAACACTGGCCGAGGAAGTGCTTAACCACTGCTTACTTCTGGACTTAGCCTTCATGCCAATATGAACTGAATCTCTGGGACCAATAAGCCACATTGTACAGGTAATACATTAATTATTATGGTGAAAAATCTTTGCATTTCACCTTGTTCAGTTTATTTATATTTACATTCTAAATCAGTTCATTGTATTAATAGACTTCTAAAGCTGAGCTGTAGGAGCATAAGAGTTTCCAATCTGGGAGGTTTCATTGTGAAAATTACTTTTTATAGTTACAGTTATTTCCAGGCCTATGTCGTGGTCCTTTTTGCAGGGATTAGTCATCATGTTGGTTATTAGATCATTATTGGTTTACTTTTTACAGTAAAACAGAGGAATTAATTCTAGAAGATAGGAGACATAATTGTTTAAACAGCTTACTTTTGATCCTGGCAGGCCTTCTCCTGGGGGACCTGGGAGACCAACTGGTCCTCTACTACCGGGGTCACCCTGAAAGTCAATACTTTAAAAAATAAGTAGTGAATACCAAAGTTTAAATTATCTATAGATACCTGCATCTGTTGTACTTAAATGGGGCAAAGAGAGGAGAATTAGTGAACAGCACAGTGCAAGTCTGAGCAATGCTAACCCATGAATACTGTGGTCAGGACAAGAAAGTTATTTGGGATAAACAGTGGTCAAAACATCTTCAAGACATGTACAGTCAATTATGCAATAGTTACATAGGAATTACAATTCCCATATTATAAGATGAGCTCCATGTTCCCTAAACCAAAAATGAAAAAGTTTTTGCTTCCTGCCTGTCATTTGAATCAGACTATGTGTTCACATTGGCACTGTTCTAGCTTTTTCCTGTCAGTGCCTTCAGACAGGAGTCTGAGGTGAGTGGAAAAAAAGATCTAAATAATTTTAAGAGACATTAAGTATATTTAAATACCTGTGGTCAATCCTTCAATTGCCTGTATATATCCAATAATCCTGAAGTCACCATCAGGATGAGTTCTGAAATGAAACTTGAAGATCTTCTATGTGATCTACCTTTTATATACTGACAGGTAAGTTAAAGCTGGATTAAAAAGGTATTCTGATTGTGACCTATGGGTAGAAATTACATCTGCATGAAGTGGAGTGCACACATGCATTTACTTTTCTAGAAGTTAAAGTCTGTACCTTAGGTCCTGGTAGTCCAACTCCATCTGGGCCTTGTTCACCAGGAATCCCAGGAAGGCCTGGCAAGCCCTGAAATCATATGCACATACAGAATATAAATTTAATTTATGGCTATATTGACTACATGCTTTTGTTAACAGTAATATGGTAATATCTTGAATATATTGTCTTTTAGTGGTATCACTGTGGTCTACAATTGGTTAAATTCCACTCTAATAAGCCAGACGTGGTGCCAGTGGCATTTGCATGTGTGTTGCCTGTCATGCAGGAGGCTTGCATGTGTTTGGAGACAGAGGAGTCTGATCTGGAGAGGCAGGTGCAGAAGCAATTCTTCATTGAATTGCACAAAAATCTCAGGAAGTATTAAAAATTGCATTCCAATTTCCATTTGACATTAATTGTTTTTTATTCCTCAGTGTGGCAATTGCATGCCTTTTTACCATTGTCGTTAGCACAGATAAATGCTAGTGTGTCACCAAACTCCCTGATTCTAGCCAGCAATCTTCCAGGGACTTCCTTACTGTACAGGCATATACAGTTCATTACTGTACAGGGCTGGTGGAGCACACTGTCAAGCAGATTAGATACATGAGGCCAGTGCTGCATACATGTGCAAGGAAGTGAGAGGAAGAAACCTTTTCTTTTTGTATCCTTTTTGCAGGGATTCATCACATTTACCAGTAAAGACCTCTGTAAAGGGCTGTAAAGCAGATCAATTCTTTGCCACATTTCCAACAACCTGATGACCAGAACTGAGGATGGTTTGCTCTTCTGGCTCTTTTGAGAGTAACTGCTTTTTTAGTGGATCTAGAATGTATGTGGACACAGCTGCTTAGCTGTACTATATTCTCCTGTTTGGGAATACATTTTGTTTGGTTTGGCAAAAGACAGTATCCGGCATCAAGACATTGAGAGAACTGATTGAAACATCAGTGATACTATAGCAAAAAATATTCCCCACTTGGAATATGTTACATTGTGTAATCAGAAGTGGACGACACGGAAGATCTTGGACTATTTCACTGGGAGATTTCTTTTTCCTTCTATGATGAAATGCATTCCCATAGTTAAGGAGCTTTTTTAGACTTTTAGAGCGCAAATCTTTCCTAGCATGTCAGCCACGTAGGCAATCACTTTGGTGTAGCACCTATTTGTTCCCAATTCACATTAAAAAAAAGTCTATAAACTTACAGGTGGGCCAGGATAACCGTCTCCTTTTGGCCCAAAGGGCCCGGGTGGTCCTGGAAGACCTCGGTCACCCTGGTGAAGGCAGGAAAAACAGATGAGGTGAATGCCAAAACCATTGCTGGCAGAAAATTTTCCACAAAAGTGAAACTTCTTTGGCAAGTATACGGTACTTTGATTTTATCTATCCGCTAAGGTATTTTACTATCTGAATGATTTTTGTAGGTTATTAATCCTGGACTGAAACTGGGATATTTAATAGCCTGAAGATTTACAGGATCTTTCATTGCTAAGCCACTAATTTGAATCGTTTTCAAGAGCTCTGTCTTGAACAACTTCAGTTGCGTTTCCCATAATTTTATCATGCTTATTATTGTTCCAGCTTTGGGAGAACAAGCCCAAATTGACAGACAGCCAAAAGTCTAGCATGGGAACTGAATTACTCAGTAGCTGCTTTATGTAATTCTTATAATTGAAGATAGATAAACTGCTGCGGAGTATTGGGAAACCTCCACAGCTCTGCACATGCTGTGTGTTTGTGTGGTGAGACAAAGGATGTAGGGCAGAGGACAACAATGGTTTGTGTGACCAATTTTAAAACTGTTGTTTTCTATCACAAGGTTCATGTCTGGTTTTGTTCCTCCAGATCTGTATCTTCCTATAATGCTGCAGAACCTCATTAAACCTATTGAGTATAACAGGAGCTTCCTATTGGAGATGTACAGTTAAGCTCCTTTCATGGATCCAGATAGCTGGAGTATCTCAGGAAGAGATTTACCAGGGAAACTAAGAGGACTTTAATCCTCTCAGCCATACTGGATGGTGCAGTGAATTGCTCAGTTACAACTGGATAGATGATCATGGTTGTGTTTGTCCCTGTAGATACCAAAATATGGGTATGAATAACAGTAGCAAGCAAAGGTCCATGAAAAATAATTTAAAAAGTGAGACTGTAAGAGGTTTTGCCTTGTACAGTTCAGTGCAGATATGTGTCTGTGAGTGAAGCAACAGCAAAACCACTGATACTGACAAAGACAGCAAAAAGTGAAGGGCATAGTCACAGAATCATGCAGTGCTGCCCAGTTGAAAGACCTCTGGCGGCTTAAGGCTGAGGGAGAGACTTACGTCTCTCAGCAAAGGACCTGCTTGCTGTTGAGGGATGCCTGTTGGATACCCAGAAATAGGGCAATATGAACTTCTCTGAATTAAATGAACTGTACCAGAAAAGTACATGATTCCATCATCACTATCATCTCCCCTGATGAAAAAAAAATCAGGATCTTGAAAACCATTAACTGGTCAAAACCGGCTAGAGATTGTTCCACGTTTCTCATGCTTCTGTTACTGTGTTCAGTTCACTCAAAGAGCAAGGGATAACGGCTCTACTCAAAAGTACTAAAACATTCACTAGGTTGAAAAAAAAAAAGTGTCAGGGATATGGTTTATTTTGAGAAGCAAAGGTTTGTATGTCCCAGCTTTCTTGCTATTCAAACAAAATCCGCCTGGAATGAAGAGCAGCTTACAAAAGTTGAATCTAGGCAACCCTGAGGCAGTACTACAGAAGTGCTAGAGAGAAGTCCTGAGAGATTAGCTACTTGTTAACATACTTCTTCCAGTATCTAAGGCATCTCTTCTCATATTGCCAGTTTGGCCTATGTCCTGGTATCTTTTTTGGAGTCTGTGGATTTCCCTGTGTCAAAATTAGGAATGAAGCAAAGGAGCCTGCCTGAGAAAAAATAGCTACGCTTTACAGGTAGACTGTTGTAAACACATAAATCAGGTGTTCAGTCTGTATTCACTCCTCATTAATTAAACCCAGTGATTTTTCTCCTAGTTCTCTGCCATGAAAGCTTATAGTTCAAGGAGTCCGGAAGATTGACTATCCATGGTTTTCTGGCTCTGCGAATTGTTATACTTTGCCACCATTGTCCAACAAACACATTAAGAACTGTAATGAACAAACACTTGGCCATCCTAGGCTATTTGCTGTTGCTCATTGAAATCCTGCCTTATTTCACAGTTCTGTCAGAAATTAGTTTACCAATTTAGGAGCTACCTTTGCCCCAGGAAGCCCAAAACCTGGTTCTCCAATTGGTCCAGCAAGACCAGGTAACCCAATGTCACCCTGCAATGAAGAAAATATATATTCTAGTTATGTATCTTATTAAACACCAGCCACAGACTGTGGGTTTGGATTTCTGTTATACACATTTATATATATAAAATTAATAGCTAATTTTATTTATTGCCATTGCAAGCATAAACCACCAAAAGCATAAAAAAGAAAAGTATTTTGATATCCAGGGTTGCCTAAAATAAAGAAATTAACATAGGTAGGCCACAGCTCAGGCTGCCATACAGTTAATACCAGGGTATGGTGGTAACTAGACTGGATACAGTTCATAACTGTTCGTTTCTAGTTGAGCTCATAAGGCTAAATTATTTGCACGAATAATAGCATAGACTACTTCACAGTTTTCACCCTGTGTTTATAAGAATTAGGAGCTGGAGAGTGGATGTTACCTTTGGTCCAGGCACAGCTCTGCCAGGAGGGCCTGGCATTCCAAGGCGTCCTGGTGTACCAGGTTCTCCCTGTAGTGAAGGAGAGCAAAACCTTTTTTTCAGAAAAAAAAATTTCTGAAAGTGAGCATAGGCCTCTTGTAGAGAAAGCATTTATGTAATAATTTGTAACATTGCATTAAAATTCTGTTAGAATTTCTAATATTCTATTCTACGTGGAGTGAAATCTGACTACTTGAAGAATTGATAAAAAGGCTGATTCTGATTTCTTAATGGAAATGAGGGTCTTCTCAGTCACTGAACAAATGGATGTTATTAGAAATCTCCTTCTAATGTATTCAAGACTTGGTTCAGCTCATCCAGCACTGCAGACTTCCTGCCCAGCTGTGCAGGTCTACTGAAAACATGTATTTTTCTGTTAGAGTAGATTTTTATAAACAGTTCTTTCAGTGTACTTTTTCACCCCTATTTTTCCTCTTCTAGAAGATAGGGGTAAAATACCTATTTTAAAGAGTGTGTGGAAATACACACTCTTGTGTATATAGATAGCAAAAGACTTCACATGAAAGTGGAAGACAAACTTGGAGTAGCCCTTCTTTCACTTTCAGTGAGTACTGAGTGTTTGAATAGCAGCTCCAAATCCATAAAAGTATATCAGCCATGAGTCAGTGTAAGGGAAAATAAAGTGCTGTCACATATGTACATGCCATATATAATCTATCTTCCTAAATATCTCATCATAAAAATACCAGTATTAGTGTCCCTTAACTTTCTTCAAGCTGACAGGGAAGCAATATGTTAAATGCAAAGTTTATTTAAAAATCCTTCTAGATGTTTTTAGGGATCACAGTGCACCTTGCTAAGGGAAGCTGTTGCTGAATTTTAATTATCGTTTAAGTAGCAAGTTAATTCCAGGACAGTTTTTTCCAAGACCCAGAACAAAGCACAAAGTTAGGTGCCTATATTACAGACACATAACGTGGTAATAAACCTACTTTAGCTCCAGCAGGTCCAGGCACTCCTGTTGGTCCTGGTAATCCACGTATTCCTCTCTGACCTTGATCTCCCTACAAAAATAGAGAAGACATGTCACATACCAAATAATATTAAGAACGCGTTAACTGAAATTAGTTGTAAATATCAGTGAAAGACAGTGAAATTCTGTCTTCTAGCTGGTGCACATAAAATCATAGAATCATAGCATAGTTAGGGTTGTTAGTAAGAAATTCTTACCTTTTCCCCCTGTATTCCAATCCCTGCAGGACCTTCAGGACCTCTAAGACCAGGTAACCCTGGTTCACCCTTGAACAGAAAAATCAAAGCAGCATTTCAGAGTACTGTATAGACATGGTGCAAGATCAACTCTGTATTCACTTGAATAAGCTCATTAAAATCATAGATCTTTTGGAGTCAGTGGCAAAACTCCCACTGATGTCAGTGGACCCAGGATTTTCTTTCCATATTCAGAAGCAACCATTGTAAAACTCTGTGTGGAATGCATGAAGTAATGCATGTATGTAATCTTTATTGGAGTTTCTGAATTTAGGAAAATACCCTGATTGGAGGGCTATGGAAGGTTGCCTCTAGCCATTCTAGTGGTTTCGCTTCTGAGTTGCAGGGCACTTTGTGGATTAAAAAGATCCTAGAACTGTAAACAAGATAAGACACGTGCCCCTCCCCTTTCCACCCTCCCCCCCCCAAAAAAAAAAAAAAAAAATTAAAGGAAAAAGAAAAAGTTTTACCTAAAAAAGTATGTTTGAAAGAATTTCTCCTCCTCTCCCACTCACCCTCCCCACTGAAAAATGTGCTACTTTTCCGCTTGTCCATGAACACTCTCTCTTCTAGGTTTGGGTATCAGCACAGGGAGAACAGTAGAAATGCTTGGAGGGAAACAGGTAGACTGCAGAAAAAGATGAACCAACCTTTTGTCCTGGGGCTCCATCTTCTCCTGGAAGACCAGGCAGACCTGCCAGTCCTGAAGGGCCTGGCTCACCCTGACATCAATAAAAAGTCCTTCTATTAAATGCAGGTTTCATACTACTCTTTCTCTGAATCAAGGAAATCTATCTTTAAAAGTTCACTTAACTGTGTTTATAGCAAACATTTATGTGTATGAACCCAAATCTTGCTGGTTTTCTATCAACACAACTCTCTCATATCTGGAACAATCCTATTGTCAGATTGTTTGAACTGTAAATTTTGTCCGTGTGATTGATATTATTAGCTAATAATGCTCCAAATCATTCTTAAAAAATAATGCCATCATTTCATGAAGTGGCAGCATTTGAAGTAAATATCAAATAGAGCTGACTGTGACATGACGATTGACATTTTGCTGGTGAGTATCAGTGCAAATCTATTAATGGCAGTAGAATTCTTATCTGATTATTTCTGTAAGGTTCAAGAGCTTGACCTGATTCTAGATGAAATAAGATCATTTGCGGTCAAATATGTTCACTCAGCATTACCATATTTTGTGAAATTAAAGAAAGAAATTTAAGAGTTTCTTTCCTTTTCCAACCGGTGTCCCAAATCCCTAACAAACAAAAGCAAAACCAGGATAGTCCACCATCACAAAAGTACTTTTTCATCTATTCCCATATTTTATGTTAATATGGTTGTTAATGACATAGGGACTGGTTAATATCTTGGTCACTTCGGCACTCAGATAATCTAGTTACTTGCTTAGAGTTTCCTTTCCTCTAAGCAAGAGTGCTTTCAACCTCGTATCACAGCTTGTGTCCCATTTGAAGGTGTGAGGATGTAGCTGCTGCTCTATTACATCCTATCCTGCATGAAAAGGGAAGAAGCAGCACAATAACCACTGTTCAGTGCTTTTTTTCACCAGCTCTGGCTATAGCTGAGCTTACGCTGGGAACTGTGAGTTCTGGCAACTGTTCAATATTCTTGATGGTATGCTGGACAGAGCTTTAGCTGAGCTGTATGCAACTCTGACTTGAGCACTGGCCAGGCAGGTGGAAATTTTCAGTCACTACTTTTGTACAGAACTGGGGTATTTAAAATGTTCCTATTTCTGGAGGTTATTGAAAGTCTGTGCTAAAAATTTTGAAGACTAAGAAGCTAAATTTGATTTCTAAACTTATTTTTATGTGCCTACAGAAAGGATACTCAGGAAAAACAAATTTCAAATTCAAATAAATAAATAAATAAAATAATTCCTCTATTAACAATGTACCTTAGAACCAGGTTCTCCAATACCTCTTTCTCCTGGCACTCCAGTCTCTCCTGGCAAACCTTGTTCACCCTGAAACAGAAATTAGTTTTTATAGCATTATAATGGAAAAAATACAGAAGCATATTCTTGGGTGCTTACATTTAAAAAAAGATTAGTCTTTAAATTCTTGAAGATTTTTGTCTTTAGTATGGTGTGTTAAACAGTTGGGCACAAAGACTAGGAATCTGTAGCATGATTTGAGCTGTCACCAAAAAGCTGTTGGTGGAAATGATTAATGCTGTAAATCTCTAATTATATGTCTTTTCCTGCCAAAGTAGCTGGTATTTCAGGAGCGTATCTGACATCCACAAACAATGCAGCTTTCTCTTTCTTTATACCAGTGGTAAAGCATATCCCTGTACAATCACTTAAAATGCAAAAGGTGATCACTGATGTTGCAAAATACTTTACCTGGCAGGAACCCTTGATGCTTAGACCTCTAGTTCCTTTATACTATGCTTTAATAGCCTTCAGTCATTCAAAACTTTCATCACCTCTTCCAGAAAATCACTTTACATCTTCAGCCCAAATACTTCAAGGCTGACATCTTTCTTTAACAGTCCTGTATTTTGCTAATCAGTCAAGGCTGAATTATTCTGCCAGTTTTCTTAACTGCTATATACAGTAAATACACAAAGTCAGGTGTGACAACAGGCAGCAGAAGTAACAAGACAAGCAGTAGGTCTGTAAAGTATGTATATTACCTTTCTGGAATAGAAACAGTACAGTGAGGATAAAAGATGATATTGAAATTTTGGTGGTGTTCTGTGTAAAGTGCAACTACTTTTTGGAATTGACTCACTATATCTGCATCTGATATAATGAAACTGCAAATTCAAGGCAGACAACCCTTTCTATAGAAGTGTATCGGACAAAGTACAGTTCACTATCGGGTATGTAGTACCTCAAAGGTTCTGTGGTGAACCAGGCCAAAACCTAACTAGATAGCTATGATATCTGTTTATCAAGACTTTTCAGTGGAATAGGATCTGCTGTACAGTTTGATAATATTAATAAAGAAAATAATTTCCTGCAACTATGTCAATACTTAGATTAGTATTCAGTACTTTAACAAGGATAAGGATAGAGACAGAGCATTTCTTAATCAGGAAATACAACAGTAAAAACAGCACAGTATCTTCTATTTCAGAAAACTCCCTAACCTTTGGTCCAGGTAGTCCCTGTCCTGGTAACCCTCTGGAGCCGGGTGGTCCTTTTGGGCCCTGAACTCCCTGAAAAGATTGGTTTATTATTAGAAAGAAAATATTATCTGTTATTACATATTTAATGTGAGGTGAGGGGTAAGTGAAAACTGCACCTTCTCTCCTTGAATTCCAATTCCAGGTAATCCAATTGGCCCAGGTAAACCTGGAGGACCAAATTCACCCTGGCAAACAAAGTACAATTGCTTAGTTATGTAAAGATACAGAAACAATCTGGGACAGCTCCTGTGTCAGTATATGCTGATTTAAATTCCCTTTAATCAGTGAAGTTGGGGATCTGACCTTTTGTCCTTCATATATACATTTATTCCCTGCTGGTTCAGTGGCAAACAACTGCTAGTCTTTTTATCCCTTTCTAAACCTTAACTTTCCCACAGAATCAGATGCTTTTTGTAACATTTCCTATTTTAATATGAAGAGATGTTAAAATAGGTTGTGAGAGTTTATTGGGCATAAATCTCTCTACAAAATACCTTATTATCCGGGCCCTATTGTAGGCACCTTGCCTCATTACACCTTTTGTTGTAAATATCAACCCTGTATTATGTAGATTTACTGGCACTTTGTTAACCTCCTGGTGTATTTACTGCTCACCTTTTCACCTTTTATGCTGATGCCTGGAAGGCCACGAGGGCCTTTTGGTCCATCAAAACCACGGTCTCCCTGCATGAAAAAATAATATGTTGTTTACTGTAGAAACACACATCTGTTTTCTCTGAAGTAACTAGAGACACTGTTTGCTCTGTCATTATGAAAAACAAAATAAGAACCAGAAAACAGCTTCTGAATCTGTTTTCCAGGATGCCAAAGAGGTCAGCTTTTCAAATGAGCTTGAAACTGCTGATGAAAGAGCTGAACAAGCTTTTTTTTAATCTTTCTGCCCACCTCAGTTGCTTAAGATCCTGTCCTGCTTTCCCTCAAATCAATAGCAGAACCACAACTAATTTAAATGTAAGCAGGGCTGAGTAATGAGACTAAAACAAAGCTGAATTCTGCTTATTTGTCTAATGGGTTAATCTCATTAAAGTGTGGCAATGAGGATCTGGTTCTCACTAAGAATTTTGTGAGGATAAAGACCAGGCCAAACTGTATTGTTGCCTATTTCTAAATGTCATTGTCTTTCGAAATGTTTGTTTACAAAAACAGTACTCTTGGGGAAAATGAAGGCTACTAATAAAGACATAAATATTGTGCTTTCTTGTACTTCCGCTAATAGAACATGTAAAGACAGATGTTAGCTTGTGTAAATTGTCACAGAATCACCCAAGACAATGAAGTGATGTCCCAGACAGGTCTCTTCTCTCCCTTGTAACTGATTCCACCATTTTAACTAGAACACCTGCCTTCATTTTCCTTTTTACTGAGCTGTGAGCTTGTAGTAAAATTGTTCAGAAGAAAGCAACTGTAAAATTTACTTTAGATTAATAAATCACCTGTTTAAAATGTGCTTAAACCAGAGAGCTGACATACTTGGCCACTGTAAATAAGACCAGATATATGTATAGACTCTGTTGATACATGCTTGATGCCAGATTAGATTTGGCAGTAAAAAGTACCACATTTCAATGGAATCAAGAGTTCCAATAATGCTGGCAGACTTCCAATTTGATTATTTTATTCTGCCTATCTATCTCAGTCGCTCAATACTTGTGGCTAGATCATGCAGTCTTCTGTACTTGTTCCCACTGTGCATTGTGTTGCTGCTTATTAGCTGTAGTGTTTCTTCCCATACAAATTGGTATTTCAGTGGCAATGGAGTGATCACTAAATACTTTTTCTTCAAATCATTTTTTGTTTGCCATCAACAATGAAGTTAGACAAGTCATATAATCATAAAATACATACTGGATGTTTGAAGATTCTATGTTGCTAGCTGACCACAGTATTGTGCTAAGCAAAAGCACTAAGATTTTTAGTAAAGACACATCTGGGGCCTGCATCTGTAAAACAATTTTTTATTGTTTTCCTGACAAAAATTGCCTTGGTGCATGCATAGCTCATATACAAGCTGTGTCACTTTGTTACTGTAAACAAAGGTCAAAGTGACAACTTAGCCTGGGAGCTGGTTTTCAGCAGTTGGCAAAAGGGATTAGCACTGAGTCCACCCATGCAGGTGCAACTACTACTGTCATTACTTTCACTGGATCTGAAAATTAGTAACAGCAGCTTTCTTTTCCCACAAACTGAATTTAGACTTCTGCTAAAAGGCATAAATCTGTGGCTAAGGTATTTCAGAAGCTTAGAAACCTGTCTTCAGTGACAGCAAAGATCTCTAAGGATTTAGAAAAGAGCATCAATGACCCCTAAATTTTTCATCTAGGAATCATTTGTACAATATTTTATTTAAAGTCAGATGCTGGAGGCTGTTTTAAAATTATAGCTGGAATTCTTTTCAGGCTTAGATCCCACAAATCAAGCATCAGGTGAATTAAATATCGACTTTACAGGCCCCAATGACTAGCTCTGTCTAGAAGTCATGTTCAGACCACCTGAATTCTATGAAAATATATTGGGTTAACTGATGCCAAATGTTAATATTAAGTTAGAAGCTACTTTCTCAGATTCCTGTGTTTTCTATGGACTTGTTTTGGCATGTATTCATTTAATGGTACTGCTCTGGTCTTAAAATTCTTCAACTGCTGTACCTTTGCTCCTGGAAGCCCTTCTCCTGGTGAACCTCTTTCACCTTGAACACCTTGTGGTCCTTGAGGCCCCTGTTAATGTATGTTTGAAATGGCTTAGAATATGTATTAATCACTCAAATCAAAAGCAGCAAGTTCTATGTCATTGTCAGTTTCAAGTATGTCTTTAAATGTTAGTGTAGTTATAACTTGTTAAAAATAATACAGTAATACGATATTCACAGGGAATAAATGATGAGTATTCTGGCCTGCAGCAATAACAAGGCAGACAGTTTTACATTTCTAGTTACTTATGAATCACAGGTTATGTAGCTGAAGTTCCTATTGCTTATACTTCCTAAATCTTCACTCCCTAAACTTGAGTATGGTTCACAAATTGTTACCAATCCTTATTAACATTACCAGTACAACCATGAGAGACAGGGAGAACCGGATTAAAGACCATGGACAGCAGTACTGAAGAAGATGTAGCTGTAGAGAGATCTGACTGTAATTGGTGAAGGGAATAGTAACATGACTTTCTCTTTTTGAAAGCAGACCTGATGGGAGCACAAGGAGAAAATAAGGCAACTAAAACTTTTCACTAAATGGAAGTCCAAAACCTGTGCATATTGAGCCTGCTTCACAGTATGTTCCCGCATCTTTATTTTTCCCTCTGGTTTATTCCTTGAGATTACACACACACACCACAGAATGCCAGTAGATTTGGCTCTGCATAAATATGCTTCTGTTTCTTCTGCAGAGAGCTTCAAAATTATGCATGGTTCTTAGGTTACACTGCATGCAGTCATAAAACTCCTTTGAAGCACATACACTTAAAAGTAAATTAGAAAAACACCCTTAGTATAATTTAAAAATCAGAATCTCTTATTATACCAGTACAGCGGTTGTGGCTAATAAAGATGCACACCACAGGCACCTTTTACTCCACAAAGTGGCTCTTTTCTCTACGCTGTTACTGAAGAGACTTGGGAAGCATTGCTGCCCCACTTTGATTGTCACCACTTGCCTTATTAGTAATGCTCTGTTCTGTGGGCTCTTCAACGAGAACTCCATCCTCTCCAGAGGTGTATTTTCAATCAGGCATGAGTTCAGTTTCCAAACTGTCTTTCTATTTTTCCTGGGAGCACCTCTTTTGAAATTATTATTACCTTTCCTTGTCTTATGAAAAAACTGCACAAAATTTCGCTCTTGTGGTTGCACTAGAGGTCTTTCAACCAAAAATTAGTTTGAGTCTGCCGGATTGTAAACAGCTCAGTAAAAGATGCTGTCTGACACTTTGGAAAAAAGCAACCTTAAAATTGGTGTAATTGTTTTCTGAATACCTCAAAGAGGTTGAGTTTACAGCCACCGGGAGGAGGAAGGGAAGGAAAAGAAGAAAGAGACTTCAGGGCCAAAACTACTATAGAATCTGAAAGTATATATATTTATATATATATTAATTTCTCTCACTGTTATTTCTGTAAAGGCAATACTGGTCAAATTGTTACCTGTGACCACCTATGCAATCTGAATATCTTTAAGAAGGTTGTTTAGGTTTGACTGTTTCTAACGTTACAGTGGTTGAAACAGTCTCTCCCTCAAAGCCATGCTGATGTGAATGTTCTAATGATACTGAAAAGCAGTCAACTTTGAAGTTACCACATGCAGATTTTAATCTATTGGGAACAGATTTATTTAAATATGTATGTGGTTTTACATAAGGTGGTATTTTTCTTAGCTGTTTCAGATATTAAGGTAATTAGAAAAGTTAAGGAACTGGAAACATTCCCAGTTTATTGAGGGAAATGAAAGTCAGACAATGTAGAACGTATGGGAGTGAGAACTAGTGGAAGAAAGAAAAGAGATGGTATTATTTAACACACATATATCCTTTTTAACAGAGAAGCACTAATAATTTTTCCTTTCTGTCCTGCTTCCCTCACACCAAATGAAAAATAGACATACCGTAAGTCCTGGCTCACCAGCTCCAGGTGGGCCAACAGGGCCTGGTCTTCCTGTCAAACCGATGTCACCCTTCAAACAAAGATGTGTTTTGAAAATGCCCGATTTAGATATTTTCATGTGCAGAGCATATAACAACTCATCAGGCATTCTGTGCCTGAAATAATTGATGTAGGGAAATACAGGAATGGCAGAGAAAATCTGTGTCCTCACAGCCATAAAGCATACAAGGCCCAACAGACACTGAACTGGTGCAGTTTCACAGCATTAGGATACAGCCTCAATTCTGCATTGAGAGAAGACAATGTTGAATCTAAATGGCTAATTATTCCCATCATATTCCTAGTACGTCATGTATCACTTACTGTCCTTTTCCAAGGAGTTAAAATTTTTATCATAGTGCTTTTTTCCTTATGCCAGTCATCCAAACCAACAAGCCTGTTTTTCACAGGATTTTTGTTTAAGACTATGTATGCATTTTACTCAGGCATACACTGCTTGGCTTAGTTATGCCAAGCGTAGGAACTACTGTAAAAAGTCCTTTGAAGTACATTCTTAAAATGTACTTTCCACCCTTCTCCCCTGAGCAGTTTTGATCAACATACAAAATACCTTTCCAGTACCACAAAACCAGCATTTGGAGGCTCAAATTTTCTCATCACCAGCAAGTATAGTCTCTCAGCTGTCTTGGTTTTCATTCTTACCTTACAATACATGTAATATAGAAGATGGGAGACACTTGTACCTTTGGGCCTGGCAGTCCTATTCCAGTCTCTCCAGGCAAGCCAGGTGGCCCAGGGAGACCTCTTTCACCCTTTTCAGAGAACAAAAAAATAAAGAGTTCTGCTTATAACATTAATGTTTAACATTTCTGTGTCTATGGAAATCAGTTTAACACAGGTTGTAAATTCATTTTTTGTGTATCCTGACTTTCAAGATACACATATACTCTTTGTATTCTACAAGGTTCTAAGAAAGGTCTTCTTCTTACGATTTGCTAGCAATGTCACATTAAACTGCATTCCCTGCATGAAGGGTATGGGGTATAAGGATAAAAGCATTATTGTTGTGAGGCTATATTAATACTATTAATACCTTTTAACATTAAGACAGAAGAAATAATGCAGTTCTTGCCTTTGATCCTTGCAGACCTTCAGGCCCTTGGTCTCCAGATTGTCCTTGTGGACCCTATTAAAACAGGAGGGATTTAACGAGATTTTTTCAAGCTTTTAGAACATGGCAGCTTGAAAAACAATTTCTAATTTGCTGTAGTCTGCACGAAAATTTGAGTTACAAATATTTTAAAACTGAAGCTTTCCATTCTGATGCATATATAGACTCAGTTACTCAGCTTACTTGGAGTTGGATCTGGTAACTGGGGGAGAGAAATTTTCTCTCCCTTTATTTGAATGCAATTAAAGGTAATATATAGTCAAGATTTACCGAAACATCCCAATGCTTAGGCCTTCAGTCCAAGAGTATTGGGATGAAAAAATACGAATGTTTCCATGTACTTCTGTGAGATAAAGAAATAGTTAAGATACTGAATGGGAAACGAGCGATTTTGGTTTTTATGGAACTGTATTGGCTGTAGTGTTTGAGACTGAATGAATTATAAGGATGTTTTATTTGTCTAGATTGCTCCTCCAAATTCTTCTTAATTTTGCTGGTTAAGAAGATTAATTTTGGATGCCTTGAATTCAGTGACTCAAAGATTCTATGACAGTGGTATGATATTATTTCATACTTTTTCATACTATTTCGTAGCTTTGAATCCAAGGGAACCAGGTATTGTTTGATTTATAGTTTTCTTTTTTTTTTTTTTTACCTGTAGCCCTCTTGCTCCTCTGGGGCCTACTAGACCTTCCGGACCCTGAAAGGCAAGTGGAAAAAAGGATACATTTATGTATACTTCGATTTGGTCACAACCACTTTTAGAGAACTTTTTACTAAAGTATCTTACTTAGATGTCTTTACATTAAAGTAAAAAGTAAAATCAAGAGAAGCTCAGCAGCCAGCAAGTGTTCAATAAATAGTTTAAAAACTGACTGTGGTAATCAGAATGCAGAGTAAATATAAACAGAGTTAATTATCAAGGACCAGTAATACAGGATTAAACTTATTTGTTTCATTTAAAATATTCACAGCAATGACACACCAAATCTTGACAATTGGTGTTAGAAACCTTGATTTCATTTTCACCTCTCATTTCCTTTGCTTACTACTTGAAGTCTTCTGCCTCTGTTAAAGTCAAGCAGAGCTTTAGCATTGTTATAGACTGGCTTAAGTTTGGGCCCCAAGAGGAATCACATAAAATATAGAAGGAAAATATAGAAGATATATGGAAAAAATATAGAAAAATATATAGAAAATTTAGAATATATTTAGAAAATATATTCTAAAATATAGAAAAAATATAGAAAATATAGAAGGAGCTGAGAAAGTTACTGAAAATGGTATCCTTGCTTACTTCACTTTTCTTAAACTGTCAGATGTTAATTTCCCTCAGCCTTGGAATTAATATTTGTCTTAAATCTATCACCATGGTTGTTACAGAGGAAACTGTAGTTTTTCTTTGTTTTAACTGTTTGCTGAAGGCATAACAACCTTTTGGCTACTTACTCTGTCTCCTTTTATCCCTGGGTTTCCACATTCGCCTCTTTCACCCTGGAAAGGAACAGGAATATTTATGAGGTATATTAAGCATATCATCCTTATTCTTTGGGTGCTTTAGTTGGACACCTAAATGATCTTCTATTCAGGACATATTATAGCATTTGTGCAGTAAGTTCATTTTGGAAGGAACACATCTTTAATTAGAGCTTGTGCAGCAGGTGGTAAGATGATGTTATTGTTCATTACTGGTATTTATAACAAATACAGCACAATACATAATAAATAAGAATAACATCAAATATCTGTGTGTAAGCAGAAGTTCTGACTGAGAGTAGTACCTTCTCTCCTTTATATCCAGATTTCCCCTGGGAAAATAAAAAAAAAGCAAAGCAGGTTGTGAGGATATATAACCCAAATGTAAGCATGTATTTGCACTACTAACATTCTACTGTCTAGAAGCATTTCACGTACTGAAGATGATCTCTGATAAACATGGCAATATGACTCTAAATACTGAAGCTACTGGTCATGATAGATACTGTTTTATGTGTGAACAAGCTTAGTCAGGGATTTTGATCATGTAAAAGCAGATCAACTAGAGTTCATATTTCCATCTTATTGAGGAACATGCTAAAATAAGAAAGCAAGAAAAAAGTCACTAATTAAAAAGGATGTAGTGAACAGATAAGAAAATGTAAAGTAGACTGATTCATATGTGAATGAATTCAGAGTTAAGCAGTAAGAGGCTGGTCCTACAGTTACTTCCTTATATGTATTTTGTTCGATTTTTTCATTGCTATGACACACTGGATTCTTTATTTGCCAAATGAAAAATTCAAACTGACCCAAAAAGATGCAGGCAGCGTGTCCATTTCTGGAAAGTTCTTAGATTATTATATCAGAGCTTTTCACACTTTTTAGGAGGACTATGCATTATTAGAGAGCATTTTCTAGATCACTCTTATAAGAAGGAATTATTTCTTTTCTTTAAGCAATGATAATGTTTTCATTTCTAGTGTTAATGAATCATTAGCTGGTAAACCAGAATGAATTCTAATCTTTTTTAAAAAAGGTATTTTGCCTTGAAGGAACACTAACTGCTCATGGGAAAAGAAGGTAAAAAATCTTTTTTTACCTCTATTCCATCTCGTCCTGGAATTCCATTGAGACCTGGCTCCCCCTATGAATAATCCAACATCAAGAGCAGTGAAATCAGTATAAGATAGTAGTGTCCTGATTAACTGATTAGACATCTCAGTGCAGTACAGGCAGCATACCAGCTCCCTCTTTTTACTGTTTCATGATTTTATACATTAGATATAAGCTTTTAATTTGTAAAGAATCTCAGTCTTTACTATATCAAAAGGGTGTAGGTGAAGTTTAAAACACTCACAGGTGGAAAGTACATGGGCACTATTAGGATAGTCTTTTTATATTAATGAAGTACCAACTCTTTCTCCTAAACCTGAAAAATCACATCACCTTTGTTCCTTTCAGGCCTGGAGCTCCATCATCACCAGTGCGACCCTTTTTACCCTGAAAACAATGAAATAAAATTAATAAAATCCTGATACGTTAGTCAACTAATCTCGTTTTACAATATATACACTTTTTTACACTTTTTTTTTTTTTTTATGTTTAGGATATTTGCTTCAGCCTCTTGCTCTCACTCTTGTGAGAGCGCTTTTCGAGAGCTTCTCAGATATTAATGTTTGATTTGGGGCTAGTTAGATCCACCTGGTCTGGTTGTCTCATTGTAAATAACAGGTGAATTACTGTTCCATACAGGAAAGTTGTTCCTTCCTGCCTTTTGAACTGCTGTGGCTAAAAGGAGAGCCTCAGCACATCACACTGCTCTTTTCAGGAGTGTCTGATGACATTCTCGGGTCTCTCTGTGGATTTCCTATTGGTATGACACTTCCATGCAATGTAACTAGCATTGAACATTCAACTTTTGATGTCTCAGGATTTGGGTTCAAACAATTTCCTAAAAAAAAGATCCAATAATCAAATAAATCTTGATTTACAATGTTTATTAGTTATTTGAGAAATGACAGCTACTTACAGCAGGGCCAGGAAGGCCTCTTTCCCCCTTCTCACAGTTACATGTGGCAGCCTGGGGACACTTTGAATGAAAATAGTCCAAATCAGCACATTTTAATAAAAGGGATAGAAAACACATGAACATTGCTTTTAAGTTACTGTATGTAACGACATGGTTATATTTACCTATTTTACAGAAATCTTTTAACTGTCAGTTTACCACTCATGAGGAATGTGTTCTCTTACACTCCATCCAAAAACCTTATCATTCCTACTCTTGGAATTTCAGTCATCTTGGTAATGGCTTTACCTCCAAATTATTCACAAGGTCAGTTTATTGGTGTGCTGTGTCTATGACTATAGATTTGGTTTGATTACTAGTCACTGCAGAGATAGCCAAGACAATGGGGTTAGAGAACATCTTACATCCTTGTTCCACTTCACTATACGTAGGATAGATCGCAGTTTAGCTTTAGCTTGATCCATAAATAAAACATGTTAGGGCTGTATACTTTTATGTAGTTAATGCAATTCATTGTAACAGCTTATAATTGTTCTTTTTCTTCTGCCATCTCTACTGTCATGTGTCTCAGATATCATTATGATATGTAGGATCTTTTTGAAACTTTAAAACCATTACAGAATACAGAATTATTACAGCTGCTGGGGTAATTTTTGGAAGAGGAATAAACAATGTTGTTTCTATTTTTGGTTTTATTATTTATTAAACTTCCACTAGATGTCTTGAAGTGAAGGGTTTAACTATCATTCTTACCTGAATATCACAATTAGTAACAATTTGTTTTCCCATGATAACACTGAATGTCTTGCTACTTCAGCATTTGTTTTGACAAAAATCAACATGCCAGTGGAAATGAATGAAAAATAAAGTGCTTTAAGTTTTGCAATCATTCAGAATATTTACCAGTTTCCTTGAGCTGCTCATCAGAACAGTCTTTGTCTAAGTGTACCTGAAGTAGGACTAACAACTTTAAAAGGAAAGTTAACATTAAAGTTAACACCATCTTCAGTCCCCCAAAATGGCAGCCAGACCTACCAGTGGCTGCAGGCAGGGTGACACAGTGTGGACAAACTGGAAAAGTGCAATGGTTGAGATTTGTTCGAGTTCCTTCCTTTTTTAAAACTATTAGGAAGAGCATTATGGGCCAGACCTGCACCACATTCAGCTCTGTGTCATGTTTTCTTATCCACTGAGTCTGTTGGATGATGTGCCAAGACATATCAGCAAATTCTCGCTAACCTCAATGCTCACTCATTGTTCTTTTTCAACTTCGAAAATTAGGAGGGAAAGTAATTGACATTAGGGTAGGAAATCGAAGCTCTGTCCTATAAACGTAAAAGCATGTTTTACTTGAAGGCAATCCCATTAGACTCAATATTTCACCAACTTCCTGAACTATCAGTTTTCCTGAATTATGTTTCCGTATAATTGTAAATGTTTGTATTAAGCAGTAGATCTGTACAGGAAAAAAACCCAAACAAAACAACTTACCTCTTCCTCAGAGAGATCTTTCTGTAAAGACAGATATTCAAAACAACATTAGAAACTTAAAGTCATAATCCAGCTCTACAGGAAGGACACTGAAAGATTGTAAAATAAATTGCTTCAGTAACTAGTTAATTAAAGTATGCAATTAACATATTAACTAACATTAATTAAGTTTTGATTTCTGAGAAACATTCTAGCAATCTCTCCATCCTAGAAATTAATTAAAATCATTAAATTCCTATTATAGATTGTTGACTGCACAAATCACTGACTCCCCTTGTCCAGCCACTGTCGTTTGCTAAAATTACATTGGTAAACAGACCTAAGCCAACATAGTATCTGTAGCAGGTGTATGGGAATCCAGAAACTACATTGTTTCTGAAGTCCTGAATAGCAGCAGCTCTCTGGTAGAAGTAAATGACACACACTCTACACTTGCGAAAATCAGAAGCTCTTCTAAGCATACTATCAGGCAAACACACAAAGTGAGAACAGTCAGAACACCTTAGAAAAGCTTTGGCTTTAACAGTGATTGTATAAAATTATCATCATTGAATTAGCTGTTATTTTTTAGATCTCTAGAGCTGAAACACCCACATGTATTCCTCCCACTTTATACAACCGATGTAGTCGCTTGAGAGGACATAAATGTGTTGATGAGCAGCAACACAATGCAGATCTCTAAAAGTCACATGTATACACATATTTATGCCAAAGCCATTATTTAAATCAGAGAGCACCCATATTCTCAAAAGCAGGAACTTGTGATGGCCAGTTTCAAACAGGTAAAATAAAGGGTGTTTAGACACTTGCGAGGTGGTTGCTGTCATACAGAAAGCAATGGTAATACCAGAGAAGAAGGGAAGGGTGATATGCAGGGAAACCAATGCAACAGTCTGCAGAGTGGCAGACTGCTGCAGTGCAGGACAAACAGGAAGACCAGCTTGTGTACATACTCAAGACCTGTACGGGCCTGCATGACCCTTAGGTGTCAGTTTCACTGCCAAAGTCTCCAGATACAGGAGTCTCCTGGTATTTTATATTTCTGTGCATGCTCAGATCAGGACTTCATCTGCAGCTTGTGTCACCAGATCTATAGGCTAGAGGATGACTGTATTCTCTATACTTGACAGGGAATATTTTTTATAAATTAAGTTCATATGCAGAAAAGAGGCACCCAAGCAAAACTTCAAGCTCAATTTAAACATTTCCTCCTTATTATGTGGTAGGATTTCCATGGAAATTTAAAGATGTCTATCACCAAGTTCAGATTTTATCTAAATTGACATATCTCTATTAAGGGCTACAAATTTATTTTCACTTCTGCAGGAGCTGCAATTTTTGGTACAAAAGGCAATGTCACATTTCTACTTGCTACAGAAGAAAGCACCGGGATGTCAAAAATTGTTGTTGGTTTCTGTATATATTTTTTAAGAAAGGGGGTTTAAAATACTTTTATTGGGAGGAAAAACAGAAATATAAATAACTTTACAGTAAGTCTTTTGAAGTCTAATTTGGTTTCCAACTTCAAATATTTTGGCTGGCAAAATCTGAATGCTGGGGACAGAAATGAAACCTATACTCTGGCACAGTGGTCTTGTTAACAGGTGGGCCACTTTAACATGTAAAAGGTTTCTTCAATAGCATAAGCATTCCAAAATATTGGAAATAAGACCGTATACATATGTTCCTGTAACTATTTAAAATTCTTTCTCGTACATACCATTTCTTTGACAACTTTCTTCACAGTTTCTTTCTCCTGAAGGTTGAAAACAAACCTGGATGCTGGGACACTGGCCAGGAGCCGGAGCTTGGCAGCATTGCTGACCTCCTCAGCCACTCTGGTCATTCCCATTGTGAAAAATACAATTCCTTGATGTTTAGCATCAGCTATAGCTGCAAAAATATCTGGGTTTCTCGGATGGTCTACTCCATCAGTGAACAGCACAGCTACTTTAACACTACCTGGAGTCCCTTCAGTCATGTAGAGTTGTGTGAGGTTAGTTATAGCGTAAGTTGTGTAGGTGCCATGACCTATGTAGGTGATGGGAGCAAGGTGGGATTTGAATGCTTCAGGACCTTTCCAGTCATGGAAAGTTTGCTCTATGGAAACAGTGCTGCTGTACTGTAGTAAGGCCATCCTCCAGCTAAGGGTACGTCCAGAACTAAGCTGCAGACTTTTAATTCTGTCTACTGTTTCCAGTACAAATTTTTTCTGCTGTTCATGATTATAATCCTTAGCACTTTCGGAGCTGTCCAGTAAAAAAGAGATTTCCAGAATGCAGTCTTCATCTAGAATAAATAGGGGAGGTAGGTGAGTGGAGTGATTTCATACTAAACCCCATTCTACCCCTACCCTTACATGTATTTCAGGCTTCAAAATTGTGAGTGAAATTATTTTAAACATCTGTCATCACAAATGTGAGACCCTCATGAAGACAGAGCATACATAGGCTGAGGAATTTGCTCCAGAACAGACACCCCAGAGAGTAAGAAACTGAAGGTGAGGTTATGTCATGTAGTATAAAATGAGGAGCGTTGTAGTGGTTTTATATATTCATTATGTCCTCTTGCCTGATATTTCACTGAATACCCTACCAGGATGAGGACTGGGAAGGTGGAAGTCATCTACAGGAAAATGATCCTTACTGAATAAGACATTGGAATGTAATTTGACAGAGCTAGATTTTGTCCCTGATACTGACACAGTGACATAGAAGTTTTCAAAAGTAGGATCTGCAGAGTATTAATTTTCTGAACTACTGACATTGCTTCTATAGGCATACGGTTATATGGGCTATTGACAATAACAGGCTATCAGCCATATCACAGTAAAGCGCCAAAGTAATCTCTTTTTCTGAAATACACAAAATGAGATGAAAAGGATGGGAGTAGAAAGACAAAACTGCAAAAATAAGGCATGTGAAAATGTAGGATGAGGTGAGTCTAGCTGATTATAAGCAATATCTTAAAGGGCAAGTTAGCCACATAGTCCAGAATCCAAAAAAATGAATTGGGGGGTGGGGGTGGGGGGTGGGGAAGAAGGAGGAGAGAGAGAAGGGGAAGGAGTAGGAGAGGAAGGAACAAACCAACACTGTTTTAAACTGACAATATTCACCTTGATCACTTGGGCTGGGATATTTTTCTACAGTATTTGACAGAATGTGTTTAGGTTTTGCTCTTCTCAACCCATATCTTTTTTCTTCGCTGACATTTTCTGCTAAAAACTCATGGTGTTCAAGTATCCACAAAAGCCACCAGAATCTGAAGAACATCATTTGTTTGGTTTGTTTCCTAAACAACACAAATAATAATACAGAAGTACAGCAGTACGAGGGGAATAAAACATTTCATTTTGCTTTCATTTTGCTGCTAAGCAACCTTTCTTCAACAGGTTGCTTAGCAGGCTGTATCTTAAAATATAGTCCGTAAACCCCAGCTGATTTTATTTTCTTTTGGTAAGATCTTTTCCAAAATATGTAATAAATAATAAGCAAAGACATACTGGGGTGATTTTCAAGCATTCTGCATATCGTTCTAGCACATGACAAACTGCAGACAGATATTTCGCAAACACTTCAGTTCTCTCTCACTGCCTGGTAGCTGGTTGTTCATACAAAAAGACCTTCTCAGAATCCTTAACCTTGACTGTATCCATGTGGATGCAGTGTGAATCCCAAGTGTAATTCATAGAGGGGGTTCTGTTTTACATCTGCTTTTTCCAGAGCTGGCATGGAGAGAAGGAGGTACAGAAGCACACACAACTTTCCCCTGTTCTCTTTACTTAAGAACTGAGTGTCATGCATATGTCTTGCTATCACAGCCCCACTGTCCTCAGCAGTCCTACAGAGGAACGGTCAGAGGCTGCTGTCCTGGCAGTACCTGCTGTGCAGCCCTGGAGACATGTAGGCTCCACAGCTACCTGCAAGGCAGGCTCTCTTCTGCAGGGACAGGAGATGTTTGTCCTGGCCCCACAGACACACCCAGAGCACTCACAGGCTCCTCAGGGACTGACAAGTCAGTCCAGCCCCACTAAGGTTTCACCGTCAGCTCCTTGCAAGCTCTCCCCAGGAAAGCACAACCCATAGCAAAAGGGCAACTCAGTGGCAAGAATGAACCTGCCAGAAGTGAGTATCTCATAGAAGTCCCTAACACAGCCATATCTGCAAGGTTTCTTGGCTTCTACTAGTTTAGGGCAGGAATTCTGGTGCCCACAGACACTGAGAGGACACGGGGTTCTTACCTTGATGTTCATAAGCAGAAGGCTCTGCGGATATGCAGGATGATGCCTTGGGCTTGCTGGCAGATGCACTGTCCCTGTGCCAGATGCTCTGTGAGGAAAGGAGGGAGAAGTTGGGCTCCAAGCTCCTGTGAGAATCGGTATCATGTGTCAGGAGGGGCCAGCAGCGAGAGGCTGAAAGAGGAAGAACAGCAGTCCTGGCTCCCCCTTCCCAACTCCCACCCACTCCTCTCTTCTCCCCCAGGCTATGCACATGCATCCTAGGTTTTTTCCCCCACAGCCATTTCAACTCAGAAATCCTCATTTGTACTTGCACATGTATGCAAGAGGACTGTTCTCATTCCAACAGACTTTCCTACACACCAGCCCAGTTGTGGTCACTCTTTTCTTTGATCACTATCACACATCTTTCACCCCTATACTTGTGCGCATCTGTCATGCTTTAGCACAGCAGCTTTTGGTACTAGGCATCATGCTTTCAATATCATCATAGCAGTCCATGTCTGCAGGATCTCTTTTAGACCTAAAGGATCTCCTAATAAAGAGGGATTCCCGCTACTGCTGGAGTAGAAAGATATTTACTGTCCCATGGACTGGGCCAACTGAAATGTCAGTTGCTGGTGAGATTGCCCAGCCTGAGGAGGTCAAAAAACAACTGAGCAGTCTGAAAGCTGTACAGTTTCTCCAGGCTTGTCTGTCACACCAATTCTTTCAAAGCCTGAAACAGCTACAGAACAAGTACTGGCACGTAGTATGCCGCCTTCAAAATCTGAGCTAGGTGCTATGGATCCAGAAGGCTGTGTCTTTTACCGGCATTTGCCGCGTGTCACGTACTTCTTCAAATATCCTTGGAAAGATTTTGCATTACAAACATACTAAACAAGTTGCTCTTCTTCATAAAAATACATACCTACATATTTTTGTTTGTTTGTTTTGTTTACTGTGGACCCATCATTTTCCACCTACATGCACACTAAGAAGCCCAAATGTTAACTGCTGTCTGCCTTTCCATCTTAAGTGTCCACTGCTCAGCCCACTTATGACAGTCACAGCCAAGGAGGCAGAGGTGACTGTAAGGAAATGATGCAGCTTTGGCTCCAGATTAAATAGGTGGGAGGGACTAGTAGGACAATGCAGCTGGATGCTGAAGCCATTTGCTATGGTTCTAACCCTGTTTTCTATTTTCCATCTTTGCTAGACATAATTAGTGCTAAATTGGTGAACTGGGATGTCTGAAGTGCAAATCTGCATATTGTATGGCTGCTCATCCTTACCTAAGGTGAAACTAGCTCAGATACAGCTAGTTATGCTACAGTTACAGCTAAGAAAGAATCTTGTTTCAAGGCTGGGAAGAATTGATGCTTATTTCTCTTCAGCCACTTTTATTTTTCTATGCTTACGCTGACATATTTAGATTTTTATTACAGCAGGGAATGAAAAGGCCATTTTTTGCCCTTTAGGGAATATGAACAAGTCAATGTTTAACTGAAGTAGATATAATAAATCTTACATAGCCCCTAAATCATACTGAGAAAAAATCTAATTCTAGCAAGAAAAAGCACGTTGACTATGGTTGGGATTGTGTGCCTTCCATAAGAAAAACATTGTCATTCTTTCATTTTTACTGCTAATTCCTATAAAACAGAGCTGGCAATAATTCCCTAATTAAAAACTCTTCTGCTTATATGTTTAGCAGCAAGTTCTTGGCTTCAGGGTATTTTCTTTTACTAATGAATGATTTACCCTCAGGACAATTTTTAGTTTTTTTTTTTCCAGGTGCAATTTTAAAAGCTTAGTGGGGCCTCCACATTTTTATACCTGTTTTGTGGAATGCATGGTATTATTCTGTCCAGAATTCCAGGTATGTGACATACCATACAGTACACTTGTAGACTTGCAATCTTCTGAAGTTGTGATGTTCTCAATACCTGCACTGTTCTTATGGTGACAGTTTATCAAAACATACATGATACCAATGTAAAATATAAATGCATTGATGCATCTAATATAGCTCCTAAAGGTAAAAATTAACAGCAAACTTTCCTGCCTCATTTACTACAAACTTTAGCAACTGCTTATTTAATATTTTAATGGCATTCTACTGTATGCATTTTTAAAATGGAGTGTCTTGAAAACTATGATTAGGAACATTCACCCTGTCATTTAAATGTTATAAATTTACTGCTAGAATTTTTTTTGCCTTTTTTTTTTCCTTTTTTTTTGAGGAATAAAAAAGCTTCCTATTTTGTCTTAAGGAATCTAGACATCAGATGCTTCAGCACACAATTCCATTTCTATTCACCTGATGTTTAAACATATTTAAGTATCTCAGATGTCTCTGGGAGATGACTGTACAGCTGAGCCCAGGTACCCCAGCTCACACATGCTTCCAACATGACAGCAGCTGGCATTAAGATTGGTAATCTTTGCAGGAGTCAAATACTGAAATAAATATAAAGGTTATGTTACAATTGCATCAACAGAAACTGAGGTCACAAATATTACTGCATATCCAGATCTTAAGATTTTTTGCATCACTGTTTGAAATCCAAGAGTTCGCGGCTATCTGATCTCAGCTTTTCAATCTGAAAAAAGAGGCCTAACATTTTTTTCAAAGAATAAAGGGGCATATGACGGCTATTTAAAAAAATGGCTAAATAGGCTACACTCAACCAAAGGGAATTCCATGTCATTTTAGAACCATAAGTAGAGATATCATGTAGAAAGATACACTCTTTCTGTGAGTGAGTGTGTTTAAGCACTGTTAAGAAGGGAAACCAAAGTGATATTACACCCTTTTGTCACTGCTGTTATCGTTGCATACGTAGTGACAGCTTCAGAGCTGCAGGAGGTTGCAAGGCCACTTTGAAGGGACAATGAAGGAAGATTCAGGGTTTACAGATGCCAGTTGCCATAGTGTAGCATGACCTCTTTTGCCAGCAACAGCCCTCACTATCACTTCCCAATGGGCAGAAGTAGCAGCAAGCCTGACAGTTCCAAACATCTTTCCTGGTGCTCTCTTCTTTATCTGTGCATCCCCTCTGTGGGTGCCTCTTCCAGCCCAGTCTGCCTCAACTGTGACCAATTCATCCATTGTTTTAGCAAAATTCAGTACATTACTGAGAAGCCTTGAGTAATTTCTGATAAAATTGATTAACAATGTCTTCTAGCATGATAACATGTCACTAGGATGTGACAAAGCCCTGACTAGTCCTTCTTCAGCTGTCCAACAAGCCTGTGACAGGACTGGAGATGGAGTAATCATGAACCAGCATAGCTGGCAAAATATCATCTGAAGATTTTTATTTGCTAAAAGAATACTCAACAACCAGGGAGTCTGTTTTTTGGAGTAGTATGAAGCAGATAGAATATGCTTCCGATTTTCCTTCGCTCTGATGGTAATTTTTTTTGTCACAAAGAGCTTGACATGATGCTTCTGAAATGTGTTTCCAGTTTTTTGCCACCTTAATGTGAATAATGCACATATCTTGTCTGCTGTGAACTGTTAAAAATAATGCACATTTCACACAATCTTCTTCTAGTGTTTCATGGCCTCAAGATAGTCTTAACCGTTTAACCTGACTGCATCGTGTTGTAATGGTATTTCAAGACTGTTTATTTCATTCTACTACACACGTCAATACGTGACCAAAGTGCCCAGAAGAAACAAAAACCTACCTGACTTGAACTTGTAAAATAATGAAAGCACACCATTTACAGTATTTTGAGTCCTGATATTAAAGAGCAATGTTATAAAGAATAGGGTTCATAGTCCTGTAAGTTATATCACACATATGAATTTTAGGAAAAACAGTTCAAAAGTTCAAAGTAATCGAACTGAAAAACTTAAAGTCAAAGCTTCACTGATGATTGTAATTGAAGAAGGACAAAGTAGAAAACTGTACTTTACCTTCTGACTGCAAAATGTGTTCTAGTGGATTTGACAATTCAGGATTCAGGTTGAACAGTCAGCTTAGTATGGTAAGTCTTTAGAAATTGACTCTTATTTATTAACTGTAACTGCTGCAGTTTTAAAATGTTTTTAATGTAGACCTATGTTCTGTGACAAAACTTGATTGTTGTACATGAAAATGATCTCTTAACAGCACAGCCTTATAAAAACCTATAATGAAATCTCGGTGTATTCAAAGGTAGTGATGTAACTGTTCATTCCAGAAAGGACAGCATGTAGTCTGAAAGAGCTGATCAAAGCAAATCAGCTTGCTTGTGCAATGGAAAATGTAAGCACAGTCCTTGGTGGCAAAGATTTTAATTATTCTTTGGGACTGGAATGGTAAACACTTCCTTCTCTTTTGCAGCTGGTATGAATCTGGCTCTCCATTTCCCCTGTTTCTAATATTGCTCTTCTGCAACATTCTTCTGGACATGCAGTGAGAAAACTTAAACCCTAACACGGCACAGAAGGGAGAAGGCTGACTTCAGTACTTGCCCATTTTGTCTGTATACAATACAGCCAAAAGCTCACTCTGAGCATTTTGGTGGTAAGTAAGAGCATTTAAGTGGTAAGTAAATATTCATAATCTGTCTGTGTGTGATATCACTATGTTCACTTTTGGTTTGTTTTATTCTAATAGTTCTCCTTTCATCTATAGTGTCCCTCACTAGGAGATATTTTCCACCTTACAGCCAAAGTATGTAAACACCTCTATACATGAATAACAGTTATTTTCAAAAGTATTTGTAGTATTCTGCCTAACAAGGGAATGAAAGCATATAAATGAAAGGATACAGATATAGAATCATAGAATAGTTAGGGTTGGAAAGGACCTTAAGATCATGTAGTTCCAACCCCCCTGCCATGGGCAGGGACACCTCACACTAAACCATGTCACCCAAGGCTTCATCCAACCTGGCCTTGAACACCGCCAGGGATGGAGCATTCACAGCCTCCCTGGGCAACCCATTCCAGTGCCTCACCACCCTAACAGTAAAGAATTTCTTCATCATATCCAATCTAAACTTCTCTTGTTTAAGTTTTAACCCGTTACCCCTTGTCCTGTCACTACAGTCCCTAATGAAGAGTCCATCCCCAGCATCCTTGTAGGCCCCCTTCAGATACTGGAAGGCTGCTATGAGGTCTCCACGCAGCCTTCTCCAGGCTGAACAGCCCCAACTTTCTCAGCCTATCTTCATACGGGAGGTGCTCCAATCCCCTGATCATCCTCGTGGCCCTCCTCTGGACTTGTTCCAACAGTTCCATATCCTTTTTATGTTGAGGACACCAGAACTGCACACAATACTCCAAGTGAGGTCTCACAAGAGCAGAGTAGAGGGGCAGGATCACCTCCTTCGACCTGCTGGTCACGCTGCTTTTGATGCAGCCCAAGATGCGGTTGGCTTTCTGGGCTGCGAGCGCACACTGAAGCCAGCTCATGTTCATTTTCTCATTGACCAACACCCCCAAGTCCTTCTCTGCAGGGCTGCTCTGAATCTCTTCTCTGCCCAACCTGTAGCTGTGCCTGGGATTGCTCCGACCCAGGTGTAGGACCCTGCACTTGGCATGGTTAAACTTCATAAGGTTGGCATCAGCCCACCTCACAAGTGTGTCGAGGTCCCTCTGGATGGCATCCCTTCCCTCCGGCGTATCAACTGAACCACACAGCTTGGTGTCATCGGCAAACTTGCTGAGGGCGCACTCAATCCCACTGTCCATGTCACCGACAAAGATGTTGAATAAGATCAGTCCCAACACCGATCCCTGAGGGACACCACTCGTTACTGGTCTCCAGCTGGACATTGAGCCATTGAGCACAACTCTCTGTGTGGCCAACCAGCCAATTCTTTATCCATCGAGTGGTCCACCTATCATACTGATGTCTCTCCAATTTAGAGACAAGGATGTCATGCGGGAAAATATACTTTTAACATACTAAATATCTGACTGAACATTTGATAATATTGAACATTTAACTAGATCAAGAATACTCTTAAAATAATACCTAAACCAAATCTTAAAAATTTTATTTGCTACATTGGTGCCTATGTAAATGTACTTAGACAAGTAATTCTTTTGAATTCGCTGTTGCATCTTGGTTACTTCCTATTGTAAGGTGTACTTTGCACAGCCATTTTCTTCCACCTGCCTGATTTTCAACAGCCTGATAACTGTAATTAGCAATACAAATCTCGCTTACACTATTCCTTTTTAAATACAGGAATTATGTTTTTCAGAAGTGGAAGCTCACATATTTTGATGGAGTTGCAGTAAGAAGCACATACCTTAATCTCACCCAGCACATTTAGAGAAGATATTGTCTGATAACTGGAAGAGGAATTACTCTGCTGGAAATATATTTGGCAATAACCCAAACTAGTCAAAGGAGTATTCCATACCACAGTTACCCAGAAGGCCCAGATTGCTGGTCAGGCCAGGCTGGGTATCAGTCAGCAGGTGATGAGAGAATGGCTATGTGGTACTAAGTTACCAGCTGGGCTTAAACCATGACATAAGTGTAATGCTAAGCTTGCGTAAATGCCAGAATTTGCATCTTTTGATCTGCAGATTGCATAAAGTGCTCATAAAAGTATGCATTAGACTCTGAGCTTATAGTAGTACTGGGCTAGTAAATGAACACTCAGAGCCCTTAATACACTAATAAGCTTTAATTGTTCTAACCAGCCTCCCATGCTATCCCTACCCAAGTCCCTGCCCATGCGTCTGAGACTCCATTTCAGCTCAGCCTGAGGCCATCAGTCTTAGCTCTAGTGGTGCTGTGGGATGTTGGTCACTGGCTCTGCCACAGCCCTGCCTGGACATGCTGACCTGTGGTTGATGTCTCATCATGTCTCCATAGAGGTAGGTGCCTGACACCCTGGGCTGGGGACAGTGGGCACTGGCTGAGAGACCCTGCTCTGCTGTTCTGCTGGGGTGCCTTTGTGCCTCCCACCCTGGGGATGCAGCTGCCATTGCTGCTCCTGACAGAGCTGGTGTCATTATTTACAGCTTGGCAGGAAGGCTGGTGGCATCTGAATGCCAGTGGGTGTCCATAGCAAATCCATCAGTGCGCCCTGTGTGAAACATCAGCCCTGTTGCACACCATTTGCTGGTAGCTGGAGCCATGGTAGGTTTTCACTCTCAGAAATTAGCAAAACTACCTCATTCAGAAGTTTTAAAAAAGATGAGTTTGTTTAAACATGTTTGTAATTGAAAACTTGTAGAATGTAAACAGCATAGCATTGCTTCTGTTAGGAGGAACTCTGATCTATTCGTCCATTCTATATGGTGTTCAAATGGCTTTTTCGTTTAGATGTGCCTGTAGCGTGCTCCATAAATATGTTTTTACATGTAGGTACACATTAGTGCAGAAGGAATCTGTATTTTAGCTTGGCAAGTCGAGAGCTTAATGAAATGCAATTGAGTGGTATTGCAAGATACAACAAACAGCAGTAGGCAGCATTTAATCCTGTCTATTGACTATTCTGAGCACTGAGCCAGCTGGTTCTTGCTTTTTAGCCTTAAAACTTAAGCTCAGAACCTGCTTTTGTGTCTGACTTAGAGGACTTTAGTGAAGGCATTACAGAAGATGTTTGAGAAGGTGGGTTATGATCCGTGGTGATAAACCGAACCTTGGTAAAAGCTAAACTGCCTTCGATATCGCGAGGAAAGTGAGCAGGTGGGACCGACTTCAGGGCTCGCCCTGCAAGCCTTTAGAGCCGGGCGGGGGGGGAGGGGGTGCGGCCATGACAGGCCCACGCAGTGGTGATCCCGCAGCAGTGCGTGCTGGGAGGCGTCCAGGCCTGAGGGGGGGACACCGGCTGTTCCCGCGGATTCCGTGAGGGAGCAACAGGAAGCTTGGAAAGCTAAATCTAATCGATTTGTTGGTGAGCTGGTGCATAGAGCTGGAACTGCTGCAGTACTTCTGCATACAACTCCTCTTCTGAGGGCAGCCAGCTTGGCTCTTCTCAGCAGTTTGAACTCCTAAGTTTGGGAGGCAAAAGGCAATTTAACCTGAGAGGAATGTTTTCACAGGAGTAGAGACAATAGATACTACTAGAGACAAAATGGCTAGTGGCTTTCTGCAGTAGAGACTTGGTTCCTACTGCAGAGTTGATTTACTAAATTGCTTAAGTATCTGATAATAGCCATACAATCCTCTGTAGGAGTGAGGGAATACAGTCTGAGGTGTGAAGCTGAGGGAACATGTGTTTTGAAATGCTTATGCATTAATAAAAGTGAAATGCTTATTCATTAACATATTCAGTGCTAGTATAACAAGGATTTTTATAGTGAAGAAAACATGGGTTCCTTTAGGTAAGAACAGGCTTATTGAAGGACATTAATAATTCTCTGTCAACATCTTCCAGTCGAAGTATTCTTCTGTAATCCTTTGTATCTAGCCTACCAAAAATCCAAGTAGACCTTTTTTTCTGGCTCTGAGGATTGCTATAGAAACTGAGCTATTAATAATGATGGGGTTTGTTTCAATGATATTTTTGTTTCAGTAATTTTTTATTTTTTTTTAGTTTATGTTGGTTAGGTTTGGAGCTATCCATGCTGAAGCTCCTGAATTCAAAGAAATGTGTTAAGGTAGTTATGGACTTGTTAGCTCTGTGTGCCAGAGAAGAAAAAAACTGGTAAGGCTCTGACGTATTCTCTTTCTTTATCTATACATAAAACCATATGATTGTTAGTTTAAATGTTAGTGGAATTTAAGATAGGATGGCATGTTTTTACAAGTTCTTAAGTCAAATGTTAAATAACTTATGCAGGTAAAACTTGCAGAAGTTTTGTCTACACCTTCTTTTTCATTATTACAAATACAAGATACCAAGAAGTCTGAAGGTTGGCATGACTTTGTATACTTTAATTGCCACATGAGCCTTATTATTGCCAACTGTAGTCAGAGTAGTATGTACTTCAAGGCCTTACTTCATAGTGAAACTTGTCTGCTTTACCTCTGAAGTGTAGATATTTTGAAGTGTAGACATGGAAAATAAATTTGCAAGTAATATTTGCAAGTAATTCAAGTGCTTTCTCAAATGCTGTTTGCGCAAATGATAGGAGTATCACTCTTAAAGGAGTATTTTCTCCCTCAGTGCAGGCTATGGAGTCCTTGTTAGGTATCTAAAGGAGACAGTAAGATGTTCCCTGTTTCCAGAGCTATGCAGAGATTAATTAATACCACATCAGTAACAAGGTGCCTTGAAAAAACCAGTGGCTTGTGTGCTTATTGAAGTTGAGGATACTTAGCTACTGAATAAAAATAGTCTAGTGTTTCAAAATTATTTCTGTTATCTTTACATGTAATTGCTGATTCAATGTGGGATAGTGGTAGTACGTTTTCAGCTGTATATTACTCAAGAACAGGGAGGACAAAAGGATAGTGTCATTGCACTTTCCCAGGTATATGTGCTTGTATCATATCTCTTGTAGGTTATCAGCCACTGCCAACTACAGACATGGACCCAATGCAGGAAAGAATAACTGCTACACAGAAAGTATCTTTACACCTTTATTGGTATTAGTAGCAAGCTTCTAGCAACTCAGTTTACATAGAGTAAAAGTAAATGTAACATTTTGCACCAGACATACATGGTACGTATATAAATTTTATACTCCAGTGTTATGTGACTGCTAGTGTTTTTTAAATCCACATGCTGTTATCCTGTACCTTTTAAAGAGCAATAGAAAAAAAAAAAAATAACAAAAACTACTGGTACTCTGAATGGCTTGTTTCGAAGTGGTTTGTGTTTAAGCAGGTGATCTAATTGACCTGCCTGCAGATATTTGGATGTATAGAGGCCACCACAGTACCACTATCCTGTGCTGTTGCTGAACTGAGTATCTTTTCAGCAATAGCTCTTCTGGATTCTTCACTGGAAATGATGCACATAATCCTATAGACTCTGAGTACTATGGTGGGGATTGCACTCGAAAGAAAATTCTCCTGGTAGCTTGTTTGTGCCTCTGTTGCTTTCTCCTGTTACTATTCATATGGGAAGCTGGCATACTTCAGATTAAGCAACTGACACTTCATAACTGGCATCATGTGCAGTATTCACATTCCATTTAAAATGATTTTGAGAGAGGATTTATTTGCATAATCTCCTCCAAATAGGATTACAAATAATTTCAAGATACTATTACTATTTTTGAAACCAATATACTGTCTAAGGAAAACTAACTGCAGCTCATACTCAGAATTCAGAGACCTTTGTCTCAGACTTTTCAAGGTATTGAAGTTTTTACTGGTTATGGGAAACCTACTATCTCTGAAAGAAGTGATTCTCGGGTGTTTTACCTGGTAAAATAGTAATGCCAATCCAGCGAAGTTGTATTTTAAGAGATAAAACACAACTTTGCTGAATTGATGATACTTTCCTACCTCTTAGTGGAGAACCTCATTCTGTTAGTCTGGTCTGTGCTGCCTTAGGGCTTGAATGCATTTGCTAAACTGCTGATAGTGAAATAATAAGCACTTGTGATAGCCTAATGATATTCGCATCATTCTGCCATATTGAAGGGTCGTGCTGCTGAGCATTTACCAAAGATGGGGCAAATGATAAAGAAGGAGCTTGTTGCTAGTATTGCAAAACTCCTCCATATCATCTTTGGATAAGCTGAAAACTTAACTCTATGTAGTTATGTCTGTCAAGGAGCAATGCATGGACAAAATTGTAACAGCTTGTATCTTTGATGGAGGATAAAATAAGCCTTTTTATTTTGAAGTATCTCACAAACTTATGTGACTTACCTGTCTCTCAGATTTAATGATACTCTCCCAGTCAAAACAGACTTGTGGTGGTCGTTTATCCCACCTGGCAACTGAACCCCACACATTCAATGACTGTCTTGCCACCCTGGTGGGCTCAGGGAGAGAACTGGAAGAATAAAAGTGAGATAAAAAAAGTTTAATAGGTAAAGCAAAAGCTGTGTGCACAAGCAAAGCAAAACAAGGGATTAATTCACTGCTTCCCATGGTCAGGCAGGTGTTTAGCCATACCCAGGAAAGCAGGGCTCCATCATGCATAATGGTTACTTGGGAAGACAAACGCGATCATTGAATGTGCCGCCCTTGCTTCTTCCTCTCACAGCTTTATATGCTGAGCATGATGCCATATGGTATGGGATATCCCTTAGACCAGTTGAGGTCAGCTGTCCTGGCCGTGTCCCCTCTTGGCTTCTTCTGCACCCCCAGCCTGCTCGCTGGTGGCGTGGGGTGAGAGGCAGAGAAGACCTGGACTCTGTGTAAGCACTGCTCTGCAGTGACACTGCTCCCTGTGTTATCAACACTGTTTTCAGCGCAAATCCAAGGCATAGCCACATAGTAGCTACTATGAGGAAAATTAGCTCTGCCCCAGCCAAAAGCAACATAGATGTCTATTATGGTATCGATGCTTTTGAGTAAAAGAAGAGAGCTATAGAAAGTAAACTCGTATTTTTCCATCTATGATCATTTTAAATGTGTTGTATATTCTACCTCCACAAGAAAACTACTGCCCTTGGTGTTAGATTGAAGTTCAATGCCTAGAACCTGTATATTAATGTTGCAACAAGTGAAATCAGTCACTAATTAATCAGTAACGCTGGAATCTAATACCATGCTTGCAGTTTGTAATCCTTGTAAATAGGATTATGTAGATATACAGAAAATAAATGCCCATTTCTGAAGTAGTTAACGTATCACAGTGTTTTAATATCAAAACTTCTTTCTACTGTCCTGGTATTATCATCTATTATTAACCATAATGATTAGAGAGGTGGGACTAGATTCTGTACATTTTTTTAAAGCCTGTGGTATTCTAAACTTGTTAAATGCATTTGCATAGTTGCTACAAAACATGTGACTTGTTAGATGCTCGTAAGGAAACAAGTAAGTTTATATATAGTGTGAGTTTTGATCTGATTTATTTTTATACTATGTAGGCTATAGAAAAACTGAGACTTTTCGAGTGGTTTTTAGAAGTGAAGGCTGAAAGCCTGGAGTAGAATCTCACTGTGGAATCTCAATTCTTGAAAGTCAGGTCAGTGTACCAAAACCAGTTAAAAGATACGGCCACTGGGTGTCAGTATTGACTCAAGAATGAACGTTTTGGAAACGTTGCTGACTGCAGAGCTTTGCTTTTGACATGACTGGTAGAGCAAAGCTATTAGTATCAGTACTTTGACTAAAACACTTCCTTTTTAAAAATTTTTGGAAATTGATCTGTCATGTAGCAGTAACACTGCTATGAATATAGCCCCTTCACTTCAAAAAAAGTCCAAAACATGTGATGTGGTGGTTATATAGTTGTGGTTTTTCTGTAGAATGACCTGTTTGGCGCTATACTTTACCTATCGATTGCATAGATGTAGAAGCGAATAGCCGATCTTTCCTCCTGCCTGAGCTGTGGAATGTTGTCATAAATAACTGCTGAGCAAGCATGGGCCTGTAATGGAGTGTTGCCTACCAGAGGTGTCCTTGAAGTAGAGGAAAAAGGGTGGTGGGGGTTGGTAGAGGTAGTGTTTAAGATCTTTTGTATGAATAGCATTGCCTGCTGGAATGCCTGAGATACAGGCTTTGTTAGTTAACCTAGCCTGCATAGTGTATTACTGCCCTTTGCATGCACTTTTCCTTTGTATGAGAACTTAGTCCTTTGTAGAGTTAACCTCATGTGACAGACCTTCAGCCTTCTCTTGTGAAAACTATTTGAAAAGCTTCAGTTGTTCTGCAGTGCTGAAAATAAAGTGTTTTTTGAAAATAACATTCCTACACTCTCTTTCCAAAGGTATTCTTAGTTGAGCTTTGGACATTGCATATAACAATAAATATCTAAGGCTGTATTACATCTCCTTACATTGTTCATATCTCCACCTGACAGACAGGGTTATAAAAAAATTGCTTAGACTTGTGGAACATCCAGTAATAGTAAATCAGTTTTGCCAAGCTCTGTTTGGGAATGGGGCTCAGTCTATTAGTGATTCAGCTAAAATGAAAACGCTGATTCAAAATATTCTGTAATGTTTTCAGGGTTAAAATTTTGTTTTGAATTGTCTCAGAGAATGAAGACTTTCAGAAAGGTATATTCAAGTTCAAGGGAATGTGTAAAGGTATAATACTACTTAAATTAATTTCAGAAGCTTTCCAAAATGAGCACATTACAAGCTCAGATTTCCTGTCTTTTTTGGAGATCCAAAGGTAGCCTGCCAGTCTGTTCCTTCCCCCACTGCTTCTAATTACATGCATTTATTGCTTATGTTCTCAGGAAGTTTTTTCCCCTGATTAAACTGCTTTTCAAGAGTGAGGCGGTAGTACTGACAAGGCTAACATAACTGGGAAGGAATGTTCCTCACAGTTAAAGTTAAGAAACTTTATTTCCATTTAAGTTAAGAAACTTAATTTCTTACATTCTTGAGACTTTAAATTGAAATAACTTCAAATACATGTAAGCTGAATATTAGAATGTTGAAGTACCTTCTGTGAGCAGGTTTCTGAAGCATCTGCATTGTGTCTTCTGTGTTCTAACTATGCAGTTTTTTATGTGGCTTATCAGCTACAGGTTCATATCTTACAAACTAGTGGATTTTTTTTTGGAGCATCTTTGATAGCTTCACATTGGTTTCTAGAGATAAGAGGTGCTGGGGGCGCTGTCGGACAAAGCTGCAAAAATATGTTTCAAAACTCACTTCCATGAATTATATAGAGGTTGCTGAGTTCTGGGATGATGCTTCTAAGCTGTAGCTGGGAACTGGGAGAAGACAGATGATGCAGGTTAGGTTAAAGGAAACGGTGGTTTTTTATTGCATGCTCACGAAGCCTGACCTAGGCATTGCAACAACCACTTATACCTGCAGTGCCTGTTGCTTGTAGTGCTTCTAGTGTGGTGCAAAGCAGTGGATCTTAGACATTCTTGCATTCTTGGCTTGAGAACCTCTTGAGAACTCTGGTCTGGAGTGAAATATATATGTACTTTAAATATATAAAATTCTAGTGGAAAGATTTTAAAATAATAGTAATAGAAAAGTGAAGTTGCCTAAACTAGAAGTGCTTGCTCCTGGTTTTGATCATTGTATAATATAAAGCATGCTGTGGCATAGTTAAGACAGTTAATCTGACAAATACAAGCAGGAGGAATTCGCAGAGTTTACAGGGATTTTGATGTAAGATTGAGTACTGTGTTTCTTAATTAAAGTCTTCACTGTATTAGATATTTGGTCCATCTCAGCTCTGTTGGTAATGGTTACTATCAAGAGGAAGATAAAGTCAAAAAGAAAGAAGTCCTCCATCAAAGAATGAGATGTTAAGTGTACTGAATGCATTACTATTGTATTTGCTTTTAGAAGTCATTCATGCCATAGGCCTTCCTGAGTAGACTCTTGTAGTCAATGTCTGTTTTCCAGGTCTGTTAAATGTCACCTCAGAGATCAGGAAAAAATTTCTCCTCCTCCCCTTAAACCCTTTTAGCCGGGGGCAGCTGAAGTAAAGATCACTTCAAAGGCCAAGCATGGCTTTTATTTTTTTTTACTTGGCATTGCAGTGGCAGTAGATGGTAGCCCTAATATTACTGTCACAGTCAAATGTTATGACTGTATCTGGTTCTCTTAATATTTGTGCATATCAGGAGCATCTCTTGTAAAGATGCTAGAATTGCAGTAGCTAAAAATTGGTGTTGTAGAAATGGGATCATTCCTCATACATGATAAGAACTGTAAGGCAGAAAAAGCATGTGACTCAACATTCCTTATCTTCAGCTGCAACTCCTTTCAGGAGTGCTTAGATAAGATTAAAAGAAACAGGCTTCCTTCCAACCATTTCCCCCTTTTTCACCTGAAGAAATTTGCTGAGAACAGGAGCAGACTCTAGCTGCAGAATTTGAGTCGGCTTCTAACACGTCACAATGCAGATTCAGATTCAAGGAAAATAGGGCTTGTTTGAGCTCCTTTTTGATGTTGCAATTGAATGGATAGAAAAGATTCTGTTGACTCGTTTTTGTCATTCATTCTGTGTGGAAAACTCTGTATACCAGATACTAAAAGGACCACTAATCAAAATTTGAGAGGATTCCAGCAGATAGTTTAGATAAACAAAAACTAAATTCAACAGCCTATTAGAGTTGCAAATTTAAGTAGTCTGAAAATGTAAATGCTACTGTTGCCCACAAAACTTTACCTCTGATCTTCCTCACCAATGTTTTTTTTTAATCTTAAGGAAACAAGTGACAGTAGCAAAGATCTCTGCTTTGTTTGGCAGATAGGGCAATGCAGATGTCAAGATCAAAATGATGTTAAAATTAAAGGAAATTTTTTATTATCTTCTTGGGTAAAATCACAAAGCTGATATTTAGTGTATTCAAACTGTTCATAGTGATTTGCATTTAATTTTGGCCTCTCTCTTCTGTGACTGGATTCTGAACTGAGCAACAGGTTATGTAGGTGCTACAAGAGTAATAGTGAGTGATGAAGACCCTAAAAATTCTGGACTATTTTGTACAGAAAGCTCATTACCTGCTGTCAGCTGATTTTGTGCTTCAGCAAGCAAGTGTGCCAGCAGTCTATCAGGAATATAACAAAGGCAGAATTCCTGTAGCTCTTTGAATCAGGGGCAAAGCTTCTGTTTGGGAATCTGACATGAGAGTCTCTGTGCTGTACAGCATGTTCAGACTGAGCACATCTGGGAGAATGGGCTGTGGTGGAAACACTGGAAAATGCACCCATATTTTTTTCTTCTTCCTTACTCCTCTCTCCAAATCATCTAAAATGATTATTCTATGCATTTATTTTTTTTCTGTAAAATTTACTGGCTGTGCACACTGAGTCAATGTCACTTTTGTTTGATCTTGTTCTTCACAAATGCAAAATGGATCGAATCCAATGAAGGTATCCTCAGTAAGTATACCTGTGTTCCTGCGTTGCCTGTAGGCATAATGCAGATAGTAAGGGCTGCTTATGATTTTGCCTTGACCAAAAGCTGCTGAGGGAATGCCATGGAAGAGAAGTAGCAAGAGAAAGGCAAGGAAGAAGTGTCTCTGATTCCTATAACCCCTGTAAATCACCTTGTATCTTGGAAGCTAGTTTTCTAGTAGTGATTTGATACCAGAATGAAATCTTAGTGTGTGGACTGAATTTTCTTACTCTACAAATGCTTATTTGTTTTCTAGACTCTCCTAATAATTCTTTAAAATGTTCTACTGGCTTTTGTATTTTTGAAAGCAGAAGATGGAACTTAGCTAGCTAGCAGTTGTTATGATAGCAGAATGGTTTTATCATAAATCTGTGTAAGTAGGTTGAAAGCATCTGTTAATATATTACTGTTTTCCAGAGTGGAAGATGGCATTTAAATTTTGCATTTAGAATCTATGCCTGTCCATATGTAAAGCTCGAAGTATATATTAATATCTAAACTACTTAAAAATACTGGAAATATGGGAGGTCCAGTGTAGTTATTATTCAGGCTTTAGTAATTAAACAATTATGAGAATAACTTTACATGCTTGTTTGGCACCCAATAATTCAATTAGGAGGAAGAGTTAATTGGATGGAAGAGTGTAAAAATATGATTAAGTCCTTGATACTAAGTTTTAATGAAAAGCATTGCTTAAAGTATCCTTATGTCCTCTATATTTGGAAACAGTGTAATGTGAGCTGGGATGATAGATTCTTTAGCCTGATTTTGGAAATATGACCCATGGAAAGCTACCTTTTGTAATGGGAAAAAAAAGGCATCTTCTACAGCATATGATTGAGGGCGTGGAGTGCAATCATCTGTCTGTGGAAATGGTTCAGTTGTGACAAGTTTTTTAACCTCAAAACCAATAATGGTTCTCTTTGGTAGTCTAGAATATGCAAAATCCCTTATTTTTATATTCTAACCCTTAACTGAATTCCAAAGAGAATATTTTGAATAGCTTTCTTCTAATTTAATCTGATTATTATACTTTTAAAACCTAAAGGTCAAACTAAAATGGAAAACTGCCCACAAATCCCTAGTCTTTCACTGTGTTTAACTCGGGATGAGCGTGAGATGATGACAGGTGGCTTTAAAGTACCTTTTGTCCTTTCCTAATCCTGGTTTACGGGGATTTAAACATCACAGGCATAGTAAGTACTCAACGAACTGCACTATCTCATACATAGTTGTCCAGGGATCACTGGGACCTAGGAAAATATAGAGGCTATAGTGTTGTACCTTCATCATTTCCTGGTGTGCACTCCAGTTGTGGTCTGGAGTAGGATCTGATCTGGTGACCCTAAACCATACTCAGTTTGTTTGAGGTTTTTTTATACTGGTAAGTTAGTTCAAACCAGCAGCTTCATAGTTGTGAATCTGACCTTATATCTTGTACTGTGACTTTATCAATATGTCAGTTTACATAGGAAGTAATTGTGTTGTGCTATAAGAAGAGTAGTAAGAATACTGCACATATCGATTACATTCTTTTTTGTTTGCAGTCCTGTTTGCTGTCTCTTGTAACTTAATCTTTAAAGAAGCAGATTAATGCCTGCAAGGAGATGTTAGGAAGATAAGAATATATTGGTAAGGAAGGAACAGGCAGTTTAGAAGAGTATGTGGTCCATACTGAGACAACTGAGGGTATAGCAACAGAAATAAACAAATGAAGAGTATGACATCCATTGGAGGAGCAACAAATATTTTTTGGTGCTGTAGCTCCAAGAGCAAGATATGGCTTTAAAGTTCTCTTTCATAAAAAAGACCCTGCAGAAATGGAAGAGTGCTGGCAATAACATTATATACAATTAGAATCTGCTGATTGTAGTCAGTGCTTCAGTATTTTAAACAATTGTAGTCTGATGATATTTGGAAGAGTTGGATGATAAGTAAAACATGAGAATAGTTTCATGTATCTTGCATGTGTTCTGTAAGCTTTATTAAAGCTCATTTACCTGAATTGATTTAAAATGTGAAAAAGCTTGTATAAAGCTAATAGATTACTACATTAATGAGACTTGTCAAAGTCCAAGAAAGATGATTATTGGCAATGAGGTGCATAAAGGAACAGATATGACTTAATCACATTAAAAGGATGGTGTGGGATGCCTGTGTTCATTACTGAGGATGTAAATGTTTACCTTGAATTTTCACTAGGTTTCTTTGACTGCTGGATATATGGAGGGCACTATGTACTTCTGCTGGAAAATGTAAACATGGATCAGCAGAGTTTTTATTCACTAGTCTTTACCTCAGCATTTCTTAGGATCATCATCTGCCTGTCAGATGATGACAGGTTTTTAAATAACTTCACCATTCATATCAATATGCCTTTGCTCTTCAGGTTAAATCACTTTATTACACTTGAAAGGTAACAAGTCTTGAGGACCACTTAGAAACAACAGCTAATAAAAATTCAAGGAACTGATTGAAAGGTTGACTGGAAAAACTGACTGTTGACTATGATGAGTTCCTGCTTGTATCTAGGACAACTAGATACCTAGTTTCTAAAATCAGGCATGTTTTTCTGTCAGCTTTTTCTTGAAAAGTACCTTATTTTATTCCTGCAGTAGATCCAGGCATCTTGTGTTTCATTTGAATAATGGCTGAAACTACTGAACTTAGGAGTTTCCCCTTGTTAGTCTAATGGAGCCAGAATTTAACCTAATGTCTGGTTTTATTTATTTATTTATTTTAATCCAAAAGAAAGCTTTGTAACTGTGACGTGTGGAAATCATCTGAATGTTTTGGGAATTGAAGACACATTTACTGGTGTGCACTTGATCACTCATCAGCTTTTCACAGGTAGATGCAATAATAATGTATCAGGATGGCTGAGTCCCCATTCCCCTTTTTCCATTGTGCAATAATTAACTGGGTATCCAGCTTCATAATTCAAAGGTCTAAGGTTTGAGGCTTGTCCTTTTAATTATTTCTGGAGTTTTGACTACAACACTGTAATGTGAATAAAACATTACTTTCAGGTCAATATGAGGGTTCAAGCTCATGGTCTTCAAATTAATGAAATAACTTTTTCTACTGTACCTACTGTCAGCCACAAAGGATTATGGGGACCCAGGACATTTTCATTAGTATCTCTTAAAGTGCCTGACACAAAGTGATATAGCTCCAGTTTTTATAGAAAGGCTAAACATTAAGCAGTCATTCTTGAGGAACAAAAGGATTTTTAATAAATAGGGGAATGTGGTATGTAACCTCCTATTTACTTTAATAGCTTGTGGCTCTGACTTATAATGGCACTTCAGCACAATTGTTTGTCTTAAGGAGGAAAGAAAAGCAATGAGCAACCCCCCCTAAGCCTTCTAAGACATCAGTAATTACAAAGGGTATGTTGCATAGCTGTTTTCATACATGTTTTTCAAACTCAGAAACTAGTATTGCAGTAGAAATTCAGGCAAAAAGGAGTAAAGAATGTATTCCAGTTTCTTGAATATGCCCTTCAGCTTATGGTGCAGTGCGATTGCACTCAAGTGTTGCGTATCTGAAATTTCTTAAGGTAAGCACCAAAAAAGTAGCTTTCCTGTTGGTTTTAATTTAAGATCTCATCCTGAACAATATTGATCATTCTATATTTAAACCAGTAAAACAGTAGGAGGTACCCTTTACTGTGCTGAGGTCTTTAGAAGTATCCTTATCAGGAAAAATCTTAAATTTTTGAAACTGGATTATACAATAATAGCTTCTGTATGCAAGACTGAGTGCTGAGAGAAAGGAGGAATTCATGTTACAAAATACAAAACACACCATTGGGCTGAATTTTGATGGCAGATTTCCACCTCAACATTTCTCTCTTCTGTGAAGTAGCTATAAAAATAACATTGTATGCTCTCCTGATGGTAGCTCAGGTGGATCTAGCTTCCACAGGCATGTTATCCTTTTCCTCTTGGATTGTAAATTGCAATCTGATGAGATGTTGGCATGAGCAGTAAAGTTGGTTGAAGGGTGTTGTGCCCCCTGCTGCCATTTGTGGCTCTATCCTGCATTTGTGGTGCTGGGCTGTAAGGCAAGCACAATGCTCAGCACTCTCTCAAGTACCTGTGCAACCGAGGGGACAAAAGGGAGTGGGAATTGCAATGTGGGTAAATGTGGATTGCAAAGATGGATAAAGGGGGAAGGGTGGACTTCTCAAGCCGGTCACCCTGCTTACCAAAGTCTGTGCTCACTGAACTGTCCTACATCTCATTCCTCTGAACAAGTCCTCCAAGGAGGAGAGAGGTTGGGTTTGTTTAATTATTGTAATCCTTTTGACCTCATGCATTCATGAGTTTGTTCTCTCCTTGTCAAAATAGTTTTGCAGGTTGGGTGAATCAGGTACTATTTTCAAAGCAAATATTTTGGGTATTGTTCCTTAGCAATCAGTTAAGAATTGCTAAATTGTGGGTTAACTTGAGCTATCATTTTCTTCATATTTTCCTGTTTAATATAACAATATATTCATGCTATAAATATCTCGGTATACAAATCAATGGTTGACATGCACATGGTGTTGCAGGGTATCTATATTTTGGTCATGCACTGAGTAACTTTGTTCTCAGACTGTTCCATAGGCCTATTGCTGCCTAGTCCTCTTTTTCAATGAGCACAAAGGCTTATTCACAAAATTGACTGAATAAGACTATATTTTCATCTTTTCTATTAAGTAGGCAATGATTAATCTTTGATGCTCTGAAATACATATTAAAACTGTGAGAATCTGTCACCTGTAATCCCTGTACTGCTAAACCATATTTTCATTTACTTATTTACTTACTGTTATTATCCTGGATTTGACCTGAAATTCTAATTAATACTACTGATCTGAAGGCTTATTATTTATGTTTTCTCAGGTGCTTTTGATAGACTGCTTTTGTGGTCTCTCAAGCATTTCACTGTGCCTGTTGGAGGAATGAGATGTAGCAGTTCTTAATATGTGAGAGTCCCACTTACAAAGGTGTTTATCCTGAACAGACCTCCAATCTGTTATTAATAGGGATGTATACCAACAAAAATAGATAATTCAACATATGACACATGGTAGATACTGTTGCCTATTTGGCAAGTAATTTTTTACACTAACGCTGTGGGAAGTGAGAGGAAAACAAATTTGTAGGACATTTTAGCTTGAATGACATATAGAAGAATAGTAATCTTGCCTCATACTAAGTTCACTTAGTGTTATCACAGTATCACAGTATGCTAGAGATTGGAAGGGACCTCAAAAGATCATCTAGTCCAATCCCCCTGCCAGAGCAGGAACACCTAGATAAGGTTACATAGGAATGTGTCCAGGCGGGTTTTGAATGTCTCCAGAGAAGGAGACTCCACAACCCCCCTGGGCAGCCTGTTCCAGTGTTCCGTCACCCTCACTGAGAAGAAGTTTCTTCTCAAGTTTAAGTGGAACCTCTTGTGTTCCAGTTTATACCCATTACCCCTTGTCCTATCATTGTTTGCCATTGAGAAGAGCCTGGCTCCATCCTCGTGACACTCCCCCTTCATATATTTATATACACTAATAAGGTCACCCCTCAGTCTCCTCTTCTCCAAACTATAGAGACCCAGCTCCCTCAGCCTTTCCTCATAAGGGAGATGCTCCACTCCCTTAATCATCTTAGTTGCCCTGTGCTGGACTCTCTCCAGCAGTTCCCTGTCCTTCTTGAACTGAGGGGCCCAGAACTGGACACAATATTCCAGATGCGGTCTCACCAGGGCAGAGTAGAGGGGAAGGAGGACCTCTCTTGACCTACTGACCACCCCCCTTTTAATACACCCCAGGATGCCATTGGCCTTCTTGGCCACAAGGGCACAGTGTTGGGTCATGGTCATCCTGCCGTCCACTAGGACCCCCAGGTCCCTCTCCCCTACACTACTCTCTAACAGGTCGTTCCCCAACCTATATTGGAACCTGGGGTTGTTCCTGCCCAGATGCAGGACTCTACACTTTCCCTTGTTATATTTCATCAAGTTTCTCCCTGCCCAACTCTCCAGCCTGTCCAGGTCCCGCTGGATGGCAGCACAGCCTTCTGGCGTGTCAGCCACTCCTCCCAGCTTAGTGTCATCAGCAAACTTGCTGACAGTACACTCAATTCCCTCATCTAAATCATTGATGAATATATTAAATAATACTGGTCCCAATACTGACCCTTGAGGCACTCCACTAGATACAGGCCTCCAACTAGACTCCGCCCCATAGACTACAACTCTCTGGCTTCTCTTCTTCAGCCAGTTCGCAGTCCACCTCACTACCTGATCATCCAGACCATGTTATCTCTTATCACATCTTATTTTCTTGTAACAATAGCTGAGATAGATGGTATGATGTTTTCTCCTGCTGACCTTCATACTACTTACTTTTCACACAAAAGAAGGTAACATTTCCTCTCAGAATTTTTCCTAGTTCTCATCTGTAAAGTGCGTGAGAGATTTATCTGGTTTTGTGCATTGGGAATTGATGCACAGACTCAGTGGTTACAATATCCTTTGCATTTTGGTTTGTTTAGTTTTTTATACCTAATTTAAGATATCAAGGACTTAGAGTTTCAGAGTGCTTGGTATCACACCTTTAAAGCGCAGCTCTCATCAGCTTTGGTTACAGCAATGAGCACTTCAGGTTTTGCTTAACAGGCCCAGGTGTCTTAAATCAGAAAATTAGGAATGCTTCAGAAGCTTGAAGTGACTTCCTATCATATAATAAAAGACTGTGGTCTAGGTAGGACTGAAGTAGTGCTCCTTAGTGTGGTAAACTTTCTTCTTTCTGCTTTCATTTGCTATTGTGTTTCTGTAATACATGAGGCAGAGGCTTTCCTTCACTATTTTATCCTCATCAGTTACCCAAGAGCCACTGAACTGGAGCAAAAATTAGGACCTCTAGTTCTCAGAGACAGAGTAAGTGCCAAAGCAGTCTGATTACAGTAAGGCAAATATTAAGAACTTTGGTAACTGGAGATATAGCTGAAGTAAAGCATACTTGTCCTTTGTTACTGTGTCTCCAGGTTAGGGCACAGGGACTTGCAGCGCTGATCAAAGTGAGGAGGGGACAACTGGAAGCTGTTGAATCTTTCTCCACTTTCTTCTGCCTTCCAGGTAAACAAACTCTCTCATCTCTATACTGTTATTGTTAAACTTGATTACAGGCTTAGTTCTGCAGGTGCAATACACGGGGGGGTGTTTGGAAGCTTATTTAATGACTGTCTGTCTGCTAGTCTCAAATGTTCTGTGGCAGTTACAAAGAAAGTGCACATTTCCCGTACTCTGCTTCTTGTTCCAGGGCACAGTGATATAATTCCAGGTCAAAAGAAAGAAGTTGTAATATGTCACTAGCCAGGAGACCTTAAGAAAACTTTTTGCCACAGTGCCAGCTGCATTGTGCAATCCTGACTCTGTGATTTCTGTACTAGCCCAAGTCACATCTCAGTTTAATGTTTCTTACATTCATGTGGGCTTGGGATCCACCTTTGATCAAATCTTCTGGAAATCTGTGCTCTAGTTAAGAATATGCATTAGATGTTTGGGAGCAGTATCAACTAAGGCTCTCTTTTTCTTAGTTTGAGATTAGGTGGGGTTTTTGTTGTTTAAATCCTTGGGAAAAAATACCACCCTGGCAAATAACTCTGATTGTTATAGATACTATGAAATGTGATGTGGCTTTTATCAGAAACTTGGTGAATTTGGGGCTGGTTTATGCTTTTCTCTTCCATATGGCATAGAGTTGAAATCAATATTGGTTCTCTGTACAAGATGCAGCTCAGTTCCCTAAAATGTGACTTTCCTGTTTATGGAAACTTCTGCTTGCACTACATGTGTTTGGAAAGATTAAGTGGTGGAGTCCAAATACGCATTGCTACTTTGGACCCCCATGAAAACAAGTAAGTTTGCTCCCCTGAAGTCAGATGGAAACTGAATTGGGCTTTAGGTGATATAAATGCCTCAAGAGTAGCACCTCTAGAGAGACCTTCCTGCCATTAATAGCTTGTTGAGAAAGGAAGTCTGTAACATGCACAGATATTATTGCTTGCTGTAAAACAGAAGTTCAGTTAAAGAAATGGGACACTTTAAACTGTAGGACAGCAAAGATGGATGAAATCTGAAGAATTAACTGGTGCTGTTGGATACTTATGTTATTACCCAGGCAGAGAGAGAATCTTTAGATTTGTGTGACTGGTCATTACCAATGTTCTCTTGAAAAATGAGCATGGCTACAGGTAGGCTTTAGTATGATTAACAAAAATAATAAAAAAGCTTGTAATGGTAAAGGCATAGGATTTAATGACGAAAATTAAACATGAAATTGGGAATACAGTTTGTAATGTAAAATGCTTTCTATGTGGCAAAACCTGGGTTTATCCAAGGACAGATTTGCCACAAGATTACCGAATGCCACTGGCAATTACAGCTTCATTGGATAATGTTCTGGGCAGATCCTGAGCCTCTGTGAACTGTCCTAGCCCTGAGAAGTTCAGAAGAGACAAATTTATCTGAGCAACTATTTCTTTTAGTGAATGTATCCTCTTTTTTTTTTTTTTTTTTTTAACCATCAGCTTTGCATTGTTATTTAGTCATACATCAACCCCTGGTGTTTCTATCTGTCGGTTAAGAATTGGATGAGTTTGAACACTAAATTAGAACTGAACCCTGGTCAACAATCAAGCCTTTTAATTTTCAACTTCTGTGCTCAACATGCAACTTTAATGTGTAAGCAATGTGGCTGTGGTTATTCATTCTAATTTAAGCCTTTAAAAGCTTTTCTGATTGCTTGCTTACAGCAAAAAACAAGCAAGGAAACAATCCCATACTGTATTTTAATTAATAAGCAGAGTTCAGTAAACAACTGCATTGCCTATGTTTTTTCCCCTCTAATCTTCTATCAAATATAGTCTGCATCCTCTTAAATCTGAAGTCAACTAAAAATCCCTAGTCCTAGTTCAGTCAGAAAACAATCAGATGACATTTTAGTGAACAGGAAGCTGAGAAGGAGAGGTTTAATTACACTGTCAGGGATGATTTTGGATATAGTTATGGGAAATCATTGAGGTGTTTTGAATCTGATCTTGCAAATCTCATCTCACGGAAGTCCTATCTGATGGTATCCAACAACACAGGGTCCCTTTGGTTGAATGATGAGGTGCCACGGTAAAGTGAGAGCAGAAAATTTTAGGTTAAGTAAATGGAGACAGCATTGTCCTATGCTCCTTAGTGTATACTTAAGATAGTAATTTTTTAGTGACTGTCGTTCTTCAGGAGTGAAGCATCTGGGCTGATCAGTACATTTGTCTCTGCATGCAAATTATGTCTTTTGAGGATGAAGAATAATTGGTAGGGAGGGCTTGATCCACTGGCTCAGCACAGGCTTTCCACTCACTCTCAGTAGTGTTTCCACCATTCCTGTTTGAGAATCCCTCTTGCCCAGCATCCTGTAGGAATAGATGTGTAGAAATGGTGATGGTGAATGGGGCAGAAAAACACCTTCTTGCTGCTAGCTGTGTGGGAGTGAAACATAGGTAGGTGTTTCCCAAAGATCACCTCAAATACAGAGTGACAGAAACATACTCTCGATCCAGAGTTGCAGCTCCCAAGCGCTGTTTGCCCTGTCTGCATGTTGCTGGGGTGGAAACTGCTTTATACAATTCCCATTCTAATTAAGTACGGTCAATCTGTGTATTGGCTTTTCAGGCACCCATCTGTACAGAGCGGACCTGCTTGCTCCCCTGAGGATCCCTTCCTTCCCTCCCTATTGGCGTTGTTGGGGGATTAAAGCAGCGGCAGCCCCATACACAAACGCAGCTGGTTCCGTTTGGTCAGCCTGAGCCTTGCTGTGAAACCACGACAAGAATTCCAGTAAGTTGGCAACACTGAAACACAAAGAAAACAACAATAGGAAAAGTCCTTCCGTGCAGAAAGGAATGTTTCAAGCACTCTTCCCCTACAGTGAAAGGAGAGAGGGTGGGAGGGCGGAGAGAGATTTGAAGAGGGCAGGTCCCCCCCTCCCCCGGCAGCTCTGGATCTTGTGATGGAGAGATCTTATCCTCTCTTTGTGATTCAGAGGTGCCAGGAAGCTAATTGAATATTCTGATCTGCCCCCAGTGTTTCTTGTGGCTTGACCCCGGTGCTGTGTCGTACCACTACACCAAACAGCCCTGAACCTGCATAAATCACAACCTTGCAAAAGCCCAGGCTCCACATCTTTTCCCCCTTCTCGCCCCCACCATCATCTGTCTTTATAGATAGAAAACCTTTACAGAGAGGTTTAGGAGGATTAGTGTCCTACAGGACCTGGAGAAAAATCACAACTTACTAATAAGCAACAACATGTTCCTCCACAACTTTTCCAAGAATAATGCAGCCACCTCTACCCCTTAATTGAAATTGCAGTCCATGGCAAAAAGAAGAGTTAATGCTTTGAAATACCACTTAATCTCTGTTTTAGCATCAACAAACACCAATTGCAGTATAATCAACATAGCACGAAGCTAATGTAAACAGTATATGAAATTTATAAAGTTGGTGTCATTAAAATTAGTCTGACAAAGCTTCTTGCAAGACTAATACCATCTTTCTCCCGTGGTATGGTATGCACAGTAGTCACATGCACATCTATGTGTGCATGCATACAGAGAAAGGAACAGCTTGACATAACTAAGTTTTCAACATGGAAGACTTTCTGACTAATACAAAACAAAATCATTAATTGAATTCACACAGTTTATGCAGGGTGCTCTGATCCTGCAAGCAAAGCTCTAAAATGTTTTCCCTTTTTGCCAGTCTGCATTCCAGCCTGAAGTACTGGGATATCTTTATCTTTCCCCTGTGATACTATGCACTGTTATACCCTTGTTAGTACATACATGACTCCTGAAACGGCAGCAGTAAAATTCAGGCAGACATTTCATGTGTGCTGTGCGTGCTGTTGGAGAGTTAGAACCAGAGTAAGGTGTCTCTAGCTGGGATCTTAAGCATTCACAGCCAAAGTACTTTACGAGTCTGATTTTACCTGCTTAGTAAGTGCAGAAGTAATTTTCATCCCCACAGTTTTCCTTTTGCAATATTCATTTGAGGAATAATAATGATAAAAAAGTTTTAAGCTTTATCTTCTGTACTGGTAATATGGTGGTGTGACTTTTTCAAAGTTGTCAAAAATACTTTTTTTGTTTGGAGCGTGCCTTTGGGATGCTAAAACCTAGGACATATTTCACTTGCAGTCTGAAATTCACCTGATCAGTAGATCAAAATGTGCCGTGTTGCACCAATGGACTCTGATATACAGCCTGCAAAGTGCAGGCGCTTAGAAGCATCTTGCCTGTCCTGCAAAGTGTGGAAGGAGGGGCAGCGGCAGCCTGTGGCTGCAGGGCCTGGAGCGGTGCCTGATTCTCTCATGCTAGTTCCGGGGCCGCCGGGTATAAAGAGCTTTATGCAATGTCTGGAGGGTGGGAGTTTATAGAAAACGCGATGTCTCAACAGGCGAACACGCCTTTCTTCTGCAACTAGCGGGATAGGAAAAAGACACCAGGCTCCCTGTGCTGCTGCTGTGCAGATCAGCACCCCGGAGCTGAGGAGCAAGCTTTGAGGAAGCTGGAGCATCCCAGCCCAGATGGGAACTCACCATCGGATGGATGGAAGAGCAGTAACTGCTTGCAAACTGCTCATACTATTCACTGCATGCATAATGCAGAGCAGTTGCCAAGGTAAGCGCTATGCTGCAGCCTCTCCGGAATGGGACTTGCACCGCAAGGAGCACATCCCTGCCCTGGGGCCTTCTGTGAGAAAGACCAAAGTGCCTGAGAGCAGAGGGTTAGCGGGAGACGGTGCAGGAGTTCTTTCAGATAGGGAAGACAGTTGGCCCTTTCCTTTCCAGAGTTATTTGATGGAGTTGGTATCTGTTGTGGAAAAGAAAGTAGCGCCTTAAAAAACACTACAAACACCCCTGGCTCTTTAGATTCACTTCACCTTGGTTTTAAATTATTCCAGGATGTTTTTTCCTGATTGCTTTTCTGGTTTGTACAAACTTTTATTTCCTGGTTGTATAAAACTGCAACATGCAAATGTTGCTAGAATTGGAGGGAGAGCTCAGACTTGCAACTCCGTGCTCCACACTGAGTTGTACAGAGATGCAGGAGGGCATCTTTCCCTGCACTGATTACTGTCCGTGGGTAAGGTGAGGGAAAAGAATAACCCCGAAGCTTTTGCATTTTTTTCCTTGTGATCTTTGTGCCCTTCTTGCTACAGAAGTGCGGGTGGTTTTGCAGAGCAGAGTTCACCTGCGTTCCAAGAGCAGGTTTGGTGACCACTGAAGTTGTACCTGGCGTTGTTTTTGAGGAGCGGCAGGGTGCACGTACACAGGTTGTGCGGGGGGGTGTGATGGGTGGACAGGCTTGCGTGCGTGTGGTATCTGCTGCCCCTTGTAGCAGGCTGCCGGCGCGGAGCAGATGCATAGTCTGGAGCACAATAAGCTCCCCTTAGCCGCTCTCCCGGGCAGACTGGGAGTCGGGAGAACTTTTCCTCCGGGCTTTGCCGTTGCCGGGCGACGCGGGGGCGCACGTGACGGGCCGGCCGGCTCGCCGCGCCGCTCCACCGCCACCAGCCGGGGACTGGGTGGCCGGGCCGCGGTCCCCTCCCGCCCGTGGCTGCGGCTAGCCTCTGCCCGGGTCTCCTCTGAACGCGGTGCAGCTGCCCTGCGGTGGGAATGAAGCCTGGCTTCTCGGAGCAAGAGTGGCAGAAGTTCATTTCCTTGGTCCCGCGTATTGACCCGGCAGCCTTACTGGTTGTGTGTCTGTCTGTGCATTACGTGTGCGTTCAAATTGTTAATCTGCTTTCTTTGCTCAACTCTTAGTTTAAGCTCCTTAGACAGAATCAAGTAAGTAATTCTATAGCAACTGCTGCTAGCAGCTCCCACTTGTGAGCAGAGAAACAGGAGATAGCTAATGTGCAGCAGGAGACCTGCAAAAGCTTCTAGCCAAGGAGGTCACACTGGGCAGAGTTAATCCTATGCACTATTATTTTATCTTGGACAGAATGGAAGCTGCAGTTTATTTCTTTGCTCTACAGCCATTTTTGACTGTTCAGGATGTGCCTGGTAAATGGCATGCCAGGATAAGCAGAGAGAAGCTTTCAACTAGCATCGGTAGGCAGTGGAAGTGCAGAAGTTTTTAACTTTGATGGTGTGTTGTGTCTTGCCTCCCCCGCCTTCAGGGTAGAATAACTGCAAATGAAACAGTATAGTTTAGTAATGGGTAACAGATACTAGTAAAATCTCAGGGGAGCAATCTTGGCCATGCTCTGATTATTATTGTGAAATATTTGATATTCTTAGGTTCCAGCTCCTTGAATGTTGAGATCGTGTCAGACTCTCATTAAAAAAAAATAAATAATGAAAGCAATTCCAAGGCTTAGAAGGAAAATGGTGAAAATCATATTATCTTGCCTAAGTCTCAGTGTTTTCGGAGGTGCTTCTGTGACTTTTTAGGAACCTGAGTGTTCCTCATGTAAACTGGCTATTCCTAGAAGTTGTTTCACCTGAGCACTTGCTCAAATGATAGTATCACAATTTTTCCTTGATTTATCTAATTCCGGATTTACTGGAATTAAACACACCTCTTATGAACTGAATAAAAATACAATTGCTGGCAGTACAGAGCGTGGTTCTGCAACCTTTACTCTATAAGCCTTGCTGCCTGTGGGGTAACTGTTGAGAGAAAAAATTGCAGCTGGAATAGAAAAAGCTACCTCAGTGAAGATGGTGTCAAGAAGGAGCATCACGGGACTAAGGTTAATGTTTGTTTTGAGGAATCTCAAAGTGCTTCATGCTCATAGTCATAAACTGGAGCCACTGGATGGATATTTTACTCTCAGCAGTTTAGCAGAGGGCAAATGGGATCAGTAGGGCAACTTTGCATTTGAACAATGAGCTCTTTAATGTTACTGCAGAGCATACCAGATCTACACACTCAAGCAATATTCCACATAGTATCTGTTATTAGGCTCACCTTATCTATCATGGAAGGCCTGCTATACTTTTTTTGATGAGGATTTAGTAGCTGAAAGTGCTTGGGTTTTTTTTCTGTTCTTAATATTTCAGCACCAGAGGAACTGTTAGTTTAGTTTCTTTATAAAACAGTTCATATATATAAAATAATATATAAATCATCTATAAAAACTGCTTTTCTTTACACCAAAAAGAAACTCTTCTTTCTAGACATAAAACATTAAGAACATTTTTCACCAATCTACTATAGTTAATATTTCTGTAACCTGTATATTTCAAACCACTTAGATTTCCTTTGTTGCTTTTTGGTGTCCCTTAGGTCCTGATGACCTACTTTCAACAGAGATGCTGTAAATCTTCCAGAAAATAAATGTATGTTAGTATCAGAATAATATAAATTATTTAATAAATTACATTTGCATTGATTTTTTCTTTTTTTGCCACCAATTCTGTTAAATTAGTACAAAATTAGTAAATTAGTTAGAAAACAGTGCTGGCATCAGGCTTGCATGTACTTACACTGAAGTTCTGGCTTTGCTGCTATTTATTGCAAAATACCAACTTGCTATGTGCAGGCCAGGTTTTCATTTTATTGTGTAGTTTTACAAAGTTTAAACTGTTGTCTGCCTCACCCCTTGTTCCGGTGGGTACTTCTGAGGATCTTTTTCTTTAGTGTGTTTCATGTATGGAATCAAAGATGACAAATTCACATTGCTATGAATTATATGAGATCAATGATTGCTTAGCCAGGCTGCATATTTTCCTTACTGATAATCATAATATTCGTGTATCACTGTGAATGGTCTTTTTCTCTACATATATGCTAATTGTTTTAATTTCTGGATTCTGTATTGAGCTAAAAGGCCTGAAGATCACAGCTGGGTTGACTTCTAGTGTTTTTTTTCCTCCTCTTTTCAATAACTCATAGTTTAGTGATATTTTTCGAAAGTTTCTGTGGTTGAGCTCAAGATCAGAAGATTTTTTTTTTTTATTTAATTTTTTTTTTTTAAGGGAAGCTGTTTATTCTTTATGTATCTTGGCAAAATTTGTGCAAAAACTTTGCTGTAGCATAAAAATTAGTGCATTGAATTTGATTTACATCAAATAATTTACATCATTTTAAATCTCTTTAATGATAAATCATCAGCTTAAATGTGTTCCAAGCCAGTATGACTAAAATTTGTTACCACTATAAGGTCTTTATTAGTCTGAGAATGGAGGCTATTCTAAAAATGAATGTATACAGTGTGATACTATATCTCAGAAATCACAATGAACATTTGCATGAAGTGAGGCCAGTAATAAATAGGTATGGTAAGACCAAGTATAGAAAAACTATAGTGGCTCTTTCCAGAACAGTGTGGAAAAACAAGCTTTTCCATCAAGCATTGTAATAGCTCAATCTCCAAATTAATGATTCAGTATTTTTTAGGCATTGCCTTCACTCAAATCTGTTTAATCTGTCTACAGGATGATGTATGGTGACATTGCCATAGGCGACAGGCCAGAGTCAGTATTCATACAACCTCATACGGCGCTGCGCACATGTAAATGACAGAAGCCTGTCTGTAAGATTACACCCCTGTCAAGACCTAGTGTTTGAAGACCTTGAGTGAGACTCTTCTTGGGCACTGAGGATTTGGGAGTAACGAGAAGGGAGAAAGGATAGCAAAGCTAGCGAATATACCAATGCAATCCTGACATACAATTTTATAGGTATTGTGCATGACCTGTGAGCTGCAGTGTTCATAGTCCTGCACTAGTATAATTTTCTTGGTTTCTCTTGGAGACGTACTCACGCAAAATCAAGAGCAAAATCCCACTGCGTGTCCATCTAACTGGCTCTGAACTAGTTTATTTCCCAAGGGCTGACAATTTGAAAGTACCTATCAGTGAAATACATTATAATCTTCTCCCATTTTAATTAATGAGTGATGTTTCTGTGCATTGACAGTATTTTTTTTCATAGTTCTTTTTAATGAGTAGCCCTCTTTTAGTACATTTCTTGAATTTTCTTAATTATTTACCCCTTTCCTGTATTGTGGTCAGCAAAGCATGTCAGGAATTTGCAGAATAATCAGCAAAAGTGAAGAATGGGCCAAACCCCAGAATTCTAGTTACAAATTGAAAGCAGTAATTGAATGACACCTGGTTAGGTTTAGGTTCTATGCCAAATGCTAGAATTACAGTAAATAATTAAGCTACAGGAATCAAGACAAATAGGCAAAGCATCTAAGGACATTTCATCTAAGATAAGTGTGTGATGTGTGTGATGCTTCTATTTTCCTGTAAGACAAACCAAAACCTTCTTTCATATATTGAGCTGATTGGAAATTTGAGCAATGAAATCCTACTTTAATCCAGATTTACTTTCCGTGTGTTTTGCAGGAAATGAGCAAAGATTCATTTGGGGGAAAGGTAGAATGCAATTTCATTAAAGCCTTTTAATTCTTTTGGGCTTCTTGGATTAACGTGAAATCAGTCACACTGTTTGAAGCCTTTCCCCCTTTATATACCTCCTTGTACTGTTAGATTATTGCTGGATCAAAGCCCAATGATGTCTTTTCTGGTGTGAATTTTGGGGTTTTTTTTGTTTGTTTTGGTTTATGCGGTTGGTTTTGGTTTGTTTGTTTGGTTGGTTTGTTTTGTTTTTTTGTTTTTTTCCTAAATATGGATACTCTTATTTTTAGTTGAGTAGTAAACAGGCACATTATAGAGGTAATTCATTTTATCTCTATGAATATTGGATCAAAAGCCATTCAGTTTTCCTAAAATACTTTTTGTGAAAACTCTCCAGATAGGCATATATGTAACTTTCAGTTGCATGTTGATAGTACAATTGCATTTTTAAGCAGGGGGTTGTAATTGCTTCTACTCTTTCAGAGCTCCACTTAAAAAGTGCTGAAATCATATAACACTTTGGATGTTTGAAAGGAAATTACACTTTGTAGAAGTTGTCATTGTTGAAAAACATTAAAGATCCCTTCTAATTAATGATCTACAGGTTGACATCTATTTAAAGGGAAGTTGGTGGTTTTCTTCTACTGTGGCTAATTAGCGATGATAATCAGATGATTTGTCAGTTTCTCTTTAATAGCTTACACTGAATGTGGCAAATAAAGGACAGAGGTGTTTTTCAAATTATTTAAAACTAAAGTGCTGCTTTATATAATTTGATAATTATACTTTATTCTTTAAGATACCTTGAGCTGTTTCTAGATGAAGGAATAACAAGGTTTTTTTCTGAGTCAACTCAGTTCAACTCCATTAATTTCAAAGAAATTATCTGAGTTGTACTGATCTAAGAGATAGAAAATAGGATTCAGTGAAGAGTAAACATTTCTTTTAATTGCTTCTTATTGTTTGAGATCCATTTGGAAGTCCACTTTCTTATTACAGTGTTAATTTTATTAACTGCTTTTGCTTCTTTAACTCAGCACACTTTTAGAACAGTTTAAGAAAATGAAGTTTAATGAGTAAGCATAGAAATCTTTAATGGAATGGATAGCCTTTAGTGAATTAAAAGCCATAAGCTTTTACTGTTGGTTTCGAGGCTTTTAATGTTGTCTTTGTTTTGCAATACTTAAAGTGGATTAGAGATCTAAGGATCACTGTTACAAATTTTATTTTGGATTAATGAGATGACATATAAGGGTTGACTGAAATTGTTCTACTTTTATGACCTCTTCTGTTTTATGCTTTTGACATGAATAAGTCGCCTTTGTTTTACAATCAAGAAGCCAGATCTTCAGCAAAAGGACACTGTTTACATCACCAGTGTGTCTGCCCAATTATTTTCTTGCACAAGCAGGTCATGATACTACACCCTGCTGAGTCGAGTCAAAGGGTGGGGGTCCGTTCCAACAGGGACTTGCTTTGACGGAGTTTGCAGGCTCATGCTTTTGTGGAGCAAGAAGGATGAGGGTTTTAGTTGTGTTTTGTGACATCTCTTAAAAAAAAAAAAAGTCATAGTCCACAAAATATCGCAGGAACTCTTACATTCAGTGATATATTTAGAATCTAGGTAATGTTTTTTATCTTCAGAAACCATTAGCTAAATTATCAACTCAGATAAACGTACCACAGAGTTTAGTTTAGTTTGGGGAAATATAGGACTTGCAGAACTGGAGTATATACCCATATCAATAATTCTCCCCAGGTTTGCCCAGAAGAAGGAGGCTTATTATGTAAAGTTCATATCACTCAACACCAGTGGGAAACATTTCAATCTGATCAAGCCCTTGTCATACCTTGTAATCTAAGGGTATAGCTTCATGAGCCAGGTGAACAGGTTGCTGCTCCTGGAAGCAGAAAGCTTCACTCTCCATCCCTCTCTGCTCCAGTGTCCCATTACCATGTTGCTGCTAGCTGTGAGATCTTGCTGCTTGCTTTGTGCTAGCACCACTGCTCGTTGGACTTCTCTGTGACCTGCTTTCAGTTACAAACCTGGAGGAAAGCTAAACCAGGACTATGGAATTAGATGGTTTCTTGGTGGCCTGGTGATTTTGAGTAGCATACAGAAAGGCCTGGCAGATACCAGAATTTGGGAAAAACAGTGAACTTTGGCATCAAGTGGTAGAAGGAGGGGAGTTGGAAAGAGAAAGAGCCCCATTTTTCCTATGGTAAATCAATGGGTTGGCTCAGCTGGCCATGCAGCCACTGCTTAATGCTACTGTTAAGAGCACATAGGAAACGCTTGGCTAGCGTGCTACTTATAAGAGTGGTCCCATCAGGGCTACAGAGAAGCAGTGTTAGCACTGCGGGAAACCCTTTTGTAAAGTTGTCTGGTGTAAACAGATGGCTTCACTTGAACGGGACTGCTCACGTGTTCACATTTGAGCAGGATTGTAGGGCTGTTCTCAACCTGCAATGCAATAAATGAGTTGGATGATAACCAAGCTCCTGGAATCCTGCTGCAGTTTTTGTTGGCCTTCTAGCTGTGTTAATAAAAATAGCTTTTACTACTGTGAGGTCTAATAGGTTTTGAACTATTTCATGTGAAACAAATGGGCTCCAGTTTATGTCTGAAATGAATGACAAATTTTGTGGTGTCCTCTATGAATATACGAGCTGTTTTTAATAGCTTTGCAGTTTTTACTTTCTATAGGAAGTCAAACACAGAATGCACTTTAAAGCCTCACTGAAAATTAGTATTTTTCCTAGTACTCCTTAATATAGCAAAGTGCTATAATTCCTTTTGTTACCTCTGCAGTACATAAAAGGTATTTACTGAAGTGATTAAACTGCATCTACTTTAGTTGTTAATCTGAGCCTTGATAAATTTCTGTTGGCTGAACCAAAAGTAAATCTGAATAGAGCATCAGATATAGCTCAGTTGTGGTTGGTCCTATTACTTGGGCAAGCTGGCCATCTGCTTCACCAGGAGCTCTGCTTGGGTAAAGAGAGCTACAAGGACAATTGGGCTCCTTTGGCACTCGCAGAAGTGATATCCTGTCATGGAATTTGTGTTCTAAATCTTGGCAATTGAAAAAAAAACCAAACCAACAAACAACCCACCATTATTTAACAGTGGAAATGCAATAATGCTGCTATTGCTAGATTTTGAGTTCTAAAGGTTTATTAAGCCTGCCATAGAATGCATTATACAATGGTTATCTTACAGGGGAAATAGAAAAAATAATGAAGCATTTGAGCTGAAATTTAAATCCTTTGGAAGTTTGGATGTCTCTTCTATTTGTTTGAGGAAGCAAAAAGCTAAAAGACAAATAATTGAATTCCATAAAATAATGACTAGCAAAATCTAAATGAACTAAGAGTGTGGTAAAAGCTCTAACTTGAAGTACTTTATCCACTGAAACTTTATCACTTGCTAATGAAACAATTCCTACCTGGAAAAGACACTTCAGCAATTGTTTGCTTTACTTTTAAACTTGTTGCTCTATTGAGCTTTTTCTAATAGGGGTCAAGAATTCTCAGAGACTTAAATCCCAAGAAATTTCATAATGTAGTAGAGAGAGATGCAGGTTATCACCCTGTCAAGAAGAAATCTCAGTCATTACACGTTCCATATATAGATACTAACATTGTGGCCACCAATGTGCCAGGTGTGGCTATAGACTTCTTCCTGGAAGGCATTTTGAAAGACTGATAGAAACTGTTGCTATGAGAAAGGCATTACAATTTAAAAGTTGCAAGGTTGCAGACAAATGCCTGCAATTCTGTGCGGATTGTTATGAATATGTTGTGTGCTACCGCTGTGAAACTTGGGAGTCAATGTGTGCTTTATCTGTGGTTTTGTCCACTTGCTTTTGGATCTAAGTACATAAGTATGCAGGACTTGTACACTCTTGTGTTTCCAAGGATGCAGCAAGTGTAGGGCTTATCCAGCTTCACTATTGTGCCTGGAATGCTGCTAGCTAATGTAATTTAAAGAGTTACTTAAAATATTGTGCCTAACAGCCACCAATGAAGGGAAGTAGCAGCAGTATCAAGTACCCTTAAAAAAATCCTAAGGGCTGAGTAAATCTGACAGTTGTAGAGTTTGGCTGGTTAGGGGGCATCTAAGTTAAATGCTTGCATTGGGGCTGGAAGGAAGGGTAATGTTTCAGTGGCAGATGATATTTCTTGTATTTATTCTCTTCCAGTGAATTCGAGAACTTTGTCTTTTTAGTTTGACACACTCATTAGTATTACTGTTTGGGTAAGAATTTTTTTAAAGATTATTTTTTTAAACTGAAAACTGTAAAGAAAATATGCTACGTTTTTAAAAACGGAAGAGCCAAAGGACGATTTAATTCTTATTGCTCATTTTCAGGTCTATTAAGATAAAGTTTATTTTTGTGTGAGCACATTGGACAATATTGTTGTTTCAGTTCAGGTGATCCTTCCTTTACTCAGGCCTGCCTTAGCACATGGGATTTCCTTTTCAATAAGCTTGATAAGGAGGGACCAGCCATAGCTATTAGCTGCAAGCTGAAATTGAGTCACTACTCTATAAGGAGGAAATGTGATGAGTGTCCAAAGAAATAGATGTAGTTCCTCATGTCATGGGCAGTATTAAGTAGCTTTAGAAAGTCTGACTAGGCATGCTAGATGCTTGTAGCGTATGAACTGTCTATTCTGTACTGACACTTCAATTTTTCTGCTTTTCTGAAAATGTTCTTCCATGTTTAGTTTGCAATAAGTAACAGTCACTATTTTTGAAGTGCAAAAGCCCTGTGAAGTTTTGGTTCACAGCTTGAATTGTCTTTTTTTTTTTTTTAATCTAGAGTCCCACTAGTTATGATGGCGCTGTTCAAGCAGTGAATTTTTTCATAGATATGGCTTCTGTGGTGAGAAAGAAATAGCTTTCACTTAGTGTGATTACTGTGTTTATTATCTGTGTAAGGGGAAGTGGTTTGTTTTTTGCACAAGTTTAATTTTTTATTTAATAACTTGTGATATAGTATTTCAGTAAGTTATGATTTGGCACTGTTAGATGTTGCATAGCAAGTTTCAATCTAGCAACAATGCATAAAAGAAATATAAAAAATTACACAATTTCACTGTAACAAACTGGATTGGAAGGCTCTTACTGAGACTGATTTCTAGTGCTACCATGACTCATCGGCTTTCAGGAGAGCATGACTGAATTGAATGCAGCTCACCATCTCAGCATGGAGTCTAATTTTGAGAACAAACATCACATTTATTTAAAAAGCAGTACAGCTCTCAGAATGAGAATAGCTTACTGAGCAGATTGTTTTATCAACTGCTACTGAATCTATCAGACCTTCTCAGTGGTGTGTACTGTACACTTTCTAAGCTGTTTAAGTGCTTTTTTAATTTTCCACATACTGCGTAGTTGTAAATACTTCCTAGACTTCAAGATTTTCGTTGTTTGGTCATATTCGCCCCTTACTGTTACCCAATTGTTATTCTACAGCAGCCTTGGGGCCATTAGAAAGGTTCATTCTTATGAAAATGCTTGAGATGCTTCCTCCTGTGAGTAACTGGAGGTGTCTTTATTTATACTGTGTTTGCTTGTTCTTCTTCCTCCTTATGTCATTTTGTCAATTAGAACACATTTGCAAATTTAATGTACCATTCATGAAAAAGAAGGATTTAGGAGAGCTCAAACATGTGTCTTCCCTAGAGCTCCACAGTGCTTGCTTTGCTTAACCAGCTAATGCAATCATGGTTCCTTTATGTGGATTGAGACACCTAATGTCAAGAAAACTGGTTGAGGTTATCCAATTTAGTGCTGAACATATGTAATGTGTCTGAAATACATTTTTATATTGTGAAGGCTAATCTTTTAGTACTTCAAAGACTGGTTCTCTTGAATTTAGCTGTGCTGATAATGTTTACTAAATACTCTAAGAAAGGAGTACACATAGTTTTTGTTGGTCTCACCTTGGAAAATACTTTATATACACTTGGGATTAAAGAAAGTGTCAAACAAAAATTATTGGCTAATTCTTAGTTATCACTGAAGGAGAAGAAATTTCACAGTGACTTAAACGGAAGAAGGAATCTGACCTGTTCAATCTAAGGAATATTTACATTGTCAGTGGAAAGGTATATCGCCTCCTATCTATTAGAATTAGCCCTTGTTTAAAAGGATTATTTCTTATTCCTGCCTTATTATAGGACTAAGAAGATAGTAAGAGTTTATTTGTTGCTTTCTAAAAAGTGTGCGAGTTGAAGAAAGGTTATAAAGGAACTTAATTTTGATTAATTTGCTTTTTTTTCCTAAGAGGTCCATATGTGGTTTATTAGAAAATGAGGGTCTTTCTCTTCATTATTACTTCAGGCTTATACTTGAAGAAAATAAAATTGAATAGGTTTTTTAAAAAAATAATTTAGAAAACATTTCTATTTTTATCAGGCTGTTTGCTTTTGTTGCTTTTTCAATGAGTAAAGCTAAAGTAAGGTAGAGAGGATGAGGATTGTGAATATCTTTAATGTTGCTAGGAGGCATTTACAGTGTCATTCCTTTGAACTTTGTGTCTGCAGGAGACTTGAACCCTTTTTTCTTTGCAGGAAAGCTTTCCTGCTTAGTTTCAGTAGATTAAAATCCTGAGTTTGTTTAATTCTTGGATTTATGTTGAGGCATTAGTAGAAATGAATCTATAGTCCTTTTATAATTGTATTAACTGAGAACAAATAGTTTAACATACAATACACTAATTTTTAGTATGTTCAAAAACCATTTTGCATGTGAGTATTATTAAAACCAGATTTGATGCTTTAGTTTTAACAATGGTTTTAGTTGACAAGCATCTGCATATGCAGGAACATGCACACACAGATCACAGAATATAATACATATTTTGCTGTCTCTGGACTTCCTTAACTACTTGGCAAGTGGTTTTGAAAGAGAAACAATAAAAATCTGCTGTTGCTGCAGTGCAACATGGTATTTCTAAGTCTATTTTGAAAGGTAAAGTTTTCACTTTTTTTCTTGAATTTTAAGGTGCTTTTTATTAAAAATCAGTGAGTAATTTAAAATGTAGCATTGGGTTCTAGTCTGACAGGCAAGATCAATTTATTACAGATTCTGATACCCATAATTCCACTGAACTCAGAATGTGGTTTACTCAGTTTCCTCTTCTGTGAGTATGGAATATCTAGCTCATTAATCTGAGAGATAGACTCTGCATATATGGGTAGACTTACAGAAAGAAACAAATAATTAAAGATTAAACTTAAGTTTACCTTCTGTTTTCATTTCTCTCACCTTCCTGATATCAGTTTTATTTATAATCCAATAATATAGGGAGTTCTACATGTGAGTGGATTTTTAGGGAGAAGGTGTAGAAGTGTCATTTTTCTGCTGTTTGGGTGAGTAAAAGCTGTTTTATTATCGATAGGTTTCTGCTATTTTTTGAGGAAGTTGTGCAAGTGGGACTTGGGAGCCAAATCTCTTAGTCCACTTCATGTCAGCGGAGAACTAGATCTGTTGCTTCAAGTTCAGTCCTTTATCATTTCCATATACCCCCACAGTGAAATAATCTGAAATAATCTGTATAATCTGTGTACCAGAAAGTTTTCTAAAATGCCTGTATCTTAGCTTGGAGTCTAGGGGGTGCATAATAAAACAATCAAATTAAGTAAATGAGGTACTTCTGCACACACATCTCATGATGTTGTTGGCATTCAGATAATAATTGTGTTTAAAAATGGAGTAGACAATTTTTGTGAAGAGCAGTGCATTGATTACTGTTAAACACACTGGAGTTAGAGGTGGAGTCTCTGGCTAGGAACCCTTCCAACACCAATTGATAAAGGCTTCCTGCGGAGGCCCCTCCATAGGAAGGATCAAGGTGCATGTGCCTTGTTTCTTGTGCTGTCTGATAATTATACCAGCAAACCTGAGTTTACCTCTCACGTATTGTGACTTCCTGGAGTGCTACTGGAGAAACAGTAGCACTCCAGATTTTGCGTTGCAAAAAACCAGGGCCATTTAGCCTTTGCTTGTTGACATAGGGCCACTCAGGTGAGTTCAAGCACCTATCATCATTTGTCCTGTAAACTGTCTAGGATATGACCTTTCTTTTCGTTAAGTGTTTTTTCAGTGCAAGGCACAATGAGTCCTTGATCAACTACTGAGTCTGTAGAAGCTGTTTTACTAATAATCTTGTTATAATATCTAATTGGATGTTAATTCAGTAAAAGAAATCCTGTACTTCCTATTCACATTGTAACTCTGTCTTGCTCTTCTGCTTCAGATTGTCCCTTGACTAGTCTCCTGTCTACCTGTCAGTCTGTATACTGAGATCTTTTAGTCATGTGAAGTGGGTGCAGACTCACATTTGTATTGTCTTTTTGTTGATATTGTCATTTTGTTGATAATGTCATATTTCTCTAATGTGGTTTAGAGAAATGTAGGTGCAAAAGATGTTCTGTGTTGCAAGGTCTTGAAAGCTGAAAATAAACCTTGTACAGCTTTCTGTAATACCTTTATATGCTTATGTGGTCGGTGTTTTTTTCATCTGAACAGTTTGTATTAAATATAAAGGAGTTTACACAGTGTAGAAGTACTGAAAGTTAAATATTGATATATGAAATCTAGCATAATTATATCAGACTATTTTTCTTTACATTTACCTACTGTAATTGCTAGCAGAATGCTACTTTTCAATATCACAGCACATTTTACAATAATATGCAAAGGTTTTTCCTAAACTGTGGATTTTACTTCTTTCCTCATTAGTGTGGGGGAACAGAGATGGAATTTCCAGAGTTTTAGCTTCCCCTCCCTGAGCATTCCAAAACTTCAGGCTGTTTGACATGCAATTAAACTAAGCAAAAATCTGACAGCAAAGTGTATGGAAGGTGATTCTCCAGGATTCTTCTACCTGCAGTGCCACTGGAGCAGGCTGTTCTGTTTGAGGGTGAATGGGAAAGAAAAGAGTACCCTGTCAGAAGGCAGAAAGGGAGAAAAGAGAGCTTATCGCTTGTTTTTCTTTTTGTAAAATGTATGTGGAAGAGGCTTGTGCAGTTTGTTTGCACTTATTTGTTGAAAAGCTGCAGATGTATTAAAGGTGGAACTCTTCAGTTGGAATAATATTACCATGAAGGATGTTACTCTTTTAAATACAAAAAAATCTGTTGAGAGAGAAGACTCCCGAAGTGTCAAGTGAGTGTAAGTTTCATTTCTGAGTGGACAGTTTGAAAGTGGTACAATCTACCCTGGGCTTAACACATTCTTCATTACTTTAAATCATTCAGGCTTAACTGGTAAAGAGGTGTTAGCAGTTCTTAAAGGTATTGTGGGCATGAGGAAGAAAGAACAAATAAGGGGTTTTGGTCTGTTCTTTGTAGTCAGAATGTCATGGTGCCTTTAATCTGTGGATCACAAATGTAATTCAAAAGATTCGTAGTCAAAGTTAGAAGAGTATGAGAGATTTCAAGGTTGAATGGGCAGGTAGAAAATTTATTAAAAGAATTGGAAAAGACTATAACTGTTCAAAGAAGAGCTGAAAGGAGTCTGGAGTAATAACGCAGAGTGGCAGAGAGTGAGGCAGTATAGGTTTCCATTATAAAGTGAAGATAACATTCTGATTTTAATACAAGAGGATTTTATTCAAGCTTTAGGTCTCAATCTCAATATTTCTACGCAAACATATTGGGGCAAATGAAGCACAGGAGAGTTTGAGAGGCTGTAATAGGCTGCCTTCCTATTGAAGACTGTAACCCTATGGATGCAACCATTGTGCTATGAAATGCCTGAAGCTGTTAACCTCTCTCTCTTCTGCTGGAGTTCCATATGACTGAATGTGACATTGAGTAACATTCATTAGTGGTGTGAAGGTTGACTACTATCCTCTAGTGGCAGTGGGATTTGTTGTTAGCAAGGGTTTAGCTTCATTCCTATTCAGGCAACACTTGCTGGGCGAAACTTGTCCTGAAGAATTTGAGGTAATTTTATTGAATATTGCTTGTATCACATAATTTCCATTGGTAAGAGATACATTTATTTTTAATAATTAAAACCCACCCAAATGATTCTGTGATTCAAATGTGGTTTTTTGATTAGTATTTTGTTCAGTCTTCGATCTGACAAAATCACTATTATGTTGATTTATTCCAGTGGAAAATCACTACATGGCATAATCTTTGTGCAAGTAGCTTACCAAGAGCCAGTAATATTAACCACCTTCTTTTTTCAGAGCAAATTGTGAACCTAAAACATCCACTCAGGAATCTTTTACAAGAGAATCCCAGATACAGAGGACCACAGAAAGTCTAGTGACAAAGTTAGCATAAAGCTCAGACATAGGGAATATATCAAGAAGTTTAGAAGCAATGCTTTGTGCTGTACTTTTCCAGTGATGCTTCTGGTCTTTGGTTTGCATTTTTCAGAACTAAACTGGTTTATATTAAAGATGATACCATTCATTTGCTTTTACCTTGGTGTTTTCCTGAATATTAAGCAGTTAAAACAGATCTTATCTTTCAAAATTATTTTTGTTAATACCCAGAGATTCTTCTTTATATATGTTCTGGTGTGATTCATAAGGACTGCCATGCATTTTTCAGTCTGTATTTTAGTAATGCTTTAATCAGAGTCAGAAGACAAAAACTGAATTGTAGTTCAAGTAGAGCAACACCAAAAATCTGATCGTTTCTGAATTTTGAACTTTCAAAAATCACCTAGATTATTTTATATTAGCAAATTTTAAGCATGACAGTGAAGACTAATTATTTTACTGCTTGTTTTTAAACTCCGTGGTTATTTTGTCCAGGAATCCTACTAACAGGATTCTGCTTGCCTGAAAGTGGTATCTGGTTTTATCAGCATCTGTCAAACCAGAATTTCTATGGAAATTAGCTCATTAGTATTAATTTTGGCTGCCTTGACATAAAAAAAAAATTCTTATTGAAAGCAAAACCTTCCATAAAATTATTAATGACTAATCCTTTAGTGAATTGAGACTTCAGATAATGGCAATAAACAGGTGGATACCTGTTGTCTTCTGACAGCCCGCCTTCTTGCTGAAACCCAGGTGCTGCAGGCTCACATTGCATAGCATGTATCAATGGAAATAGTCCTTTTGGTATCCATATACTTCCTCTGTGGATCATTACTAATCAGTATGAGTAATGCCTGCAACATTTTTACTTAATACTGTTTAAAATTTATAATTAAATTCATAGTAACTAAATCACAGTTCTTCAAGGTAGGTTTCCAGTACTTGGTATTAGCAGAATGCGTACACTTAAGTTTTGAGAAAATGGTCTCTATAGCTGTCTGTAGTAACAAACTGGTTATTGCTGACACGATTATTTTTATTTCATTCTGGATATTTCTCTTGAGTATTCATAGCAGTAATCTTGTAATCATGCATTTTTCCCCTGATTGCTTTCTGCTTTATCAAACTTAAAATTGGGTTTGTTCCCAGTTGAAACGCAAGGTTTTTTGAACCTTTGTGAGAAGTGCCCTTGATACTGCATATCAGTTTTACTTCTTCCATATTACTTATTTTCAAGGGCTGTCTTTTGAATGAATTAGCGTCATTATCTGCTATGTAATTTTCTTTGTTCTAAAGATAATATAAAACAGTGGTAAGTGAAGTATCAGTCTTTTGTTTCTTATAGGTGTTTCAGAGCTCTTTGCCTTCAGTTATAAGTAAGCATGGAAGATGATATTTGAAAAGCCTAATGACGTAATTAAATGAATTACAATAGGTCTGCTGAAGAACTGTATAAATGGACATTAGTACAGTGCTTAGTGTACGTAGCTGTGAGCAACTTAAACTGTAATTCTGTGAAGTATTACAGAGTGTAGGAGAGCTGCATGGTTTGCAGGTTTTCTGTTAACATTCAGTTACCATTTCTCATGCTGTACAAAAGCTATGTTTATAATGCTTTCTAAAAAGTTTATCAGTGTTATCTCCTCATTTTTATCACTATAAGGGTATGTTTAACTATAGCAACTTAATACAAGATAGGCAAAATAAATTAACAGTGTTGCATATAGTGCTTGACATTTTTTTTACTTAGTTACTATTTAGACATAGTATACAAATTGCTCATATTGCTTGCTTATAAGTGTATTTCATTAGAAATTCTTCTGATCATGTGGATGCAGATTTAATTCTGAATTGTAACTTCTTTTTAAGTAGCTAGCTATGAATATTCCAGTGGTTTTGAATATCAATAATATACTAAATATAAAAGCAGATTTAGTATTTGCTTTGCATAGTAATTCCAATTGATAAATAGTGGTTTGTGTGTCGTGTTTGTTAGAGCTTCAGCTGCTAATCTCATATGGAAATGTTGCTTTGTAGGGCAAAATTCAGCAAGAGGGCCTGGGATTCCAGAGTGAACTTGTACATTCCTTCAGGGCATTTTTGCAAGGGAGGTTGTTGTGTTTTAAAGGTAGTTGATAAGAGACCTGCACCACCAACCCCAGACCTGCACCACCAACCACCATCATGCATTAGTCTATAGAAGGTATTTGGGTGAACATACTCCTGTACCACTCCGTACCACCATTTATCCAAGTAAAATTTTTGACCATTTGCAGGATACATTATAAATCAGGATGTCACTACCAGACAATCAGATTTGAACATTCCTTGCATAAAGTAGCTTGCCTGTATCCCTTAGGAATACATCACTTAACTGTGTTTATGTGACAGTGTTGATATGCCTGGTTTTACATGAAAGTTAGAGTAGCACGTTATTTATGTCATCATGAATTCAAAAAGTAGGTGGTTGTGCTTTATGAATACTGAGGTTATCTTCTCTGGACAAATCAGTCAGAATAATTCAAAGACGTAGTTTTATTGTATGGCTAAATTTTAAAAAATTTAATTTAATAAATTTTAATTTAAATTTAAAAAAATTAAATTAATTTAAAATTAAATTAAATTTTTAATAAAATTTAATTAAATCAGGAAACAGGATTTTTTTTTCCTTCAGATTTGTGCTTTGCTACTACCTCAGGTTTTTTTTTTTTTTTTCAGTGTTCCCTTCTCTGATGTGCTGACAACAGATTGACATGAAACAGAGCTCTGTTGAACCTAATTACGTTATAGCTCATTGTTTTGGGGACCTATAAAACTGTTCGCTCCCTTTTTATGAGGCTGTAGTCAAAGAAAGGCCATAAACAGTGCATTTTCTCTTTCCTATGGGACTAGAGATTTCATTAGTCAACTCTAATAAAGGCCTGATCCAGCTGCATTTACACCTGGAAATGAATGCTTCTTTATCAGGTCTTAATCCTTAGTAGGTTAAGCAGGAGGGAATGACAGCAGGATAGCTTTTGATCAGCCATAAATGTCTGAGAGCTTAATTTCTTTTAAAATTATTTGCTATTCAAACGCTGACTGAAGACATGCTTTCCTGTACTTCAGAGGAAAGATTTCAAATATTGGGGCATTATTAAAAACCAAAACAAAGCTGAGGTCTCCCTATACTTTCAGGCGGTCACTGCTGAGACAAGATTTCCACTTCAGCTAAGGGGATTATTATTTTCTTTTTTAAATCCTTAGGGACTCTGGGGAGGACTAATGTTCAGCATGTTTAGCCCTTAGAAGTAATGAGGAAAATGATGCCCTACCTTTAGTTAAGTCTATCCTGCGTGTGAATTTAAAATGGATACATTTTTGCTAAATAAGTTTCTGTAGTATAGGTGCTACTCTGATACTTGTTTAGATTATTTTTCCTGTGGGTTTTTTTTATATTGTTTGTTTTGTTTGTTTTTGTAATATACAAATATTTAAATTATGGGAATTTCTAGGAATTTAAGTGGAAAATGCCCTGTAAGGTTTAGAGCTAGTTCTTTTTTGTTTTTTTTTTGGTTGACTGGGTGCTTAGAGATCCTTTATACATATATGTATATGTATACACACTTATTTATATTTTTGTATTATCATGATATTTTCTCTCATTTTCATGTTGTAAAGTGATGGATAGATAGCAGTTTTTTGACAGGAATGCACTGCACTGTCTGTTTTTATGTGCTGGTACTGCTAACCTGCTTGTTTCTCTGCTTTACCACAGGTTGTGAGCGGGGGCAGTTTCGATGTGGAAATGGACGCTGTATTCCTGCAGATTGGAGGTGTGATGGGGCTAGAGACTGCTCGGATGATACAGATGAAGCTGGTTGTCGTAAGTGAAACAACTGTAGAGCAACTTTTTTTTAATATAAAAAAATATTGAGATCCCAGTGTGCCCAACTGTACTTGTGGTACAGGATGAAAATTGGAGAGGGAGAAAACTCCTAGTTGTCTTGAGAAGACTGCAGAATCTGCTGAAGAGTTGTATTTCTCGAGTCCATTGGCTTAGGTAGTCTGAAAATCAAGTAGTGCTCCACTTCTAACATGACTTAGTCTTCTCTTAAAAATCTAAGTTTCTTTTGATGACTGTTTTCTAAGTAGCTGTAGAAATCTATTGTATTATATAATTTCAGTAGTCCTGAATGTTAGATGTACATACAGCTACCCTCAGCATCAGCTGAGCTATAAATTTTTGGTCTTTCAGGCCCTAGACAATAACCTGTACCTACTGCACCTTAGGTAGAGCTTTGGTTAATTGTCTAGAGTTGCTCATGTTATCCTCAGTGTCAGCAATTCAGCGACAACAGTTGTATTCAGATGGGCTGTTATATCAGTGCAGAAAGATTCTCTCAAGCTGAATGTTAAAAGGTTGGGAAAATGAAGAAATGCCCTCCACAGTCTGTTTTCAGGAACTCACATACATTTCACCTTCTCGGTTCTAGTGTTTTTTAAGGTTTCGTGGGCTGATGCAGTTATGAGCCCGCTCATAGGTTAGGTCATTTTTTGCCCCTCAGCTGATAACTGAGAAAGACTGATTTATGTTGGATCTTTTCACGCTGTATTGTTCTATTGCTGCTTGACCCATATAGTAATTGGAGGTCATTCACACAGCTTGGCAGTCTGGTTTGTTGCTTAGCACTTTAGTTAACTTCAAAACCCATTGCAGTTCTGGATGAAGAATGCTTTAAACTGGAAAAACAAAATGGTGGTGTCTTATACCCTGTTACTTCAATTAGTTCTGAACTGCAACTGGAAAGAAGTGGTTGGGCTTTGAACAAGGAGTGGGTAAAATTCATGTTGACTTTGTGAAAGATAAAAAAATAATAAGAACCAACATTTACTACAGTCGTCATAGTTCTAAGCATGAAGTTGAGTTGTTCTTGTTTTCATACATGTGATAAACTAGGAAGATGAAAATTATATTTTTTCAGTCAACTGCTTTTAAAAACAACATGTTAATGTGTGATAGGTAGTGGGACACGAAGTGTCTAGGAAAATAGTTTTAAAATGTTTGAAACTGGCCTAAGGATTAAAATTATATTGCAATGTTATTCTTTGGTTCTTACAACAGGAATCAAAGAAAATATGCATGAAGTGCATTGTCTGTAGCATGTGATCAGTTTTATCCCTCTAATTACTTTACCTCTAATGTAATTTTGTACTTCTCAACTCTAAATCTATGGAGTGATTTACGTTTTTCCCTTGATGCTTTGTTTGCATTGGTAGCTGTGCTTGCATATCATCCCATGAGCACAAGTGTTTCTAGTTGACTTTGCAATACTGCAATAACATAACCCTGAGAAAAAAAGACGGTGAAGACCAGAGTCCTGTCTACTGGACTGTGTTGTACTAGTGACTCTTCCCAGGAGTATTAACTAGGGATAGAGTCAGCGGTAACACAATTTCAAACATTATCTTTCTCTCTAGTAGCTCCCTGTTGTTTGGCTGTTTGAAAAGTACAGAGTAGAGCTGGGCCAACAACATTCAGGTTGTTCTGACCTGGCTCTCACTTTCATCTCATGAATTCATGAAGAGTCATGAGCTTGTTTTGAAAGACCTTTTTCCCACCAAGGATAGAGGATCTGAGGTAGATTGAGAGCAATTGAGCAGACCCCTGTGAAACTAGGGAAGCTAGTGTGACTCCATGTATAACATGGTTCTCTGCCATAAGAGGGCAATTCAGAGCCTTAAGCTTTTCCTGTAACCTGCCTTCAAGAGGAGCCTATGTTTCCATGTGAGAACACAAAACTGAAGATTCATATGCAGGAGTTCACTAATCTAAATTTTGCCTTAGAGCATCCTTCTGCTGGCCCACTTTGCTCTGTCCATTTTCTTTGGTTTGTCAAATGCCTCCTTAGTGGAAATTACAGTCAACTGACACTTGAACCTTAAGTCTTCTTTTGCCTTATTTAATTGTTTTCTTTGAAAATGCTTTCCCAGATGTCTCTGAAATTATATTTTTTTTCGTTGCTTACACTAGCACAACCTACCTGTGAGGGAAATCAGTTTCAGTGTCTCACTGATGGTGAATGTATCCCACACTCATGGGTTTGTGATGATGAGGAAGACTGTGAAGATGGCTCAGATGAGCATCAACAATGTCGTAAGTATTTCAGTTCTAACATTATATCAGCTTTGTGAAATAAGGTAGTTCACATACTAGCATATTGAGAATATACAGAAACAAGCCTGATTTAGATACAGCTTTTACTAGAAGAGTCTTTTTAGTTTCTAGAAATAAAATAATCTGAAATAGATAAAATACAGAAGGTGTGTTCAGAAAGACATCTCTAGGTCTTGAAATCTGAAAATTACCAATGTTTCAGTTAATTAAAAAGAGAAAAAAAGGAGAAAAATATTAGTTTATAGTTGATATGAAATTTAGTAGTTCCAAAAAATCGGAAATCTGTACATATTTAAAAAAGGAGGAAATATCAGTCAGTTGAAGTAAACATCGCTGAAGATTCTTGTACCATCTTAAGTGATGCTATTTATTGGCATTATAGAATCATAGAATCATAGAATAGTTAGGGTTGGAAAGGACCTGAAGGTCATCTAGTTCCAACCCCCCTGCCATGGGCATTATTTAAAATGACAAGAGCTGGTCTATCTCATATTCAAACAGGAAGAATATAAAAAGTCCTGGTGTGGAGTGAGAGTAGAGTCTTTTGTTATGATTTGGACAGCTTAAATTTAGGAAGTAATTTGTATTAGTATTTCAATTTATTAAGCTAAACAGTGTATTATTCACAAGTGAACTGCTGTTTTAAACTAGTGTTTAATGTTATCTGTATATTTTTAGAACAAAGAAATCATTTAGCAGCCTAACTGCCATAGCCCTAGGCTCTTTCTTATTTCGGTATTGATAGAAAGATAAATACTGATGATAATAATAAAATATGTTACTCTGATTTTTGAATTTTGTAACTAAGCAGTTTAAGGACTGCATATAGTTAAGTACACGATGAACAGTGGACTGAGGTGATTATCACACCAAATTACATTCTCCGAGTTCTTGCATAAATGTAGTATTCTAAGGAACTTTTTTCCTGCTACTTCTAGTATTATGAGTTACTTTAAATGGTGAGGATAAGATTAATTTATTTTTCTTTTGATTCTATGTATAATTTTTTGATAACTTTTTTAAACTGAACAGCTCTGGAGCCACTCACTAACCCCCTTGATTCTGAGGAGGTTCACAGGTATGAGTTTTGGAAGGATTTTGCTCACAGACTTGGTTTTTGCTTTTATCTTGTGATATGTGTTCTCACTGAATGGTAAAAAATGGAACTAAAGTTAACTGCCGTTTGTTCCCCTCTTCCTCTGAGAAGGTGCAGCGCAACTACTGGTTATGTTTTAACTAAGATAACTGTAGATACAAAATGCAAAATGAGCAACAGCTCTGAGTTGACTTTTGAACTGGGTCACTGTAACATCATTTTCCATATACTGGTTAATCTTGAGTGTTAGTAACTATAGAATTGTGCTGCTGCTGTTTTGGAGCCATTTCCTGGTATTCATCCTTATTCTTCTGAAGGGACTTCATCTTTTTGCTTGGGAATCCTGGAGGAATTTTTAGTTCCCGAAACATTAAACATTTTTCCTGAGGAGAATAGATGACAGCTCTGGGAGTCACACATGCAGAATTAAAACGTATTTGTTTTACATTACTGTCTTCCTCTTGTTTTAACTCATGACACCAGTATCCCAGTAGTTGATCTTGCTTTGGAAACACTGCTGGCAGAAGGAGGAATGGAGAGCCCCTGTAAAACAGTAGACTTGATGCCAGTGTATAGACTGGGGTGGTGATGAGATATAGCATGAGTTTGAAAGAAACAAATGTGCAGGTGGCAGAAGGGAGGAAAAGTTAGCGGTAATTTTGCCCTTCAGCTATATCTTCTCAGATTAAATTAATTTCCCTAGATCAGAGAACTGAATTTAGCTGTAGTAAAATCAAAGTGGAATTGCACTTGTGGTTGCTTTTTACTGACACAGCTGTCATGAGAAGAGATATAATTATTCTTCATCCTCTAGTAGTTAGGAATGTAAAGTAAACCTGACTGTTGAGGCCCGTGCTGTATTAGAAAGCAGTGCTTTACATCTAGTTCTGATGTGTTTACATTGTGGCATTCTAGTTGACCAAATAATGGAGTTACTAGATGATTTTGATGTGGTAAATAAAATAGTAGAGAAAACTTTAAAACAGTAAGAATTAGTAACTTAATCTTTTAGCCAGAACAATTATAAGAGGTAATTTTTAACCTAGAGGTCAACCACTTCAGTGGAGAAAAGCAGTGACCTTGCAGGCTACAGAGGGCCTCATAGAACTATATTATCTGCCATGTGTTTATCAAGTGCTCTTTAATCTCCTTGAGAACACAGAAGTACAGGAGAAGAAAGTCTTGTGCTAGCATTTGTGAGAAGGATGGAGTAGTTAAAGAGGAAGAAGGGATAATATTGTTCTGCATTAAAAATCTTGGTTGATGGGAAAGATTGATTGAGTGCCTGTTTCTTGCAGCGGGAAGGACATGCTCAAGTCAGCAGTTCACATGTTCAAATGGACAGTGTATCCCGAGTGCATACTGGTGCGATCGAGTGAAGGACTGCACTGATGGAACAGATGAAAGAGTCTGCCGTGAGTCTTAACTCTTAGCACTAGATCTAGTTTCATCTCATCTCTCTGTGGCATTTTATTAAATTTGTAAGATTAAAGAGCCTGTTGAAGGACAGGATGACCACAATATGCTGCTTGTTATGACAGTTTCATTTCAGATTCTTTTGTGTATTAGAGCTGATGTTCTGATACAGATCCATTATTGGCAAACTCAAATGCAAACTGCTGCCATAGGACCAGGGCTTCTTGTCTTCATCGTCTGAAGGATAATGAATATTGTATTGGAAACAAACAGCCATGTTAAAATGGTTTAAAGCCTAGGGAGTCTCAGACCTAACTTTGCCCAATTTTTTCGTATCCTTTTTGCATGCTTCTTATGAAATCAGTGGTAAGTATAACCTGTATAGAAAAGCAGAATTTGAGCCCAAATCACTTTGAGTGACTTTGACTGTTTCAAAAGCATTTGGATTCTAGACCGCAATTTCTTGTGGAGATGAAGCAATACTGGGTTATTGTATTCAGACAAGCTGTTTATATTGTGCCAACAAAATGAAGATGGACAAGTAGGTTTTTTTCAGCCTAATTTCCACAGAGTTGAGGCTGCCTGACTGACTGGTGACAGCCTCCCTAGATCCTGGCCTAGGTTGAATACTGATGGACAGTATTGAATACAGGACAGCTGGCTACAGAATAGAGGCCAGATTTTTCAGAGGTGTTTTTGCCTAATACTTATACAACAGTGTGTAACACATGCCTGTTCATTGTTAGCATTAAGGGAAAGCTTTACATGTCATGAGTGACACGTAACATACGAGCTGCTATTCCAGCTGTTGGAACTTAGTGTGCCTTTGGGAAAAAGACATAACTGTAAACTTCACTCAGAACCAGACTTGGGGTGGACAGTGGGGGAAGAAGTTAGGATGCTAAGTGTCATGGGTAAAGAAGCAAGAAAGAAAATGTTCTTAATGGCTGTGCTGAGAGGAAAAAAGGGCATATGCACATGCTCTGTAAAAGAAAACCAGCATATTACATGGTCAGCCAGCTGCTAGTGTATTTTATCCCTGACTTACAAGTGGCTAAAATGTACACTCTGTAGAATGAAAGGTGATTTAGAACTATTTGGTACTCTGGAATAGGAGGTTGCTTAGACAGCCAGCTTGGAACTTTTCCATGAGATAGACCCACAGCCAGTTCTAAGGTCACCAACACAAATGGCTAAAAGCCAGGATCCAAAGTATCCCATACCATTGCTGGAAGAATATATTCTGTAGCTTGGCTTTTTTTTCTGTTACAGTTTAGAGAAAGGAAAGAGATTGATAACTTAATTTAGGAAATCCATGACACATTAAAAAATCCTGGAGAAAAGGTACTTGTTAAAAAAAATCCATTATCCATGAATTAAAAAAGAGGAACTGCTCAGAACCTCTGAAAGCACTTTCTGAGTAGTCACTGAAAGCAGTGTAGAACAGGCGGATAAAGCGGTGTGGTCATCATAATGCAGTGAACCTGTGCACAGTGGGAGTGGAGTCCTAAAGACAATACTCACAATTCTTTTTTTCAGCCTAGAAGCTGCTGTGATGTTTGAAAATGGAAGTGCTCATTTTATTTCATGTTTACATTCTCAACTAAGTAAATTAAAAAGGCAGTTTGGAAAGGGGCCTCTAGATATCTTAACAGTAGCGCTTTACTGCTGTGTGGGAAACCCAATCAGTGCTGCATCAGCCAGTATGCCCCATGACTGTTGTGAAGGCAGCATATTTAGCCCCAGGGGGAGGGACTGCCTCATATCATTCAACAACCTCTACTCTGGTTTATTAGAATAAGTGTTGACAGTCCTTCTAAGACAGAAGAATGACTGTGACTTTGAATATTGAAAGGAGGAGTGTTTGACTAGTTTAAAGAAATGTGGTGGTGCTGAAGACAAGAGAATCGAGGGGAAGGTAATGACAAGACCCTTCAAGACAGGCTGGTTAATTTTAGTTCCTCTCTGTCTTTGCAAGGTTTAGAGCTTTAAAACAGGAGTCATAAGATACAATTAATAATTTGGGGATTTTATGTTTAACTATACAGTAGGGCTTAATATAAGTCTTAAAATTTACTGTTTTGAAGCAGATTCAAATACTTGCTTTGAATATTCATTTTTCCACTATTTCATCCATTTCCTTTTCCACACTGTCTGATATAAACAAATACAAGAGGAATATAACTATTTTGGCCTTTGCCTTTGTCATTTATTTCCCATTATTTAATTTACACTAAAAGGTTTCAAAAATAGAAATGAAACATCCATGAATAATGAAAGAAAAAAGCTATTTAGAATGGGTTCTGTTATTTCATGAAGCAAACCAAAATACAAACTAAGTATGTCCATTTACTTATGTCTTGTGCTCACTGATCTGTCTGGAAGCAGATTTAGGTTGTAAAGAAGATAAAGTTTTGTTGTTGAATAAGTTACATTATTTAAGAAACTAGTCAAATGCACAATGTCACTGATATGAAGTAACTCAGCAATTACACATGTAAAAAAATAGAACAAAGGAATTCAAATTCTTAGTCAATTTTACTGCTAATGGGATTAACAGCAAGAGAAAACTACCCATGCAGAGGCTAAGATAAACATCAGAACAATGTTTCAGCTGCAGGTCACATAATTAGTGCATTGAAGCTGCTTTAATTTCATAAAATTATGGTTTTAAAAATTTTCTTTATATATATGAAATTTTCCCCCACCTTTTTTAGTAATCAGCAGCTAGCAAATACCTTCATTTTAAAACTTTAGAAATGAAGAATGACATACAGATTATTTGGGGTAGCAAGTACATTTTTGGAGTAAGCAGCCAATACTGGTTCCATTTTTCTGTGCTACATATTTTGTTTCTTTCAGTTAAGGGTAGAATTCTCTCTCCTGCCTCAGCTTCATAGTTGAAAACTGAAAATCCCAGCCATTTTGGTTTGCTGTGACTGACAGAATAACCTTCCTCTTGCATTTCTGGCAGCTAAGCACTGCACTGAGGCCGTCAGAGATAAAGGGGAAGTATTTTAAAGATGTGTTGTTTGAGGCTGATGAGCTGAGTGCAGACCCAGAAACTCTGTATTTTTGATTCTAATTTTTGTGTTGAGTTGCTGCCATGGGTCAACTCCCTAACCTGTTAATTCCTGCCTCCTGTTTGCTACGCTAAATAGCCACTGTGGTCAGGAAGTGAGCAGCCAGGTCTGGGATGAATCTGTGGAGATCAGGGTGAAAGTGAACAAAGATTAAGAACTGGAGAGATCACAAGGGATATAGTCCAAGAAGGAAGAAAATGCTTGTGGTCAGAGACTGATGTTCTTGATGTTGAACAAATTACATGTAACAGCTGCAGGACTGCAGAAGTTCAGGCTGGAGGAAATATCTCTGCCAGGGAGAGTTTGAAACAGAGAAGAGGCAAAACTGGAGCAAGGTAAAGAAGGCAGCCAGAGATCAGAGTGGCAGGGATCAAAATCAGGAATTAAGTCAAGGAATGAAGGTATGGTTAGTCTCCCAGCTCTCAATGCATCTCTGCTATGAACACTACCTGATAAACATGTAGCTTACAGGACCCTGAGTCTTGGGTAAGTCCTTCTCCTAGTGTCCCTGATAGGCTGACTCATGGCAGTGAGTCAAAGGATTTTAATTAATTCTATTTTGCAAAAAGTTTTGAAATGCTGCTGCAGTAAAGAAATGACATTTGGAATTAGGAAATTGCCCGTTCTAGTTTCTCCTTCTTGTAACTTTGGTTAGGGATACAGAAAGTTATACTTGCTGACTGTGTGACATAAATCAGTGCTGCTGAATCAAATACCAGTTGCAACTGTTTCCTGTTACTGGTTTTGTATGGATTTATTTTCACCTTGCAGAACTGAAGTGTTAGAGAGAAAAATAATGTAGGCCTAACAATTCCTGTGACATAGCTTTCAAGCATCTTCCACATGTGTACATTGAAACATGCCATTTAAATGTGTTTCCAGCTGTTGCCCGAAAATAGTTTGGGTTACAATGAGCAAGGTGCCTTATATGTCATTTGTACTGGTGTTTGCCAGTTGTTCATATTTTGCAACTGAAGTGCTGGCATGCCACAGGGAAGACAGTTTGTGGAGAAGTATTTTAGCGAAGAAGAGATGCCTGCGAAGAAGGGGAGAGAAAGAAGAGCTCCCTCTCTTTCTTAGCATCGGAATGAGTGGACCTGGATTTCCCCTTGTATGCACAAAACTTGTATTATCTTCTAGGGACTGTGATCACTAGGAAGAGATCTTTTCTTTTCAGTTTCCTGTAATTAGCCAAACACTCTTGGGAGGAAAAGATAAAGGAAACAATGTTCATGTTGGAGGCTCTTCACAATTAAAAGCAAGATGAAAGAAAAGTGTTCATATTTTTCTGTCCCTTCTCTTTTCTCTCCTAATCCCATGTTCAGTCTTATACTATCTCCTTTCTCTCTTTCCTCTTACGCAGCTGTATTCTTAGATGCAACTACCTGCCTTGTCCTTTTAATTCAGAATCTTATCCTTACTTTTTAGCTTTTTCCAATCCGTCTGTCACTGATCCATTAAAAACAAAACATTTCCAAGTCCCTGAAAGAGATCCCTTCCTTGGGTTTTTACATAGTCCCAGGACACTCACAGAGTGTTAATGCTTTTTCCGTGGAAAAAGACAGTATGATCATACAAAGACAGTATGATCAGCTTCTCTGATCACTATCAGCTCTTGCATAGCTGTAGGTTTTTATATGCAAATGCATTGCTCTGGGATCAGGTGTGTACAGAGAAATTTAACACATGCACATGCTTAATTGTTGTACAGTTCCATCGAACTCACTGATTGCTTTATGTGTGTTTACAAGATTGTTTCTGAGTTGTTTAAAATAATCCCTTGTGTTGGTGTGTAAGTCATTTATGTAAGTAGAACAGCCAGAAACTGAAAAATCTCTCATTCTGCAGGATCTTTTGTTTTAGGAAGGGGAAAACTTGTAATAAAATCCGAAGATGCTGAAGTTGATCATAGCCTTGGAAGTTTAACATCTTGGCTTAATTAGAACAAAACCATAAAACTGTGAAGTTTCTGAGTTTGAGAATGCACGGCATCCTAAGAGGACATAGGAACTGTAAATTTCAGAAACTTCTTTATTACCTAAGCACTTTTAAGATCAATAAAGTATAAAACTGAGGAACAAGTAGGTAAAATAAATGTTCACTACTTGCTCTCCTGTGTTGCATTGTTTTCTATCATATTGTAAACTGTTTGGGCTGCAGATCTTTTCGGGGTGTGAGAGGGCATCTAATTTTTCCCTTTTTTCTTGTGAGGTTTTGTAGCATCTATGAAAAACATATACATGACATAATAACCTAATAACATAATACCTGTTGGAGGAGACAGTATAGTAATTGTTTGTCAATAGTAGTCAGTAAATAGATTTTGTCAGTAGTAGTATGGGAAGTTGTGTTTCTTTTTTGTTTTCCTATAGATCAAGATATTTTGTTGACACTGCATTTATATGACTCATTATAAGCTGTAGTCTAACATTCTTGCTAATACTGAAGAATTTCTTATTGTAGACTATCCAAGATGTGAACAGTTGTCATGTGCAAATGGAGCATGTTTCAATGCAAGCCAGCGATGTGATGGCAGAGTTGATTGCAGAGATTCTTCTGACGAAGCTAACTGCAGTAAGTTCCATATGCAAAGTGATCCCAAATAGATATGCTTTACAAGACCCTCTGTTAGAATTCAAGATTGATGTTTTCTGACAGATTTTTTGTGTTTCTTTCTGTGCTAAAATCTCTTTCAGCGCATGGATGCAGCAGTACACAGTTTCAATGTGCTAATGGAGAATGTATCCCACGAGCCTTTGTCTGTGACCATGATGATGACTGCGGAGATAAGAGTGATGAAATCTCTTGCAGTATGACTTTTGTTTTTTTACTTTCTTTAACTGTTTTACTAAGAACTGGTTCAAACAGATGACAGGAAGTAGACTGCTTAGCTATACAGCCATCAAAAGATACTCACTGTTCTATGACGCAATATTGCTATTTCTAACCTTTTAGTCACTTACAGTAATTTGATTTTCTCATGTTTTTTTCCACAGCTTATGCAACTTGCAGAGGCAACTTCTTCACCTGCCCAAGTGGCCGTTGCATTCATCAGAGCTGGATATGTGATGGAGATGATGATTGTGAAGATAATGAAGATGAAAGAGGATGTGGTATATAACAATGCTAACTTCTAATGATGGCATTTTCAGAGGAAGACCTCCCTAAGTACTTTTATGAAGTTTTGACCAATCAAGATGTTCTGAATCCATTTTAATTCTGGGAAAAATCTTAAAATTCCGTCTTTGCCTGTTTCTGGGTTTTGTTTTGGGTTTTTTTAAACTTACGCAGTGTGCTTTATTGTTGTGTGTATGAGAGTTATTGAGTTGTTGTTGTGATACTAAGTATGCTGCAAAATAAGTCAACATATAGCAACATCTGTTTTTCTTTTACATTTTCTCTTACATCTTTTGTGGTTTTTGTTCCTGTGGAGATTTTTATGTCATCTGTTAAGAGACATAAAGTTCCTAATAACCAAAATCAATTGGTTGAAAATGAAAATAACTCAGTTCCTGCCAAGATTTGTCATGCAAGAAACAGAAATTTTAATGAATGAAAGCATGGGCTTTTTTCTCTTTCATTGGCCTTTTCTACAATGAGCATTATTCTCTTTATCCAGACAGCCTGTGCGTGTTTTGAAACCACAAAGCTATAAGTCCATTTCTGGTGCACCAGTTTGTCTAAAGCTAAATGGTTTTGGTATTTCTTACAACACAGGAAACGAAAAAGATTCATGGGTATCACAAGTATTGTTTGCATTGTACTTAGAAGGTAAAAGAAAGCATAACAAGAAAGTATAGATGCTGTTTCTTTTATAGTCTTTCCCAGCTGTGTGCAAGAACCAGAAGCTGAATAATGAAGGACAGAGATGCTTTGGAAGCTGTTTGGGAAGAAATTCTAAATATTATTTGAAACATATTTCTCAGTTATTCTTGTTTTTCTTTCCATAGAAAGTGGTCACCATGAATGCTACCCAGGAGAGTGGGCCTGCCCTGGGTCAGGACAGTGCATTCCGATTGGGAAAGTGTGTGATGGGGCTGCAGACTGTCCTGCAGGAGAAGACGAAACTAACATCACTGCGGGCAGGCACTGCAGTACGTATTAGAATCAAAAGCATACACAGAATAGCAGAAACATCAGCACTGACATCTTTTTACATTCACATTTTCTCCCCCAAAACAATGTTGAAATTTTGGAATCTCACTGTTTTTGTTGGTACTTTTTTGACTGGATGATCTGAAAGAGGCATGTATGCTGTGAACAGACCATCCCTTTTGGAAACCTGTACATGAAATTTCACAAATAAGGATTTTTATCTCACTCTCCATATCCTAAAATATATTCAAGAAGGCAGGGAAAGGTGTGCTGTATAGAAATCTTTTGTTTAAATATCTGTGGTTTTCTTTTTAAAAGTAAGGAGGAATGTTGTGTACTGGTCAGAACATAGGACTGAATTCTGTCCCAAGCCTTGGCTATGTCATTTTTGCATTTCACCTGGGATATCTGGTTCTCCATTTAGTTGTATACTGGGTTTTCTCTGTTGGTGGCAATGGGCATGCATAGTTCTTGTTAATTTCACTCTTATGAACACTGATTCCTTCTGAGAATCAGGACCATGGTATTTTACACTTTTAATGTCCAGGAAGAGGAAAATCCCTATTAATAGAATTCTACCTTTTGGAATAGGAGGGCATTAAAAAAAAATAGGAAATTACACTTCATTGTAAAAAAGCATCTCTTGCTTTGCTGAGTGGTTTAGTAGTAACATCAGATATCAGCTGCAAAGGAAAGCATTTAACAGAAGAAACTGAGGAAAATGAAGGAGGTGCAAGTCAGCAAGCACTTTACCATCATAATTTGATCACCTATCACTGAACTTCTTGTTGAGTAGTCGTAAAAGGAAAAGGAGAATTGGTGAAAGAAAAAAGAAGAGAGGAAAAAGAATAAGGACAACCCAACCAATGTATTTTAACATGTTGGAGTTATATATATACTTTTGTTAATATAATATAGTAGAGTTTTTTCTGCATGAAAGAATAAATGTTGAGGTTATATGCCAATAGATAGAGCTTGAGAATGTGTTGTTCACAAGTAGGTTTGATGGAACCAGAGAAAGGTATGGTGCATTGCAGGTGGCTTCCTCTGTGCAGCTTTTTACATGGCACTTACTAGTGATGGTTATATAAAACTGATGCTTGTCCTTCAGCTCTGTTCTGAAAATCTGTTATGCATAGTAGCTTTTGTTCTGTCTTCCATTTCCTTGCCTGTGTGTATGTAAGTATATGTGATTTCATGGAATTTGAGACATACTTTCTTGTGCAGGTATGTTTTAAGAAGCTGTTCCTGAAATTGTAGACCCTGCATAGAAAAGACAGTAGCTTTGTAAATGTTAGGCAAAAAGCTATTCTACTGGTAATATGTGTAATTGTATTTCTGAACTATTTTATTTCCTTTCCAGACATATCACACTGTGCTGCTCTGAGTTGCCAGTATCGCTGTCATTCTTCTCCGTCAGGAGGGATGTGTTATTGCCCTGCAGGATATACAATAAGTAACAATGACAGTCGTACTTGTATTGGTAAGTGATATCTAGTAGATACCTAGTACCTTCTCACATTTCATTGGGAAAGTTTGAATTCCAGGAAGTAAGTTCCAAATGGGTGGATGCCAAAAAAGAGCCAGCAAAAGAATAAAAATCTAAGAAGTACAGGGACAGCATGGTAACACAGAAACAAGCTAGAGAGATATCCTAAAGATCTCTTCCAGTAAGACCATGAAAGACATAGTCAGAGCATAATTATGTTTAAAAATATTTACTCTTGGATTGCTGTTTTATTATCAATTTTTTTACAGGTCTTTTAGTGGTTACATAGGAAGAGTTTATTTCTGCTCCAGGGATATGTGGTGTTGTATGCCTGTAAAAGCTGTTATAGATATTGAAGTGTTTGATGTGCTTTGAAACTGGCTATATATAAAGACAATAGAATGTAGTACTTTGAAAAGGATGCTTTGTATTTTCACTACGGAATGGCTGTATCACCTATAGGATTTCAATATATGCATTATTTACACAAAAATGAAGAATACTTGCAAGAATGTGAAGGTAAAGGTATTTTGGTGTTGCATTTCTATTCTGTAGCTGCTATAACTTGGTAGAACAAACCCATGGTAGTACAAATGATTTATCTTGGTAACTTGAAATAGAGTAACTTCAGAATCATAAAAAATAGCACTACCTAATAAAAGAAACTGGATAAATATCTGTTACGGGTTTTCAACCCAAGCTGTGGAGTTTCTGCTACTAAAAGTATTCCAGGGTGCTCAGCCTCTAATGAGTCTTTTTGGAATACTGGGTGACTTAGGACTGTATTTGGGAAATACATGAAGGACACTTGCAAGCCTGGTGCATTCTCAGTGAGTCTTTTATTGTTCTTTCACTGCCTTGTAGACCTAGCTATCTTATTCTGGCTTGTAAATCTGAGTGAATGTGTTTTGGTTTGCCAAGATCTAGGCATATATCTTTAGTGGGAGCAAAACTTCTCATGGAGGAGTGGCTCCCAGTCAGTAGTGTATAATTCCAGATCTTAGTTTGAATCAATGGTCTTGGTTTAAGGCCAGAAGAACGAAACTATAGTATTAGCAGAGTGTATTACTTTTTGAAACCATAATGTTTTCAGTTTGTCTTCCTTTGCTTCTGGCACTATATAGTGAAGGTTTTTAACACACATGGAAGCTAGAAAGCCTCTGAGAAGGTTTTTTCAGTACAAAAACGTGCTACCTAGGAAATATTTCAGTTTCACTTATGTGTTAATAAATGTTTGATAACAGAAGTTCCAGTAGGAAGAATATTTGAGATCTCATTTTCTACTTTATTGGCTTAACAGTAGAATCACCAGTTTCCAGCAGTGTGATGTACTGATTCTACTCAGATTTTCATGTGAAAGTGGTCAAACTTGTGATGTCAAAACCATGTCTTAGTGGTATCAGAAATCTCCTGGGTTTTAAATATCTGCAGATAGGATGAAACACCAGAAAATGTTCAGATCTGGTTGTTTTGGTCTTTTTTTTTTTTTTTTTTTTTTTTTTTAAGAGAAAATCAGAACTTTAAAAATGTCTGTTTGTAAAAGATGACTAGTTAAATATTTCACAACTTTGAAATTAAAGATTCTGCAGCAACCCTGAAAATTCCTTGTAGGGCATATCTGTGGGAACTTGCTGGGTTGTCTTAGCTACCTAGATGGTATTTTGCATGCTGGAGTGAACCTCTTTGTACTTTTTGATGGCTGGTTCTGGGGCACAGCCAGCTTTTAATTGGAAGTCAGACACCTGTTAACATGGTATCAAGTTTGAGCTAATAAACACTGCCTTTTAGCAGAACTGATTGAGTACTGCACTAACATAGAGCTAGGGCTTTCCTTCAGAGTGGGCTTAAATCTAGGTGAGTGTTTGTGTGCATTGATGTTCAGATCTGTTGCTGGAAGAGTACTGCATAGACATATTCTTTTTTGTGGAAAGTAGACTATGACACTCTTCCCAGTGATTTTTCCTCTTCTCCTGACAGGTGTGGGTTTTTTGACTGGTGGAAAGGTGGGGATGGGGTGGGGAGGGTGTGGGTTGTTTTCTTGGCAGCAAACATCAGTTGTTTTGTTATTCAGAAAAAGAAAATGGAAACATTTGTGGAAAAAACATACAAAACCTCTTTTCCCATGCCACAGTATTGCACACAGATATAAAGCAAGCAGACATCACTTTTATACAAAGCATTGTTTCTAAATATGCATTACTCACTTCACAGATTTTGATGACTGCAAAATGTGGGGTGTTTGTGACCAGCTGTGTGAAGATCGTGTGGGACATCACCAGTGCCACTGTGTGGAAGGTTATTTTCTAGAGCATCATCGATACTGTCGGGCTAACACTTCAGGTTAGTGTGCAGCACAAGTCTCTTGCAATTGTTGGACTAATACAGCTAGATAAAATGGGGCAGTTTGCATGGATATGCTGTACAACTGTGTTTGATTTTAACTTGACTCTGGCCTTAAGGACTTCAGGTTAGGCCGGCATTCAAAACATCAGCTGTTGTGGTTCAAGCCCAGCCGGCAACCCAGAACCATGCAGACGCTCTCTCACTCCCCCTGCCCCTTCCTCCCCCCACTCCTGGACGGATGGGGAGGAGAATCAAAATAATGTAACTCACATGGGTTGAGATAAGAACAGTCCAGTAACTAAGGTATAACACAGACCACTACTGCTACCACCAATAATGATAAGGGAAATAACAAAGGAAGAGAATACAGCTGCTCACTACCCGCCGACCGATACCCAGCCTGACCTGAGTAGTGATCTAACTTTTCTGGGTAGCTGCCCTCCATTTATATACTGAGCATGACGTGCTGTGGTATGGAATACCTCTTTGGTTAGTTTGGGTCAGGTGTCCTGTCTCTGCTTCCTTCCCCTCCTCCCTGGGGACTAGGGGAAAGCATGAGACTCAGAAAGTCCTTGGTCAGAGTAAACATTACTGAGCAGCAACTAAAAACATTGGTGTTATCAGTGCTGTTCCCGGGCTGAAAGTCAAAACCACAGCACTGCACCAGCTAATAAGAAGGAATAAAAATGACTGCTACTGCTGAACCCAAGACATCAGCAAATATCAAGAGACTGTGCACCTGCTGGCACATGTAGGCTAATGGATCTCAATGCCTCATCAGGGCTGCTTCTCCTCAAACAGTGAATTTCTTCTGGGCTCCAGTGCTTTCTCATAATTCCTGACTTCCACAGAGTTGGGAGGTCATTGCCAGAGCCTTCCTTAATAGACAAAATCTTGCTCTTGTGGATGGCAGTTTCCTTACTTGCTGTCTGTGGAACTCAGTGGGATCAAGAAATCAGGAAGCCTCACTTTTTCTAGAAGGACTGTGCCATGCCAGAAGATGGCTTTGCTGAATGGTGAGCTCAGACACTTGTCTGTGAGAGACACCATGCTCCTGGCTTCTAGTGTCTCAGAGTCTGAACTCTGTAGGAATGCTTGCCTCATGCAGAGTGTGGTTCCCTGTCAACTGTAGGCAGCTGCTCCTGGTTGTTCACATTGTGCTCTGTTCTGAAAGCAGGCCATGGGAAGCACTTCTTTGTGGAGATATGATGGCCTAATGCACTTTTGTGTGAGACAGGTGTTACTGCCTGTAGGAACTCAGTGGGAATTGAAGTTCCTGCTTGGCATAGCTGATCAGCAGTCTTTCTTCTTAGAAAAACATGAACTGCCTAGTTCCCTCCCCCTTCCTTCTTTCTTCAGCCATGTCTGCAGAGCAGTCATCATTTTGCAATTTTCTAAGTTTGTCCTCAAGAAATAGAGATTTTTTTGAGCTAAAGAAATATGCTTGACTGTATTAAGGGAAAGATTGCCCTTTTTCTAGAAAAAAAATCTGTGTCTTTCACAAGAAGCTTTCTATTCAAATTAGTGTGACTTTTCAGCCAGTGAGTCATTTGTAAAGTATTGATTTCCCATCTTATTAATGGGGGAATTTCATAGCTGCTCTAACTCTGTTTCGCTGGATTCATTTTTGCTTTAACTGGGGAAGATTTTGTGTAGGGTGAATAGGATTTGAAGTATATTCTTGTCAGACCAAATCTTTCAACAGGCATCTACTTTGAAAGTGAACTTTCTGTCAGAGACTTGCAGGAATCTCTTTTCTATTGTAAGATACAGCAAAGATTTTCTGATGAGATAGGATAGAACAGTACATGGAAAGCTAAGAAACATCATCTGCCTGCTAGAATCAAGGAATATCTGAATCTCATGGGGCAGAAAAATCTTAAGAAAGTTTATACATCTATTAAAGGAGCTAAAGCAGAGAAATAGAAGAGTAGTAATGGTCTTGTAGAGTTTAGATACACAGGGGTTTTGTAAAAGTTTTACCTGGTAGGGCTTTAAATACTTGAAATACTTTTAAGTACTCCTGCCTGCTTTGCTCCAAGCCTAGAAACCAAAAGTAAATCAAAACAAGTTAGTACTCATATAGAAACATTTATACAGACTGTAGTCTAAGCATCTACTAAAACCTTTGTGTCCAGTGTGTAGGAACCAGCATGTGTATATTTCAATGCCCCTTTGCAAAATAGCTTGCCTGCCTAACTAGTCGATGATTCGATGATTTGTTACCCTTGCTTTCAGCTGGTGTTGCATCAATTATTTTTTCCAATGGCCGCGATTTACTGATTGGAGATCTTCATGGCAGAAGTTTTCGTACTTTGGTGCAGTCACGGAATCGTGGGGTTGCAGTTGGAGTGGACTTTCACTTTTACCTGCACAGAATCTTTTGGACTGATACAGTGCAAGATAAGGTAGGCAGACATTTCAAGAAGAAAATATTGTTCTGTATGTGGAAGTAGAGAACTGCAAGAGGCAGAATGTGTTGATAGGCCTTCATTTTTGAGAGCAGAAACTGGCCTTATTTTTGTTTTCTAAAAAAAAGCTCCTTGCAATGTTTTATGTTAATGACTGCATTTTTCAAACTATACTATTACATGTGACATATTAAACAAAGAATCCTATTATATGGGAATGTCTTGAGCAACTTTTAATTTTGCTCGAGATGGAGTCCAAAAAACTAATTAAGAGAAATAGTAGACATTCTTTCAAAAGTGAACAATTTTTTCTTGGCAATTTTTTGAAACATGATCGTTTAAAATATAAAAGCTGTGTTCCTTCCAAGATGATAAAGATCAGATGTCTTCATATACTTCAAATGGCACTGTAATTAGCTTGGATAACAAATATTGACAGTATTTTGTGTAATGAGCCAATATTCTGTTACCTTTATTTATTTTATTTTTTTTAAAAAAGTAGATATTTTAGCTTCAAGATACAGTAAACCAGGGTAATTTTAAAATGTAGTCTGGAGACCCTTGTGAAAGTTAGACTTTACCTTGTTCTTTTTTCTGTGTGCATAACTTAGCATTTAACCTGGACTGGTTTTGTTTCACTAAAACTCCACGATCTTCATCACTATGTTGATTGTTGTGCAGAGTGGAGGAGAGTCCATGACCTGCCTTCTGCTGACACCACTGCTGGATCAATATGGTGTCACTGTCCTTATTCTGAACCTACACGTAAACTGTAGTTTCTACTACAGTGCCATGTTGCTTCTGTTGGGAAGCATACTGCGTGGCTACCAAGTTGTACGGGATCTGTGTGCACAATTTTTGACTTGTTCACAATTCTGGCATTCTTATTTTCACTGCTGTGGGTTCCCACTACGGCAATTGCATTGAGAATGGTTGAAGCAAGTCAGGGTCAAATCTTAACTTTGATGAGACCAAAGATTTATGCTGTCTCTGTAAAATGTATAAAAAGATGACAACAAGGTCTTTTTCATTGCAAACCGCGGATGTCCAGAACTACCTTTCTACCTTCCCCAATATAGTTAAATCCTAATTAATTAATTAATCTAATTAAGTCCCAGCTCAAATACCCAGATTAAAACAGTGACATTAAGAATGTTCTTATGTAGTGCATATTTCCGCCTGATGTCTTAAAATAAAAATATAATTAAGGGATGTGTTTTGGTTGTCCCTTTTGTTTTTAAGATTAAGATATAAACTAAACTAGAGAATTGTAGGTTGTGTTCTGTGTCATCTTTATCTCGTTTAGTGTATTGTCTGATAACCTAATGCCCATAAGCTCTTCCATCAACAAGGTTTCCAAAGAACAGAACAGACAGTTAGATGATTTGTTTGATTATTATTACCTTGGCATAAAGAATATTTAAAATGATACAATTATTTCATCTGATAATTTTCTTGCTTATATTTCCTCTGTAATGGTAATCTGTATTTTCATTTAAATACATTCTAAACCTCATGCTGTTGTTCCAAAAGGGATGATTCCTAGTTTTTTGTATTACCCATTGTTATAATCACAACTGTACATATGAAATTACCATGTTTATGCTGTTTGCTTCAGGTACCTCTGCGCTTGCTTGTAAGATAACAAAACTATTTCTTAAGCATGATGCTGTTTAAAATTAGCCTTAAATAAAGAAGACCAGAGGCAATGCTGAGCTTTCTCCTTTCTGTCAGGATGGAGAGGATTCTCTTTCTTCACTCAGCAATTTCCTCTTAGTGTGGTTGGTGCAGTAAGAGCTCCCCCTCTTGTTTCTAGTCACTGATGAGAGCTTTGCTAGATTACGTTCATTTGTTTTCAATTAATGCTAATTGCTAGATTCCAGAAAAGCAGATACGCTTTCCTCATCTATTTTGGTGCATGTTTTTGCACAAGGCTGTTTCAGTCTGTTACCTTGTCCATTTTTCAGAAACAGTAGTTGAAGGCAAGCCTCTTGTGGTTTTTGCATTGTTTTCCGAAGTTTTGCGAAAAAACCTAGGCTAAGTAGTAGGTTAGTGGGTGACTTGGTTTTATCTAGTGGCCAATTGTGGATCTGTGCTCAGTGTGACAACAGAGGACAAGTGCCATGTGTGTTATGATTAACAAAACATCATGTGGGCACTGACAATGTTTGTATTGTTTTCAGGTTTTTTCTATTAATATTGATGGCTCTGATTTCCAAGAAGTTTTAAATGTTTCAGTTGACACACCTGAAAATCTAGCAGTGGATTGGGTTACCAATAAACTATATGTGGTCGAGACCAGTGTGAACAGAATAGATATGGTTAACTTGGATGGAACAAACCGCGTGACACTTATTGCGGAAAATCTTGGAAATCCTAGGGGAATAGCGCTGGATCCAACAGTTGGGTAAGTGATACATGTCAGGTAATGGTCAAAGCTGTCAGAAATTCTTTTATTCCCATGCAAAAGGAGAACTAAGAAATACGTGGAGTTCCAAATTTCATTTTAGATATAAGACGTTTTAAGTGTTTGCATTCTGTTGTAATCTATTTTATACCTTGTTATAATTGTTATAGGAGGGCTGACACTGCTTTTATTCCCAGTGTGTGGAATGTGTTTTATGGCTGGAGTTGTGTGTACATGAGCAGCTCTGAAAACATAGGAACAGTAGAATTGGCCTGCAGAAGAGTTGAAGTTGTACTGAAAGATATCTGTTGTGATACTACTATTTGAAATAAAGTGGTGGAGTGTAGCCAGGGAAGTAGTGCCTCCCAGCCCAACAGGCTTTAAAAATGTATGTGAGCCATGAAAAATTGGATCCTCAGAGAATGGGAAGAGGAATTTCATGCAACTTGTAGTGATGGATGCTGCTTTCATGATGCATCTATTTTGTCACTGGTTTATTTCTGGCAGTACACTTAAGTCTATTTTTAACTAGGGAAACTCAGTATTTCTGAGGTCTTTTTAGTGAAAGCATGTTTCTTTCTAGATTAATTCTATAAAAGAAAATGCAGATTGCTTCTTGGGCAGGAGGTATAAAGCGTGTTCTCATAGTATGCCAGCTGAGAATCAAGCTCTGTCCCAAAAGGGTGCTTCCCTTTCACAAATTCTATGTAAAATGTAGGTTGGGGTTATTTTTGTTTTTGTTTTTTTTTTTTTTAAATCTCAAGGCAACTTCTTTTTTTTCTTTATAGTTATTTATTTTTCTCAGACTGGGATAGTCTGTCTGGTGATCCTAAAGTGGAAAGGGCCTTCATGGATGGCACAAACCGTCAGGATTTGATAAAAACAAAATTAGGCTGGCCTGCTGGAATAACTCTGGATATTGTGATGAAGAGACTTTACTGGGTTGACAGCCGGTTTGATTACATTGAGACTGTAACTTATGATGGACTTCAAAGGTGGGAGAAATGCTATTCCTTGGAGGTTACAGATACACTGATTGTTTTGTATGTAATTCAAAAAAAGATTTGTCTAACAAAATGAGATACACGAAAGATGAAAATCACGATATAATGAATGTGATGCACTTTGATATCTGTGGTGTCATGCTATTTCTAGACAATCCTTAATTCCTCCATCATTCTTTGTCCTTTTTCAACCTCAGATACCTATTGCACTTCTTCCATAATGTACTATTTATAGCCCACTGCTACAGCATAATTTTCTAGCATTTCTTTATATTATTTTTTATGTATATACCTAGTCTTCCATCATAATTTCTTTGCATCTTTTTTTGTGAATGAACTCATTTGAAATATTCCCCTCCAAAGCACCACTTTGAGTAATGTGTGTTAAATGCTCTTCTTGCATTTTACAAATCTTTGCTGTCAGAAATTGTCATCACTCACCCTATTGTGATGCTGGGGAAACTATATCACAGCATGCAAAAAAAGGAGTCTTTGAGGTTTTATGGGACTTTGTCGTATAAAAGAGTGTTGAGAAGCCTGCTTATCTCTGCATCTGTGATTAGTGTCTGTTACTCAAGCACAAGAAAAAATTCCTCTTTAGCATACTTCCTGCAGATTGGCTTGAAAAACAGTCCTCTGCTCATTTGACAGGTTTATTGCTCAATGTATTTTTTTACTTTAAAAATTATAAAAATAATGCTGGTATCTTTGCTCCTTTATGAGGGTTTAGTAAGGCAAGAATATGTTTAGTAAAATCTCTGGTTTTTGGAGATAAAAACTTATCACTTACAGCAACACCAAAAATCTTGTAGATGTTGTGCAAGTGGGCAAGAGGCAAAAGCATTGTCTGCGAAGAATGCTAAAATACAGCTTACTGTCTACTTGTGTCACATCTTGCATCCCTAAATCATGAACCTAAATCATGTGGGAAACTCTTTTAGTAGTGCTGTAGGATTAATCTGATTTTCTAGACCTTCATAGAATCATAGAGTGGTTTGGGTTGGAAGGGATCTAAAAGATCATCTAGTTCCAAATTTTTCAACCCTCTGCAATGGGCAGGGACACCTTCTACTGGCCAGGTTGCTCAAAGCCCCATCCAGTCTTCCTTCACAACTATATTAAAATGGTATTGAAGTGTTATTGTTATATATTATGTGAGGACTTTAATGTCTCTCTTTATCTCCTATTATTTATATAAAAAAATAACACGATATCTTGCATAGAATAAATACCGATTTTTAGAATTTGTTTTTCTGTAATTTTGCATGGGCAAGTAGTTTAAGCCAAGATGGTGGTGGTGGTGGTTTGTTTTTTGTTTTGCTTTGTTTTTTTTTTATTTTAACTGCATACATAGCACTTTATTTTTTACATTCAAGGTTTTTTGACTATTTTGAATTCCTATAGGTGTCTTTGATTTCCCCTTTTCTAATTTTCTTTCAGTAATTATAAATCCTTTACTACATTTTGAGATGTCCTCCTTTTACTCGCTGTGTTTTCTTGGAAATTGCTAGCACTGTCGATTGCTCTGTTTTCACTGTTGTGTCTTTTATGTTTATGTACCCTGTATGTTTAGCTTAATCTCTTCAGTTCATTTGGTCTTTTTTATTTGTATTTTTGCAGCTTCTATGTAGAAGCCAGTGAATGAATTAATAATCCTGGATCCTTTTCCTCTAATAATAAAGTTATTTTCTGGATAATATTTTGTAAATAATTTTAAAACTATCTTTGTGACAGGAGAACAATAGCTCATGGAGGCTCACTGATTCCTCACCCATATGGAATCACTTTATTTGAACACAATGTTTATTTCACTGATTGGACCAAAATGGCAGTGGTGAAAGCCAACAAGTTTTCAGAATCTAACCCTCAAGTCATCTGCCAGTCTCCACTGAGACCTTATGGAGTGACAGTTTACCATGCTGCCAGGCAGCCATATGGTAAGACAGCAAAGAAATTATTAAGGGAGGTATAGAAGCTGTATTACCAAAAAATTGGTAAAAATTATGAGAGGTGGTTATTTTGCTGTGTAAAGAACTAATAGTTATGATACATAGATTTGTATTGTAAAACTAGACTGGGTTTTATCACACTGTGGGTTTATCACACTGTGGTTTCATTCAGCTCCTGCAGCTAATAAACTGTCAAATGCAACATTTAAGAGTGGGGAGGCTTATTAAATGTATGGATATGTGGTTATGAGCAGTATTGGTGTTTGTGACATTCTTTCTTCAACACGACAATGAGGGTGCAGTTGAAAAAGGCTAGCAGTGTGAAATAATTCTGTGAGATATAATTCTAAAGTAGAACTATATGCAGAAAATTATAGCCCAGAACTATATGCAGAAAACTATAGCCTCAATGCTGTGTGACGAGTATCTCTGTACAGAATGGCACGCTTGAACACCTGTTAGCTCTGATGTGATTTTGGTGCATTTTAGGGTAGAACTGATGGTGTATGATTTCCATGTGATGTAGTTCCCACAGAGCTCACATGATTTATTGTGGCTGTTTAAAAAAATCCTGAAAAATCAAGATAATGATAGCATTAGGTTAATAGACAAAGTTATAATCTAATCTGTATTATTTTCCAGTGAGAAATCCTTGTGGAAGTAACAATGGGGGATGTGAACAGATCTGTGTTCTCAGTCACAAAACAGATAATGATGGTCTGGGTTATCGCTGTAGATGTATACTCGGCTTTGATCTACACGTAGATGGAAGACATTGTGTTGGTAAGGAAATGCCTTATGATCGCTGGATATAGCACTATTTCATATAGCTCTAGAGTTATTTCTAGAACACCTTTCCTTTTTTCAATAGCTTTGTGGGTTTAGTATGCCAAGGACTGTGTTTTTTCATCCCAACTCCTGTTGACAGCTTTAAATGTAATAATTTTTGCTCATGTTAATTTCAAGAAACAACAACTTAAATTCACCACCTTTTATGAGCATTTTAAGAAAGTTTGATACAGAATATATGTAGACAGCTGTATGATTAAGATCTTAATCCTGAAATTTAGTATGGATACTTGCTAATATGCAGATGTTGTATTATTTTGAACACATAAACCTGCTTTCTTGTGCAGTAGCACGTAGACTAGGTTGGTTTTCTCCCTTTGAACACATAAGGCAAGAACAAAAGACTGAGTTTTGAAGCTGTGGGCTTCCATCAGCAATCTGCTGCTTCCTGTTTGAGTGCAGAATTGTCACTTAACGGGAGGTTTGGCATGTGTATCTATTGGCAAATTTAGCCAGATACATTGTCTATAGTTTCACTATGTGACCATGTATTTACCTGGCTAGCTGAGGTAGTTTGGTTATTTGGTAGCTCCACAAAGCCTGTGAGTTTATTTGGTTTTTTTTAATAGATGATTGTAAAGGGATCACAGAAAATAGTTTCTGCTTTTATAGGACCAGAGTAATAATGCAAGAGGAATATCTGACCACATCACCTAATATTCTGGGTTGGGTTTTGGTTTTCTTCTTCAGTTTTTAGGTCAGCATATATTAAAATTTCTATTTTCTCAGTCTTCTTTTTTTCTGTTTCCAGCCTGTTAGTATTGCCAAAGGAAAATAAAACTTTACAGTTAATTAATGCTCACTTTGTCTCACTTTGTGAATAAGTAACGCCTGAGTCTGAGCTCTCCTTTTGCAGCTGTACAGCAGTTCCTGCTGTTTTCATCCCAGCTGGCTGTGCGGGGGATCCCATTCAATCTCTCCACCCAGGAAGATGTGATCATACCTGTAACAGGGAGCCCTTCATACTTTGTTGGAATTGACTTTTCTGCTCAGGATGACACCATTTTTTTCTCAGACACAAGTAAAGACATGATCTATAAACAGAAAACTGATGGTTCAGGTGAGAATCATTCTTAGGAATTGTAGAATAATTGTGGTAAGGAAAGTAGAATATGTATTTCTAAAAAGAAGTACAAAAAGTAACGTTGTGAGATATGCAGATAAATCTGTGTCACCCCAGTAATCTGGAAACTGTCAAAAATGTCTGTTCAACTCATATTAAGCTCGTTGAAGTATCCTGTTCTTTGACAAACTTGCTGAATGTGTTTGGGAATTAACTACCTGTAGCATTTCTCACAAATAGTATTTGTCATCACCAGTCTGTTTATGCACACAGTAGTATGAAACTGAAATTCCTTTCTAATTTCCCTGCCTGGATAGCAGGATGGTTGTTATGATATTGGAAAAAGAATGTTATGGTTGTGAGATTTTTTGGAAGTCCTATTTGTGGTAGTGTGAAAAATGTTTATCTCCAATTTATAATAATGATTAAATATATATTAAGTCAGCATATAGTCTTCTGAGCTTACTTGCTACCTTGCGTCAGAGTAATGGTAGACTGCAGCTGATCATTCCCATGCAAACAGTAGGTAAGGTCTGGCTGTTGGGCAAAATGTCTTTACCACATTGACCTTACTGATCTTCATTCATAAAACTCCTCTCAGTGTAAACTTAGTAACAGATTTTTCTCTCATCTTTAGCTAGTCTTAATTTCTCCTCTATTGGGGTTGTGCTCCTGAACATACACCTACTTGGTCTGAAGCAAAGGGCATCCCTCCTTCCCTTGTTGGTCTTTATATAAAATAGCACAAAGGCAGCATTTTTACTAAGTAAACCCACTAGTTTTATGAACAGAATACTGCATTCATGCTATTTCCCTTGTTCCTAAACATTTACAATTGTTATGTGTACTGTAAATTCTAGGAAGAGAAATCCTGACGGCTAATAGAGTGGAAAGTGTTGAAGATTTGGCCTTTGACTGGATCTCAAAGAATCTATACTGGACAGACCCTCGATACAGGAGCGTTAGTGTGATGAGGCTGGCAGATAAATCTAGGAGAGCTATTGTTCAGAATTTAAATAATCCTCGCTCAATAGTGGTTCATCCAGTTATTGGGTAAGTTTAGCTTTGATTCTCCCTTGAAACTATATGAAAAAATTGGTGGGGTTAGGTTTACATCTCATTCTGGATTTCTGTTTGGGTTTGTGTTCTTTTCCATCTCTTCAGTTCTCTTGTCTTAGTTTTATTCTTGCCTAGGATTCAGCACTCAGAGGAAAGGGTGAAGTGATGCAGATTCCATGTGAAAGCAGCACTCAAAAGAATTCTCTTTAAAAGCACCATTTTATATTTTTTTTTTTTTTTTTTACTCCTGTGTGTTGATAAACAGGCAGAGTAACTTTGTTTCTTTGTATCACTTGGATCAGAAAGCTATTTCTCGTAGTTGAAAGATAGTTTTCTACGTTATTTTTAATATACTTTAAGGTCCCAGAATGCTAACCTTGGTTCCTTTTTATTTTCTATCTGTATTTGTTTGAACATATTAGATACTACTGTCTGCGTTTGATACAGATGTTACACTATGTGATTCTGTGTACATAAAATGAAGCCCTGCTTTTCTTTGATGCAAATGCCTAACCTCAAATTCAACACTATGTTATTTGGCCATGCCATGCCAGCATTTCTTTCATAGCATAATTCAGCTTCATGCTGCCATACTACTGAATTTCTTAATTCTTGGATATTGAATTTTCATGTTTAGTAGCCAAATAGATTATGTTTGAAGTAATCTCATGAGAATAATGTTGAACTTGTATCCTTTTTTATTTCCTACTTGGTAAAGTTATTTAACACTAGCTTCAACTCTGACTGTAGGCATAAGTCAAAAGGATCAGGAGAAAGTTCTTTGTAATATTCATGCTTACTTGTAAGTATTACCTGGAAGATGCATTTTGTTTCTTGATTCTTACTTCTTACTTAAATTAAATCCCTGACGGTTTTAACAAAGTTACAGATATTTTATGTCTAAAGGGACAAACCACTTTGAAAGATTTTGAAAGCTGTTGTAAGAAGGATAAATACTATTTGTGGGTATCACTACCAATTGAGGAGAGGGTCAACATAAAATTGTGGGGTTTTAATATATGTATGGCTTTCTGGTGCAAAGAAGAATGTTAATACTGTTCAAATGCTTGCTCTGTTTAATCACATTGTATCATTGTTTTTTTGTGTCTTATGACATGTACTTTCAGGTATATATTCTGGACAGATTGGTTCCGTCCTGCAAAAATCATGAGGGCCTGGAGTGATGGATCCCGTGCATTGCCAATTGTGAATACAACGCTAGGCTGGCCCAATGGCCTAGCCATTGACTGGAGGTAAGGACAACACAGAAGGCAAGCTTTCATGCAAATGTGTTTCTTCCTCTAAACTGTTAGAGCTTAAAAAGGAAGGAATTCTGTCAGATTGAGTGCACTAGTGTTTTCATATTGAAGACCTTATTTTTTGATTTCTTTAAAAAACAGTGAAAGGTAAGATCTTCTCAGGATCCCTCCCCACATGGCCCAACGGTTTTTTGGCAGGTTTAAGATTATTATTTGAGAAAATGATAGTGCTTCCTAATGCACATAATGCCATTTTAAGAGATATGACATTTTCGTTATTTCTAGTTCTTTAAGGCTGTATTGGGTGGATGCCTTTTTTGACAAAATTGAGCACAGCACCTTTGATGGGTTGGACAGACGAACTCTTGAACATATTACTCAGATGACTCACCCATTTGGCCTTACTATTTTTGGAGGTAAGTCTAGCAGTGGAAATATTATCTGTTATTATCATAGGTTGGTTTTGGTTTTTTTTTAAATATGATGATCTGTGAGTATGTGAGATAAAAATATGGCCTTTGTAATACTGCTTTTCCTATAAGAAGCACTGTTGCAAGTTTCTATAAAAATATCTATTTAGTACGTTTTCATTTTTAGGACTGTTTTTATGTATATTTGTGTTTGAATACTTTGAGGCAGATCAGATAACTCAGTGCAATAAGGCATGTTTTGCTGGGCTCCCAAGGCGGGCTACTCATGCAGGAGAGATGAGGTAAATCACCTCCCTAGGGATGATCAGCAATTTCAGGATTCTATTAGTTGCATGTAGCATCTTATCACTGGGTTTATGTTGTGTATGAAGAAGGATGTCAGCATCTGACCCCTTTTGATTTTGGGTAAAAAAATATTCTAAAATTTTCTGTAAAGTTGTCTTACTGAATGACTTTTAAAATTGCCTTGGAATTTGAAATGCCAATTGAGTCTGTTATATCTCAAGTTAAGTGAAATCTGTGAGCACTTGTTTTCCTGAGTTATGTCTACCTATGACTGGAGGACTCACTTTGACTGCATTTAGTGATAAAAGTCCTTTGTATTTTTTGAGAAACAGTTACCAAAAAAATGGAAATTTATATGAGAAATCTTTCAGTTTTTGCTCATCATGCTTGATCTTTTATGTCATATTGCTCTGTAATTGTTATATATTAAATGTCTTTTAAAACAGGTTATGCCTACTTTACCGATTGGAGACTTGGTGGAATAGTTCGAGTGAGGAAGTCTGATGGAGGGGAAATGACTATTATTAGGAGGGGCATAAGTAACATTATGCATGTTAAAGCATATGATGCTCATTCCCAAATAGGTGAGCTCTTTAGTTGCACAGACAGATTAAGAAACAAAATACCAGTAAACCAGGTTTCCACTTTCAATTTTAGGAATGGCTTTACTGAATCGTAACTGCTGGCAGGCAGCACAGGTGCTTGCAATCACACATATATTTCACTGTTATGTGACTGTGTGCAGTTTTCCTCCACCACTTCTGTTACTGTATTTAATAACCTTGTAAAATGAAATTATGATTCCATTGTATCCTGTGTAATTGTATCACTGATTACAACTTTGTATTTATTTTTTTCTGGTAGAAGTTTTAGTTAAACTGAACTTTTTACTTCGAGGAGTTGGGTAAAAATTTATTGATCAAACTGCTCTTCTTAATGTAATCACTGTGCATAAATCACTATTTATTTCTTATTCTCACTTCTGATTTCTGTGCTGTTCTATGACCTAAACCAAGGATTTGATATTGTAGTTAATTTAGTAGGTGTTTTACAGTACACTTATCAAACATATGATCAAACTATGTGCTAAGACTCACCACCAGTTTGCTGTCCAAGGATTTGATCAGGTCTCTCAGCCTTGCTCTGACAAAAGTGTGTAGTGTACTTTTTTCCAGACAGTTGTTGAAAATTGGCAGAAATCTTTTGAGGTCCCTTCCAGCCCTCGGGATTCTGTGATTCTGTGAAAATTGGATGAAATTTAGTAGTATGTTCTTGGCTTCCATAAACATTTGTGTTAATGAAGAGTATATGAAATGTGGGATGTATTATTATGACTTACTACTACTGTTTCTGTCAGTGAGCTTGACCCTGTTTTACAATGTGTACAAAACAAGGATTTGGTACAGCATCTTTTTGTTAAACATGTTTGCTTTAAATACTTCCCAAGCTGCTATCAGTAGTGTATACATTGATCTTCTTTATCGCTTTTGAAGGCTCAAACTACTGTAATAGAGGAACAAATCCCAATGGAGACTGCAGCCACTTCTGCTTTCCAGTACCAAATTTTCAAAGAGTTTGTGGTTGTCCTTATGGCATGAAGCTCGCTTCAAATCAGCTGACATGTGTTGAAGACCCATCCAATGAGCCACCCACTTTGCAATGTGGCTCCTACTCATTTTCCTGTGGAAATGGAAGATGTGTGCCTCGATACTATCAGTGTGATGGTGTTGATGATTGCCATGATAACAGTGATGAACAAAACTGTGGTTCTTTAAGTAAGTAATCCCTGTAATATACAGTTAGTGTTTGTGGTTTGCAGTTCAGAAAGCTTGGGTCAGTCTGATTTCATTGGAATAAACCCTAGTTTTTTAGGGTTGCATCTATGGATAAACCCTGAAATCTACCCGGGAGATTAGTTACTATGGAAATTATATGGATAATTGCTGGGAATGTGGGATTCAACACTGGCCACCTAAAGAATGCTCAAAAGTACTCATATCTCACTAGTTCTCAAAATTCCATTTACAGAGTAACAAAAACTTATCTTCTGAAGAAGAAAGCTGTCTTTATTCTTATTTTTTTGTAAATTTTGAAAGATATTGGGATATCACTTGCCCTATTTTGATGCATGGGGAGGGACAAACCATCTTAATAAAGATGAAAAGATTTTAAAAATAGCACCGTAAGGAAAATAACAAAGCCATACGCACTGTTTGACCTTCCTCTGAGTTTAGAGCAGCATCTTTCATTTTGTTTAACAACTGAGTAAAAATTTTATTGTGTTCATTATATTTGGGCACTTCTGAACTACTTGCTACATCTAGATTTTTACAGTGAAGTGGATTAAAGGCACATTGATTCATTTCCCAGTTTTACTGTTAAGTGTCTTACACAAAATAGTTTGTTGATCAAGTAAATTGAGAGAACAGTGGGATAATTATAGTTGATAAGATATCATAAAGCAAGTTCTTGGCTTTTAAGTCATATTTGGTGCTTCTTTATTCAAAGTTAATATTTTCTTTTAAATCACAAACATTAAAATAGGTCACATTAATAAAATGTGCTCCTTAATGTGTACAACTAACTAATATGACTAAGATACAAAGCATTTCTTATTTGTGGTCTATTTTAGAATAACTAGAATTTTTTTGAGGGGGAAACAAAAGTATAAAGCAAATGGCTACTTGAAGAAGATACTTTTCTGTTTTTTTGATTTCTATTATTTCTGGGTTTCTATTTTTTATTGATTCTTTCAGTGTAAAAAAGCTTGTATTCTGTTCAGTTCTGCAGCATGTTGGCATGACAAACATTTTTGTTGTAAGCAATATATGCTTTAGAATTTGATTCATATTTTAGACATTCTGTAAGTATATAAAATGTACTGAATACTCTGGCAGGGAGGGCAAGTTTTGGAGATCTTTATCAGCATGTTCTCCTGTTTTGTTTTTTATTTAGACAATACTTGTGCTTCATCAGCTTTTACCTGTGCTAGTGGGCAATGTATTCCAGGTCGCTGGCGCTGTGATAAACATAATGACTGTTTTGATGGCAGTGATGAATTGCATTGTCCTACACAAGGACCCACTTCATGCCCTGTAACCCTGTTCACCTGTGATAATAGAAGATGTGTTCCTAGGATCTGGCTATGTGATACTGATAATGACTGTGGTGATGGGTCGGATGAAAAAAACTGCAGTGAGTATCACAGCTGTCTGTTGTTTTTCTAAAAAGCTCAGTATGTCTACGTAGATATGCCTATTGGTGGAAGGATGATAAACGAAATTAGGAAGAAAGAACTAATATTTTGCAGTCTGGAAGATATTAAAAACTCATCTAATTCGAGCTACCAGAGCCAAGTAGAATGCAGGAACATAATTAAAAAAAAATAAAAAGGGCCAAATGTGATAATTATAATCATGGTGCTGCATAATGCATACTTCATGAGTGATCTCAGTAATGACTGATGGTGTAATCAGCTGATCTAGTCTGGAAGTTTTTACCAGAAGTAAGACAGTAGTATTTCCATATACTTTCTTTAGTGCTTTTACCTCTGAGTGGAGTCTTCTGTTCATTTTCCATGAGTCCAAGCCTACATATGCATAAATAATTACTTGATACTAATGTATTAGTGCTTGTAATTTATATGATTACTAGTTGCTGCATTACATCTTGCAATTTAGGGATAGTGTCTTTCTACTGTCTCAGTATTATGTTGATTTCAGAACAGAGAAAAAGAAACACATCTGCATTTATTGTCATTCTTAATAGCTTTCACAGGTACTTGTGAACCCAGGCAATTTCAGTGTCCAGACCATCGCTGTATTGACCCATACTATGTCTGTGATGGAGACAAAGACTGTGTAGATGGTGCTGATGAGCATGACTGCAGTAAGTGTAACTTTGTTGAATGCCTCTTTATTGTTTCTTCACTCTTGTCCCCTGGGGGGTCTTTGGTGGCCTCATATTATCAGCTTCAAGATAGCAGAATGCATAATAAACCTATCCATAAATTAATCTTGTTTATGATACTTGGTTTAGCGTTTTAGTAAGCTCTTTGATCTGCAGGTTGGTTGCCGGGGGCTGGAATCTCTTTCCTCTGTTTTCTGTAGATTCCAAGGTCAGTGCATTTTCTGTATCCCAGGGAAATCACAGTATCCAGTGGAACTGGCCACATGTAGAAAAACTGGGTGCAGTCTAGCTCTGTGAATTCAATAACAATATTTTTTCTTTTGTAGTATATAACTGCAGTGCCACAGAGTTCAAATGTCTCAGTGGAGACCAGTGTATCAGCACTTACTACAAGTGTGATGGTGTTTTTGACTGTAATGATCACTCAGATGAAACTGACTGCCGTAAGTACATTGATGCTAAAGGCTTCAGTTATTATGTGATGCTTCTGAAAATTTCCTTTATCTGCACTACTGTTCTTAAAACTTCAAAATTCTTTTTAGGGAAACTTGTCTAGAAATATTATTTTCTGAGCAGAAATTTCAAGCACAGTAGGATCCAGCTCAAAACTAGATTTGTCTGGCAAAGAGTAGAGCTTGCATTCCTTTTGGCTTAATGTTTTGTCTTACTTGGCACCTCAGCCCCATGGTTTAAAAGTAAAATTAATAAGTCTATTCATCTAGAAAACTGAAAACCTTTTATCTGTGAGAGTTAGATTGCAACTTTTCCTAGAGTAATTTTTTACATTTAAGTTTGTTAAAATGTTGCAATGCAGTGTGGTTAAAACTATTTTCAGCATGTAATTTCTTTTTGCTGTGGTCATGTGCATAGATATCAGTATATGTAGATACAAAAATTGCTTGCTCAGAATAGAATAGTTGAATTGCTTTGTTCACCATATTACAAAGTAGGAGTTAAACTGATCAGGTTCTGAATTGTCGTGTAAGTTGACTGACTGTGATTCTATGGCCGGATCTAAAAGCAACACAGTTCTTAATTGTATTGTAACTACTTATGCAGGAAATTTACTGAACATAGTGATTTTGCTTCTCTGTCTAAAAGTGAGACGGCTTCTGAACTGTTGAATGTTACTGTTTTAGCTACAAGACCACCAGGGATGTGCCACCAGAATGAATTCCAATGTCAGTCAGATGGCAATTGTGTTCCTGCTAATTGGGAATGTGATGGGCATCTTGACTGTGCAGATGGCTCAGATGAACATCACAGATGTCTTCCCAGGACCTGTCCACCATCTCTTTTCCGCTGTGATAATGGCAACTGTGTCTATCGAGCATGGGTCTGTGATGGTGATAATGACTGCAGGGATATGAGCGATGAGAGAGATTGTCCTACTCAACCCTTCCGGTGCCCCAGCTGGCAGTGGCAATGTCCAGGTCACAGTATCTGTGTAAATCTGAGCGAAGTATGTGATAATTCTGCTGATTGCCCTAATGGAGCTGATGAATCTCCATTGTGCAGTAAGTTACTGTTCAAGTGTCTTCTATAGCCTACTATGTGCTACAGCTTCAGAAATAAATGGAGCTTTCAGCCTGCTGTATTTAGTTGCAGCAACAATTCTAGCATAAATTGTATGCATACTGAAATTAGAGCACAAATTACTTAATGTAACTTGCTTGCAGTGAAAGGAGACTGTGATAATGACATTTATTAGCTGTGTCCAGTCTTGTTCTCTGAATTCAAATGTAACTTCCACTGACTTCAATATAGGTTTTCATATAGCAATATGGGAATTAGCTTTGTGTCCCTGAACATGTTCACTAACGCATGGTATGCTTGAAGTTCAGGTGAAATGTAATTCAGTCCTTAATATTTTCTTTTAAATTTCTAACTTCAAAAATCATGAAAAAAATCTAAAAGCTCATGTGTAGCTGGAATTTGTGTTTATGTTGATTATGAATTGATTTGAGCATAACCTTTTTCTTTCTTTCCCTTCTTTCCTCCTTCTTTTTAATCAATGCACATTATCAGATGAACCCCAGCCAGGTATGATTATAAATGATTTTAAATTATTGTTTATTAATACAATTTTAGGTTTGGATTGGTACACTTATTCTTAGTGTTTTTCTAGCTAGTTTTGAAAAAATTGTTAAAATGCTAAGCCTTTCTGTTTAGCATCCATTTAATGGGATTCGGTAGTACATACTATGTTGTTACTTGCCTTTATGTTCATTGTGTGTGTTAGATTTTGCATAAGTCTCATATTGCATAACTGATGATTGTGCAGTTACGTTTTAGCAGCAATCTTAGGCTAGTAATGCAATTGCAAAATATTAAATTTAGCATAAGAAGCTTTTATTAACTATTTGCTGATTTCCTTCCCCAATGCCATTTCAGATCAGGAGAGCTGCTCTGACAATAATGCTGGCTGCACTCATGAGTGTATTCAAGGACCCTTTGGAGCTCAGTGTACCTGTCCTTTTGGATACCAGCTTGCAAATGACTCCAAGACCTGCGGAGATATTAATGAGTGTGACCCTCCAGGCTTTTGTAGTCAGCACTGTTACAATGAGAGGGGGTCTTTTAGGTGTTACTGTGATGAAGGATACATTTTAGAAACCAATGGGAAGACTTGCAAAGCAGCAGGTGAAGAACTTTGATGTCAACCTAAAAAATTACAACAGTGTCTAGAAAATATCCAGCTTTGCTATTTTCATATTGTTCTTTTTTAAAAGACCTGATGTAAACAGCCACTTAAAGTTGTTCAAGACAGATGACCCAGAGTATTAAAACTGTCATCTGAGGGTTTTATTGGAAATTATTGTTTCCTTGAAATTAATACATTTAAAGTAAAATTTAACCTTGTATTTTTTTTTTTAACCCTAGAATTGTTAAAAATAATACTCTGGAAAATAGCAGTGCCAGGCACTTGTAAGCCATAGGTTAAAATTTGCTCTTTACAAAGTTCAGCATTTAAATCCCAGCCTTTCACAAAACTTACTTAGTGCCTATGCCATACCTGCTCACTTCTGAAGAGTAAACAACACCGCCACAGCCTAGGTGTCTCTTATTCTGTATCTCTTGCATAGTACACTGGCAGTACAGATGAGCTATATACTCAGTGGAATTTGTCACTAGAGGTTTTCTTGTTTAGGGATGTACTCATGTTGTGGAAGACTCTTGCAATTTACCTGCAGATATATTTGGCCTTTACTAATAGGGAGATTCTCATAGTTTGCTGTCTTTACGTTGCTATTCTTCAGTTGTTTTTCAGCAGTTTACCAGTGTAAACTGCTGCACAGTAATCTATCCACAGCAGCAGCTGGCTTTCCTGTAATCTGTTTACTCTCTTTCCTGGTCCCCATGCAGTCAAAAGGTAGGAAAAAAGAGCTGGATGGCTAAAAGAGAGCAAGAACCAGGCTGAATAGAGTAACTGGTGGTACAAAGAACTTAGGGGGTTGAATCAGGACTAGGAGCTGAGAGTGGCTTATGGAGGAATGAATGTTGGATATACTTACGGCATCCAACTAGCAAGCTGGTTGGACAGTGGGGAAGAGGACATGAAGTCCCAATATGAGACTCAAAGGGGAGTCTGGTAGAAAGAGTAAAGGATGGAGAAAAGGTGGAGAAAAGCCAAAAGCCAAGGTAGATGCAGTATGGACAGACTGGTTATGATAAAATATTGTTCTGGAAGTTGCAAATGCTCCATCCCTGGCGGTGTTCAAGGCCAGGTTGGACAGACCCTTGGGTGACATGGTTTACTGTGAGGTGTCCCTGCCCATGGCAGGGGGGTTGGAATCTGATGATCTTAAGGTCCTTTCCAACCTCTTCTATGATTCTATGATCTTTGCCTAGGAATTGATTTGAATTTGTCCTTTCAATATGTGTATCTAGATACAATAGCTTTGATGGTATAAAGCCATATCAAATTTCTCAGTGTTTCTTTTTCTTACAGAATTACTGTTGAATTGGTTTATTAAATTTTTTTTCTTCCTTTGGCAGAGTCTGGAAATCTTCTTTTGCTGGTGGCAAGTCGTAACCAAATTGTTGCGGACAACATCACCTCTCAGTCACACAATATTTATTCTCTGGTTCGGGATGGGAGGAATATTGTGGCTATTGATTTTGATTCAGTCACAGATCGTATCTTTTGGTCTGATACAACAGAGGATAAAATTTGGAGTGCTTATCAAAATGGGACTGACAGAAAAATTGTAAGTTTTGCCATTATTCTTGTCTCTATTGTAGAAGGAAAATGAAGAAACTATTTCTAGTTAAGAAAGGGAAATCCCAGCATAGTAAAAAGAGAGATAACATAGACAAAGTGAAACAACTTTGTAGCTACTAAGTCAGCATTTCATATAGCTTTTTGAAAAATAAAACTGAATGTTTTCAAGAAGCCCTTTTTTAACATCAGGCTATAGTTTGATTTTCCTATTAGTAGGTGCTAACTTCTTCAATAGAGCCACTGAAGTTAGTAGGAGTGTTTGAGCGTGCATCAGCACTTTGGATGTGTACATTGTGACTCATTCTGCATAAGAGATCTAAAAGTGTTGGAGATGTAGTTCCCCATTTTCTGTATCTATTGAAATGCAACAGGTAAAAAATTAGTATCAACCAGTTTGTTCTCTCTGGCTCTCTCTCCTTTTCTGTTTGTAACATTTTGTTATTAAACAGGTGTTTGACAGTGGTGTCACCGTGACTGAAAGTATAGCAGTAGATTGGGTAGGTCGCAATCTTTACTGGACAGACTTTGTCCTGGAAACAATCGAAGTCTCTAAAATGGATGGGAGCCACAGGACGGTGCTGATCAGTGAAAATGTAACAAACCCAAGGGGACTAGTGTTAGATCCCAGAACTGAGTAAGATTCTTTTTTTTTTATGTTTTGTTTTGAAAAGATGCATAATTTATGATGTGACAATATTCAGATTTGAGGTAGGCCCAAATTGTTTTGTAATTGCAAATGACAAGTGCAAGAGAAAACTTACGAAGATTTTTTTTTTAAAATAGTGTTTGCAGAGTTGATTTAATATTTAATTTAATGGTGATTTTGCAATCTGTTGCTCTGTTGACTGTAACAAGATGTTATTTTTCCTGTAGAACAGATTTTACTACATTTGTTTCCTAAACTATTAATTCAAAATTCTGACATATCATTATGAGTTGATGGTATACCACACACTTATATGTAACATAATGTGGTATGCCTACCTGGCAAGGAAACATGTTCCTTCATAGCCCCAAATCTAAAATAATTATCTGTACTATATTAATGTTATCACAAAATCACTTTACCATTTCAGGCAGCAAATGGCATAGAGTAAATCAAATATTATGATTTGAGCTGTTCATGTACGAACTTCTACTGTTTTTTGAGCTCTTCAGTGCCTTGAAGTCCACTTACTGCCAGCCATGTGGGGTTCTTCAGTTATATCACTGTTAACATTATCAGTGCATGCCTGTAAAAATACAAACCCATATTGAATGATTATTTAGGAACTGGAGAATCAGATTATAATCAACTTTGAAAACCCATGATAGCAGTAGCTTCTGTATTCTAAATTCTATTCTGTATTCTATTACTGAGAAATGAAAACAGCAATAGAAGTATTAAAAGACTTTACAACAGAAATTATGGTAGTATCTTAAATCAGCATATTGCTGAAATGAATAATTTCATTATCACTGTGTAGGACTTTTCTTAAAAGATTGTTTCTGTTTTTTTGCTAATGAGTCTTTGTGTGATGTTTCTCAAGAGGCTGCTAGTTTCTTTTTCAGATTGGTAACCACAGGTTACTTTTTTCAGTGCTCATGTAATGTTCTGGACTGACTGGGGCCAAAACCCTCGAATTGAAAAAGCCAGCATGGATGGCAAAATGCGAACAGTGATTATTAACAATAAAATCTACTGGCCCAATGGACTATCCATTGATTATCCAAATAAGCTTCTTTATTTTGCTGATGCTTATCTTGATTATATTGATTTTTGTGATTACAATGGAAACAACAGACGACAGGTGGTTGCAAGCGATCTGGTAAGACATTAATAAGAAACCATTGTTTTCCCATGTCCTTCCAGGTAGTCCTTAACCTATTTCTACTGCCATTGCACTGTCAGACCCTTGAATGTATTTTTCTTCAAAAGACTTGGGCGAAGCAGATACGAAGTATTTTAGCTACTTGCTGCAGCTGTGCATATCCTGTTCACAGTCTGTCAGGAGATCTTTGACAGAACCTGGAGCTGAGTGTAGACTTGGTGCTTTACTCTGTTTTTCTGTCTGCATGCATAAAGTCTAAAGGTGACATCTGACACTGCTGTAGGCAAATACAGCACAAAAAACCTGGAAGAACTTTCCCTGGTCACCTTCTGTGAGTTATGGTTGCCGCTATTCTTGGCAGCAGTGGAAGGTTTTGTGCTGCCAGGACTTGCTGTGTGCAGGGTGCTTCATAAAGACCACCCCTCTTAAAGGCTGTCTCTCAGTGAACTGCTGCTGACAGCTTGTAGCACTTTCCCTGTACCAGCACAACAGTTCAGATGTTCAGTTGACACACATAAGCTGGTATAAATAACCACATGTATATTCCCAAAACCTGAACCTTAGAGCTTTTATTTTCAGCTAGAGAGACAATTCTTGTAAAATAGGAGCCAGTGCAATCTTCTTGACCTGTGGTTTTCTGAAATTTAGATAAGCCACCTTCTTTGACCCTCTGGTAAATTATAGGGCAGCTTATCAGAGATGCAAGGTCTTAACCAGTCCATAACTCTCACTAGAGATTCCTCTTGTGCCTGTGGAAACCTAGAATTGGGTCTTTACCTGTTGTTTCCTTGTGCTCTGCCCTACAGTTAGGCTGCTTTGTTAATTCCTCATGCTGTACATCTCACAGGGTTTATTTAGCATTTTCATTTTAAAGAAAAAGTATATTTCCCAAATAATTAATGCCTTGTTTTCAGGCAGTAGATGGTATTTCATGTTCTTTTGCTAAAAAATGTCTTTTGAGACACTGCGAAGTTTTTCTTATTTTTTAAAATTATGCTTAGCTCTGTTACTTCATTGCGAGCTTAACAATTTAGTTCTGGAGATATTTATCTGTAAAACTTCCTTGCCTTTTAGATATTGCAGCATCCACATGCTCTAACTATCTTTGAAGATTTCGTGTACTGGAGTGACCGCTATACTAATAGAGTAATTCGGGCCAATAAATGGCATGGAGGAAACCAGACAGTTATGATTTATAACATTCATCAGCCTTTGGGGCTTGTGGCAGTCCATCCTGTAAAGCAACCTAATGGTAAGTTCAGCAAAACAACTTTAGTAATGACAAAAATAAGCCATGCAGCAGTATCATGCATAAGCTCTTCTGGAATCGGGCTGAGTTAAACCAAGCAAACCATTCATACTATTGACTTGCAACAGAAGGTCATTTCAGCCTGTACAGCCTCGCGTTTAGGGAGAGTAACCTAGGTAGCATGTAGTTCTAATGACTAATCAAAAAGAATAGTAGGGAAGTAGTATGTACCATTTGCTTGTGCTTTGTTTTAAATGTTATTATAAGAAAATAGGAGCATTTTTGGAAAACATTCCAATTGTCAAGATTTGTCCCTGATATCAGACTCAGTTCCTCAAATGTTAATGAAATTATTCTTTTAAAAAAGACTACTGTCATTAACCTTCTCTGAAAGCACTTTTGTCTTATTTTACTTAATGAAATAATAATAATAAATAAACTGTTTCATTGTACTCAGGATTTCTGCTGAATCCTGAATTCAGCTGATCTTTTGCAGATGAAACATACTAAAAAACATTTGGGTTTTTTTCTTTCTGTTAGGTAGAGTTATCTTCTAAATCAGACTTTTTTTGTCATTTCATGGTGTGATTTGTAGAGGGGGAAATATTTTGACATGAATATTGTGTTCCATTTGCTGCTCTATTTCTTGTGTATGGAGTGTTTCTGATTAATAAATGTAATGATGACTGACTTTTTTTCTTTAAAACTTTCATACTGGGGAGGGTGAACAGTTGTGTTTGAGTAAGGTGCTGGTAATTTTAGAGCTATGTCTGTTTTGGAATCAAACCTTCCTTAATCACGTTCACAGCTAAAGCCCCGTAGCATTCTCACTACAAATTGTTCAGTAACCAGAGGGTACCATTAATTTATACATCCAGTTCTGGTTTAAGAGGTTTTATTTTACAACCCAAGGTATAAGAATCTTTCTACCACTGGTGGGGAGAAAATTGCTTATTTTAATTCATTATATTAAATTAGTACATTTTATGATTTTTCACTTAGAATTGTTCAGTTGTACTTTATGTGGCCAGACAAAGAAGGAGAAAACAAAGCACTTGCATGTTAACAGAACATGCTGATTATTTGCAGATTGAAATTCCAGATGCCATATTAACTGTTGTTCACTCTCCTTTTTTGTAAATCATTAGCTGTTACACCAGCTAGAGTTTAGATTTATTATATTGATGAGATGAATAATTTTCTTACAGTTTGAATTTATGCCATTGTTTTATTGTCATCTTGTGAATTTGATTTCATTCCTTGATAGTTTTTATATTAAGAACAATTGTGTCATTTCCTGGAATTTCCAAGTTTCTTAGAATGAGCCCTGCTGCAATTGTTAAGGACATACTCAAGAGCTGATTTTTATTTTCCTATGATGATGGATCATCCTGAAAAATCTTCTTTAGCAGCGATTTTGTGGAAGTGATCTAAATGGTTGTATATTTAGTGTATAGTAATAATAGCAGTCAGTAGTGACCACCTTCATAGTGATCCAAGAAATTCTGCATTAAACTCCCACAACCTTTGAACAGGTGACTATTTTATAGTTTTAATTTTCTCAAAGAAGCTTCAGTAAATAATTTAAATCCCTTTTTTAGAAGGGTTATAATGATCAAAGACTGAAAATCCTGTGTAGTTAAGTTTGAAAAGGAGTTTGAAAGGTTTTCTGTGATGCATAAAAAATGAAAGAAAGAAAAGACCACTGCGATAATGGTACTGGTTTCACATGAAAAAATTATATCCTGTTACAAGTGTATTGTATTACTTGTGGTTCTTGGAAATAAATTAGTTTTTCAATTTTAAGGAAATAGCTGGGTTTAGTGCTGGGTTAGTATAAACAGTAGCAATGAGATGGAATATTCCTTCTAGTTGCTCATATTGTTACTATTGCTAATACTTTGTTTTTTTCTTTTCAGGTATCAATTCTTGTGCAGCCTCCCCCTGTAGCCACCTCTGCTTGCTTTCTTCATCTGGACCACTTTTTTTTTCCTGTGCTTGTCCTTCAGGATGGATGCTTTCTCCTGATAACAGGAATTGCATGAGAGGTAGGGCAGTAATAGTGAGAGATGAAGAAAAAAAAAAAAACTGACACTATCAAATCCATCCCTCTGTCATGCAAAAAAGCATACTTCAGATCTGTGGGATGTTGCTCATGAAATCAAAGCTTGGGGCCGTTCCAGGCAGTAGGATGGATGGAATGTACTTGGCCTAAATGTTTGGAGCCGGGTTCTCGAACGAAATCAGTCAGAGATTCAGATGTTCTTTTAGCACTTCAAAGTGCTTTAAAGAAGCTACAGTTTAAAATTTCTGAACACATTGAATGTTTTGATGTTGGAATACGTCTAGAAGGAGTTTAGTATCGGTCAAAAATAATAACATACTCCGGCAGAATGTTGTTCTCATGCTAAATATTCAGCCTAGAAACCTGTTTTTAAGAGTTGCAATTCTAAGAATATTGGGATACAGAACAAGAAGGGACTTTCTTGGTTACTCAAGTCTGTTTCCTTTTTGTCCTTGACTACCATATCATGTTGTCTTTCACCAGGTGAGCTGCATCTTAAGATTAATTTGGTTTCTTGCTCCTAAAACTCGCTGAACTTCATGGTTTTGATATTTGGAAACCTTCTGCTTTTCTGTTCAAATATAGTCTTCCCCCAGTTTGTGCCCATTTCTTATGCCATTTTTGTCCTTCAGGATAAATAGTGTCAGTAGCTCTCCTTCAGCCCTGGTACATGTTCTGTTGTGGAAAAAAACAGTATGTCAAATGCAGGAGGTTTAGAAACAGCCTAAAATCGCAGATGCTACAGGTGGTGCAGCTGTAACAGAGCTAGCCTTTGCAAATAAAACTTTGTGTCAAAAAGTACTGCTGAACCTTCTTTGAACAGTCCATGGATCTCAATAATTTGTAAAAATCATTTAGCCAACTGATTAAAAGTCACAAAAATTCTAAGTATTGGTAGGCAGTTTGTGAAAATTGACCTGATTTGTTTTGCCAGATAAAACATTGATTATTAATTTTTCATCAGTGGTACAGATATGAAGTATGCTTTGGTGCCTCTCTGATAATGAATAAATAATGAATAAATAAATAATGAATAAATCACTGAAATTTAAGTGGAAAGTGTCTTTGAGATGAGCTAACACAGCAAATCTCTGTCAGTCAAAAGATCCTTTCTTTTTAAACTACCAAAATTTTAAAATCCATATGATGCTACTTTCCTGTTTGGTACTTAGCAGTGTGTTCTTTAAAGAGCTATATTGCATTTGTATTTTTTCACACCAGCAGTAAGAGAATTACCATTTATATAATCTGAAATGAAAATTTGTTTGATGTATTTAAAAAATGAGGGTTCTCTTTATAAATCTGTACTGGTTTTAGTACGTGCAGACTTACAGGGATATCATGAAAGAAATGAAACATGGCAGTGATGAAGCACATGCATGTGTAGAATGGGACAAAGTTCTGCTGCTGAATTGCGCTATCGACAATTCTTATCTTTATTTCGCACATTTTGCAAAGTTCCCTGTGTCTATTTAGGTACAGTTGTGGCCCTTTTATAAATTGCATAAATGCTGACTATAAATTGTGTAATAGAAATAAAAATATCTTTTCGTGAAGCGTAGTTCTTTTATACTATTTGGGCTTATTTTTTTCTTTTTAGATGGAATTTATGCATTTAAAACAGTATGTAAAAACAGCTACAGATTTTGGGAATTAAAAAAAAATGGTTGCTGAAGGTCAACACAGCAGAAAATATTATAAAACATATGCTGATTCCTTTCACAGTAAAAGCTTCTAATTATTGCTAGTGATTGCAAAGGATTAGGCACTTGCCATTTCTTTTCTAATATTTGCTATTATCCTTACCTTTGCTGTCACTGTTTACTTTAAAAAGCCAGCACAACCTTTCAGAAAGAAGATTAAACTGAGCTTCATCCATGTGATTGCCTAGTGTCTCTACAAAACAATGATGTTGATGGTCTCTGCCTACTTAGTTCACTTACCAAGTGCTGCTGACTTTAGGTTGATGGAAAGGCATTGATTTTAGGATTGCACTATTTCTGGCTTTTCATAAGAAGAATGCTGATAAGATTGCCTTTGTGTGTGTTTTACTTTAAGCTGCATTTCAGGTTGACATTAAAGCTGGTGAATGTGTCAAGCTGGCTTGGAAAAAAACCAAGGATTTTGTATGTGTTAAAATCTGGTATTAATATGGCAAATTTGAATATTTAATATAACAATATATTTTGGATCATAATTTTTCATGTAAACATATTAAGTATTACGTTTAAAGATTGCAGAAGTTATATTAATATCTATCTGTTGAAGCTACACAGATTTTTAGATCTGTATAGCTCAGCAAATTTGTTCTATTGTCCGTTAATGCGAATGAGGAATAATCAGACTGTATAGATTTACATAGGTGGTAAACTTGAAGAAATCAGCAAAAAATTTGGTGTAGAATATACTTGTTTTAAATGAGATTACCAAACTTGTAAAGTACAAACAGTGTAGCCTAGAGAATTCACGTATCTATATCTCAGCTGGATTCAGTAGTGTTGTAGTGTGTACAATTAGAAAGGGAATAATGACTCCAGGGTCTTGTATGCATTGGAACAATTTCACATGAATTTAGCTGTTCCTTGCAAATGTTTTATACAACAGCACTGGCATGCCGCATTCTTTGGTGGGGGGAACGGAAGAACTTCACAGAGCTAGCTATATGTCTTCAGGCAATTATTGGCCCAAGATTTTTCTACTGAGACAAACAATATCTCAGTTTATGTCAAATTTAATAAATAGCTCCAGCTGCAAGAGAGAAGTATGGAGAATAATTTTTGAGAAGTGCAATGATATGTTGGCTTGTGTTTTTTACTGTCAAAATTTTTACTGCAAAATTTATATAAATGTATTAAGCAGCCAGTGAGAAAATAATAATAAATAACCACGAGCCCCCCAAACCAAAACAAAAGAAGTATTTCACCTTCCACCAGACCAGGTTGTTCAAAACCCCATCCAACATGGCGTTGAGCACTTGCAGTACAATAAAGATCAGCAATTGCTGCTGTGACATTTTCCCTTGCTTGTGAGTCCTGCCCAGTAGGCATTAGAACCCATCATCTCAGGCATGTCCTGGAGAGCCTCAGATCTTTGTCCTGCTGATTTCCATTCTCAGAGATAGGTCAGCAATGAATGATCCTGCCTTATTTACGTTCTCCTTCTCAGAATTTGCTTGCATGTGCATTATGATTGGACAGTGCTGAAAATTTTAATGTTAAAACAATTACAATAACTGATAACCACACTCTTAGTGTGGGTGCAACTTGTAGGTAAGTGTTTCAAAACATCACTGACAATATTCAACCATTCTGAGCATCATGGAACTTTTGGGTGGGAGAGGGGAAGCATATTGTAATGTCATTTTCTTGATCAGAAATAATTCTGAACTACATTGTATGTTTTCACAGTTGAACACCCTTTCCTTATTGCTGTAAGGGATAATATAATTTATGGAATTTCTCTGAACCCTGAGGAAAAGATGAATGATGCGATGGTTCCAATAGCAGGAGTTCAAAATGGTGTTGATGTTGACTTTGATGATTCTGAACAGATGATTTATTGGGTTGAAAATCCGGTAAGTTAGTATTTGTGTTCAAATGCGCACTGAAATAAGACTCCTTATTTTAAATTGAAGTTTTTGACTGAAATATATTAGGATTGCGGTTAAGAATTTTGATGCATACATTTGCAAAGAATGAAATGTGGGGTGTTTGGTTTGTTGTTGTTTGATTGGGGATATTTTTGGCTTTGTTTTCTCTCCTAGGATAAGATAAAAAAGCTTAATCTCTTTTGTAAGCTAGTTTTCATCTTTGTCAGCTGAAATACTTGATTAATGATATTTCTAGCTCAGCCAGAGATGTGAACAGGAAATATCAGAAAGCCTTGACAGAATCATATTCTCAGCTCCCCTTTCCTACAGTCCACTCTTTCCTGTCTCTTGATTTAGGACTTAATTCTGCAAACACAGCCAGAATAGCTGTCCATGTGAGCAGTACATGGGACACAGTGGCACTAAACATTAGAACGAAGATACACACATCTAGCCTGAGCAATAAAGTAACATAGTAGAGAGGCAACTTTCTCTTTAAATAGAATAAATTGATTGCAAAGTCACAACAATTCAGAGGTAGCACATGTAAGTTTTGTGGATCTAAAAAGTAGTTTGAGCTGATTTTTAATAGTTAATCATAATTGTTTGTCGAAGTGATTTTAATGCTTGTCCTGAACTAAGAAACTATATGTTCCCTAGCTTGTTACCTTTCACCCACACAAGATTTATAGTTTTGGGTTTGTTTGGGTTTTTTTTCTCCCAACCTGTTTCCTTTACGTTTTTCAGGTTTGAAGAAAAAAAAAAAGAAAAAAATCACACCACTCACTCTAAAGCCTTTTCTGTGGCACTCAGACAGGAATTATAATTTATTGTTTCTTCTTTGGAAATTAGAATGGCTGGTTCATATGAAGTATTTAAATAGACCTACATAAGCAAACCTTTGTCAAGGCAACTAGATAAATTCTCAGGAATCTGTTTGATCATATGTGCAGTCTGAAAAAACATTTTTTACAGATCTCAGCCAGCAGATACAGCTGACATTTACAACAGGTTGAACAGTTATGCTGGAGGTCATAGGCTGATATATATATTAACAGAGCTGGCAAGCGAAATGCCAGTTGCCTCTGCTGGCTGAGTGTGGGTTAGTGCTGTACTTTAGTTAGGTGTTGAGCTTCAGCCTGACAGATGCATGACTATGGGCAGTCCCCTATTCTGTACCCCCGACCTGCAGGACTCAGGCTGCTGTTGCTCACAGCTGACACACTTGTGTCAGTCATGGCTCACTCTCTGGAAAAAAGGTCTTTCTCTAGTTTCTAATGTCAGAAACATATTTGCCTACTTTCTTAACTGTAGCGCTTGTCCATTACCACAACGCCTCTTCCTTAGTACCCTTTTTCGTCTCCATCCGTTGCAAGTTTGGATTTTCCTGGGGTTTGTCTACCCTTGACAATAGTGGCAGAGAAAGTACAGCTAAAACTATGCAACAGTTCAAGCAGTAGTTAATGCTCAGGTGAACATCCATCAACTTCTTCATCCTGTCTGAAGCAAACTCAGGAAACAAAGATAGAATCATAGAATAGTTAGGGTTGGAAAGGACCTTGAGATCATCTAGTTCCAACCCCCCTGCCATGGGCAGGGACACCTCACACTAAACCATGCCACCCAAGGCCTCATCCAACCTGGCCTTGAACACCGCCAGGGATGGAGCATTCACAGCCTCCCTGGGCAACCCATTCCAGTGCCTCACCACCCTCTCAGTAAAGAATTTCTTCCTTATATCCAATCTAAACTTCCCCTGTTTAAGTTTGAACTCGTTAGCCCTTGTCCTGTCACTACAGTCCCTGATGAATAGTCCCTCCCCAGCATTCTTGTAGGTCCCCTTCAGATACTGGAAGGCTGCTATGAGGTCTCCAGGCAGCCTTCTCTTCTCCAGGCTGAAAAGCCTCAACTTTCTCAGCCTGTCTCCATACGGGAGGTGCTCCAATCCCCTGATCATCCTCGTGGCCCTCCTCTGGACTTGTTCCAACAGTTCCATGTCCTTTTTATGTTGAGGACACCAGAACTGCACACAATACTCCAAGTGAGGTCTCACGAGAGCAGAGTAGAGGGGTAGGATCACCTCCTTCGACCTGCTGGTCACGCTCCTCTTGATGCAGCCCAGGATACAGTTGGCTTTCTGGGCTGTGAGCACACACTGAAGCTGGCTCATGTTCATTTTTTCATCGACCAACACCCCCAGGTCCTTCTCCGCAGGGCTGCTCTGAATCTCTTCTCTGCCTAACCTGTAGCTGTGCCTGGGATTGCTCCGACCCAGGTGTAGGACCTTGCGCTTGGCATGGTTAAACTTCATAAGGTTGGCATCAGCCCACCTCACAAGCGTGTTGAGGTCCCTCTGGATGGCATCCCTTCTCTCTGGCGTATCAAGCGAACCACACAGCTTGGTGTCATCGGCAAACTTGCTGAGGGCGCACTCAATCCCACTGTCCATGTCACAGACAAAGATGTTGAACAAGACCGATCCCAACGCCGATCCCTGAGGGACACCACTCGTTACTGGTCTCCAGCCAGACATTGAGCCACTGACCACAACTCTTTGTGTGTGGCCATCCAGCCAGTTCTTTATCCACCAATTAAACCACCATAAACATGAAAGTTCCCTGTTCTACTTGAAAACCATTTCTGGAGTATTTTTATCTTCAGCTGTCATGTAAATGCCAATAATGGGTAGGAGAATTTCTCACTGTCTTTACAGTGCCTATCATACTAGACACTGTTGTAAATATTCAATATCCATCAGGCTCTCAAAGTAGGGTTTTTATAGTACCAAAAGTTATTCTACTTTCCTACTTTTTTTATAGGCCTAAGGTTTCAAGGACAGGTTAATTTGTAAATAGCACTACATTATTAGGATTCAGCAAGCAGCACGCTACTGATGTCTAGAACTTCTACCTATTTAAGCCAGCTATTAATTTGGCCTGGAGTTCTTGTTCAGATTTTTACTGTCTGATATATTGGTTCCTTTCTTAAGCACCATTTTCAATTCTATACTGATATATGCAGACAGTATACTGATATCATGGTAACAAAGCAATTAGGAATATGCATGGACTAAATTATCACTGAGTGCTTTTCCTAAAGCTGATTCTAACTTGTTTCTGCTCTGAGATGGCAACTGCAACCTGTTCTCCATTTTTTTTACTGCCTGGGACTGGTCTACCGCTGCCTCCACCTCTTCCCTTCCTGGACTGGGCAAGAGTTAGTTGCGCAGCCTCTTGTCTTCAAGTGATGCAAAGTTCAGGCTGTAATGGTGTGCTGTATGTTCTGTCCCTTTGAGATGTCAGTGCCCCTCTGTCTTTACAGCAAAGTGCCAGAGCAGAGCAGACTTAACTGCACATGTTGCCTCAGTAAAGAACTGGGGTGGTGAGTCCCAGTGCTACCTTATCTGGAAGCCTGCACTACGGAGCCAGATCTTCCCTAGACATGGTCAGCGTGTCTGCATGCTTGTTTGTATCGTGCTTTAGCATCGCACACTGTAGCTAATACCATAGAATTTGCAAGTCATAAACTTATGTAGTTGGAATAAAACAGTGTTTTCTGCTCTTGACATTTTTTCACTTTCGTTATCTTTTTTTCCAAGGGTGAAATTCACAGAGTGAGGTCAGATGGATCCAACAGAACAGTTTTTGCTCCAGCAGCTGTTATTGGTGCTCCCATTGGTCTGGCATTGGACTGGATATCTGCAAATCTGTATTACAGTAACCCAGCGACTCAGTCACTTGAGGTAATTATTTAAGAAGGGCAATTAGAAAGTAAGAGGTTAGAATTTTCACTGCTAAGTGTACAGGTTGAAATCAATAATTGTGCTTTGTTTTGTGAAAAACTGAAATTAGATTAATTTTAAAATGCAAACTGTAGAAAAATACTTTACAAACTTGAAGAGATAAACCTAAATTTGAGCATAGTCAAAAAGATTGAAAGCAGTGTATTCTGGGAACTTGATTTGTGCTTAGATATCCCTCCTTCCCCCCAGCCATTCAATCATTAGGCTTCTGGTATTTGTCACTAAACCTTTCTGATCACTAGAGTTATTATTACTGTTCTTCCTTCAAATCAATAATCCCAATGCAGTCCTTCTGATAGTAAAGAATTTTGCCATCAAATGCAGTAAGAGCCAAGATCCACTCCCAAATGTTTTGATATGATATTATTTAGCTTTCTGGAGACTAGGCGTGTGATGGTATGTGAAGGATAAAATTGCCATTTAGTGTAGGGAAATAGAGGATAAGCAATATATAATACAGTAATGACTGTGAATAAGCCCAGTCGTTGATCTCCTTATCCCAAAATATAAATACATGCTATTAGATTACAAGGCAGCTAATTTAAACAAATAAAATTGAATATTTTCCAAATTTGCATTTTATCAACCCTTTCAGCTGTTCAAATACATTCAAGATATTATGGAACTTGAAAGATTAAGTATTTGTATACCAAGAATGCTTACTTGTTAACACAGGTTCTGGGCCGCAAGTTGCTCTTTCAAGAGACGCATATTAGAGAAGGGAGATGGTTGGAGTACAGAACATCTTTTTGTCATAGTATTTGAGAGAGTATTCTGCAATTTCAACTCCCTGCGGATTTAGGCTTTCTTCCTTTAATTTGAAAATGTATCATGAGGTCTATATTAAATGCTCTGATGAATTCAATGTTTGCATAGGTCTTGAAGCTGCATGGAGATGTAATGTACAGGAAAACACTGATTACCAATGATGGGACCTCTCTGGGAGCTGGCACGCCAATTGGTTTGACAGTTGATCCAGGAAGAGGGTAAATTTCCAAAATTGATGTTGGTTTTGCATGAGAATATTCTCCAGATTTTTCTGAATTTTTAGAGTCTTCAGCTTCCATCCTAAGTTTTATAGAATCACAGAATGATTTGGGTTGGAAGGGACCTTAAAGATCATCTAGTTCCAACACACGTGCTATGGGCAGGGACACATTTCTCTAGACCAGGTTGCTCAAGGCCGCATCGTTGGACATTTCTAGGAATGGGGCATCCACAATTTCTCTGGGCAACCTGTTCCAGTGCCTTTACACCCTCATAGTGAAGGATTTCTGATTTTGTTATTTGGTTGGTTTTTTGGTTTGTTTGTTTCTTTCTTTCATATTTATGCAGAATTTATTTATTATTTTTAAGCCCTAGAAAATACTTGCATGGCTTCATGAATTGTTGCGTGGATATTAATTCTCCTTCATTTACCATATACTTATATGGCAATTTCTTTACTCAAAAAAATCTCAGAATATTATGATTGTGAAAAGTATCTCAGAAAAATGGGAACCAGGGTAAAGAGAACTCTGAAGTGTGTCTTTGTAGTATCTTGTGATGTCTATCTTGATGCCTTTCTATAGCAGAAAGACACACTACATGGGAGGAATGTCGCATGTTAAAGAGCAGAATACTAAATATGATTATATTGCATTCTCCAGATTGCAGCAGAATTGACTGTAATATGTTTATTTTTCCAACAGAGTACTTAAAATTGCAGTATGATGCCTTTTTCCCCCCAAAAAATCATAGTGTTCCATAGGACCATATTAGTAGATAGTTCGGCTGGTAACTTGGCAGGCTTTCAGATGAATTGAAGCCTGATGTTTTGTCCCTAGTTGGGAGTCTGGCTGCCATGTGCCCTAGGTGCTATTCAGCAGCTGAGGCCAGAGCAGCGCACATATTCCCCAAAGCCACATAGTGGAATTTTGTTTCATTTGGATTTTTCCAAACTTGTAGTTTTATTTACAAATTGGAACTTAACTCACTACTGAAACCTCTCAGCTATGTGGGAAACGGAATTATTAATCTCCTGCTTTCTTGCTATAGTCCTAGTGCTCTACTTCAGTTTACTTGATGGTACTATGGGATGATACTGGGAGAGGTTATGGATTTCTAAAAACGATTGAACAGGCATTGTTCTCTTTTTCAAGACATTTTTATTTCTTTCTTTTTTCAAACGAAGTCCCTTTTTTCACTGCGGCCTGATTCAAAGTGATGTCTGTTCAGGTGTGCTTGAGTACTTGGCTGATGAAGGAGATGGATTTAAGCATATGCTGAAGTGTCCACTGATCTCTTATCAGCTTTGTTAGCAGATGTGTTAATGTATGTTACAGGAAGCTGTACTGGACAGACCAAGGAACTGACAGTGGAGTCCCAGCAAAGATTGCCAGTGCAAACATGGACGGATCAGACATACAAACCCTCTTCACTGGCAACCTTGACCACGTAGAGTTCATTACCATTGATATTAAGGAACAAAAGTTGTACTGGGCTGTTACAAGCACAGGAATGGTAGGAGATACTTTGTAAATAGTTGCTTTTTCACCTGTTCATCTATCTCTGTTATTCTGGTTCCCACACATAATTCAGTTATTTAGTTCATCATCTAACTGGGAGTTGCAGGACTGAGCAAAATCTGAGTAGCTGTTGTTACTAATTACCATTTAAAATGTATGATTAATTTGAATGAAAATACAGAAATTGTTGGCATCCTGCTGGCCCTTTCCTTCCAACCTTGTACATAAAGATCTCATGCATGAAAAGATTTTAGTAGCATATATTGCATTTCGATTTTCTATTGTTACATTGAACTTTTATTGTAAAAAATGTAATGTTAAGCTTTAAACTGATTTTTTAGATTGAGAAAGGCAATGTGGATGGTACAAATCGTGTGACTCTGGTGGTTCATCTTTCTCATCCATGGGGAATTGCTGTGTATGATACCTTTCTGTACTATACTGATCGAGATTATGAAGTTATTGAACGAGTTGACAAGTCCACTGGAGCAAACAAAGTAGTACTGAGAGATAATGTCCCAAGACTGAAGTGCCTGCGTGTGTATTACAGAGACAGTGAGTATTTGATAAAGGGATATTTCAGGATATCCAACTTGTGAAAACTCAAAACCTTGCTCTTTCAAAGGAAATTGTTTGATTGGGCTTTCAGAAGAAGTGTCAGAAGCATTTTAACTGATTTTGGTAAAGAGACATTCCACCATCTAGTTAAGGCATCTATTGGCCCATGTAAATTTACTAAAATATTATCAATGTAATATTGACTGTTAACAAATTTTGTTACTTTGGCTTAAAATTTATGTATCCATTTTGTCTGCTTCTTGGCCCAGTTTATTTTAGATGTCAAGAAACCAGCAAATACATTGCTAACACTTATGTGCTAAAATGTACAGAGATTAAGTTCTTTATTTTTGCCAGCTGGTTGTTAATACTATGCAAAGATATGAATTTGGCTATATATCCATGACAGTTTGTGATGATTAAGTTCAGATTTTTATGTCTTGCCATGTGTGTCTTTCACAGATTCTGCTGGTTCCTCAAATGGCTGCAGTAATAATATTGGAGTTTGCCAGCAGCTTTGCCTACCTGTACCTGGTGGATTATTTTCCTGTGCCTGTGCTACTGGCTTTCAGCTAAATCCTGATAACAGAACCTGTTCCCCATACAGTTCATTTGTAGTTGTTTCTATGCTTTCTGCTATTAAAGGATTTAGTTTAGAGTTATCTGATCACTCTGAAGCCATGGTACCACTGGCAGGAAGAGGTATGTAAATATTATAGTAGGAAAAAATTTTATGATTACCGCACTTTGGTATTTCTTGCTGGCATAGCACGTTTTAAATAAGTTAGTTTATATTAAAGGTGATTAGTTATTGCTTTTCAAAATATTTCAGGACGAAATGCGCTTCATGTGGACGTTCACATGCCTTCTGGTTTCATTTACTGGTGTGACTTCAGTAGCACAATTTCTTCTCAGAATGCAATACGTAAAATTAAACCTGATGGTTCTTATTTTAGAAATGTTGTTACAAATGGAATAGGACGAAATGGGATCCGTGGCATTGCAATCGACTGGGTAGCAGGTAAGAATAGATGAATTTAGCAGCATGCTATTCTTCACAGACTGTGAAATTTTTAGACTTGGATAAACAGATCCTAAAGGAACTATTTTGAATGGGAGTCCTATGATTCTAACTTATGTGTCTACAGACTGATTTTAAAACAAGAGAAAGCAGTGAATGGCTCTTATAGATAGATATGTATAAAAACAAAAGTTTATCAGAGTAGATGTACAGAAACTTTTCTCTCATGATGAGTTCATGTTTGTCTTAGGTGTCTCTTCTTGTCTGTGAGTTCCTAAGTAGCTGTTGTCCAGTTTACCTCTATACTTTACTACCACAGTGAAAAACATGTCCCAGAGAAGAATGAACTAAAGTCATCTTATGGCATTGTTAATAAGAAATGAGTGCTGTTCATCTACCCTCAGACGTAGATGCTGTGTACAAATCCTATAATTTGTAATGAAAAGTAAAGAAAGCAGAAGAAATACTTTGTCTTTGAACTTTGATTTCCCCATTTGCACTTCCTGTTCCAATTTAAATATGTTAGAGATTAATTCAAATATTTACTCTTCAGAAAGTGTTCATCAACTCTGAGTAGCTGGCCATTGCCATTGATACCTTAAATATATACTATGCATATTACATATATATTTGCAAAAATTTTCTGTTGATTGATAGCCTTATTGCAATGAGGTTTAGAATAATCTTCTGCTGTATACTCTTAATTTAGTTACTGTGTACAGTGTTGTGCCAAAATGTTGATTTCATAGTTGTGTGTTCTAAAAGGTAAAGGGATAAAAGTATGGAATGGCAAACCAAAGGCTTAGATTAAAAATCCCAACAAGTATACCTAAAGAACAATTGTAGTTAATGCATTTTTAATCTTACACCACTAATTCTCCCCATGGCAATCAGTGAGGTTTTAGAAATTAATTGACTGTTACAACACCCATCAGTTTGGGTGTCCTCTTTCTAATTCCTCAAGAGGTAGGTAAGTATCTTATGCTTCCAACTACTACAGTGTTTATGGATATTCATTTTATGGTTCTGATTTTTTTATCAGCTCATGTTTCTCAGGTATCAATGCTAGATATTAACTTTCTGTTTCGGTTTTTGTTTTTGGTGTGTTGTTTTTTTTCTAAATACAGGAAATCTTTATTTTACAAATGCATTCCTGACAGAGACTTTTATAGAAGTTTTGCGTTTAAACACAACTTATCGCCGTGTTCTGCTTAAAACTACTATAGATATGCCAAGGCACATAGTAGTCGACCCAAAAACCAGATATCTGTTCTGGGCAGATTATGGGCAAAATCCGAAGATTGAACGTTCATTTCTTGACTGTACCAACAGAACAGTTCTTGTGTCTGAGGGCATTGTCACACCTCGTGGATTGGCCATAGATCACAGCAACGGCTACATTTACTGGGTGGATGATTCCTTAGACATGATAGCAAGAATTCAGCCTGATGGTGGTGATGTTGAAATTGTGCGTTATGGCAGTCGCTATCCAACTCCATATGGTATCACTATCTTTGGAAATTCTATGATCTGGGTGGATCGAAACCTGAAGAAAGTCTTCCAAGCCAGCAAGGAGCCAGGCAATACTGATCAGCCAACAGTAATACGAGACAACATTAATTGGTTAAGGGATGTTACCGTTTACAACAATCACTTCCAATCACGTGCACCCCTTGATGTCAACAACAATCCTTGTTTGAACAACAACGGAGGCTGTTCTCATCTGTGTTTTGCCCTGCCTGACATACAGACACCCAAATGTGGTTGTGCCTTTGGAACACTAGGCAGTGATGGCAAGAGATGTTCCATTTCAACTGATGATTACCTGATTTTTACTCTTGAGAATGCCCTCAGAAGTATCCACCTAGATCCTGAAAATCACAGTCCTCCCTTCCGCACTGTCAATGTGTTAAGAACTGCAGTCGCCCTGGATTTTGACAGCATAAACAGCCGTATATATTTTACTCAAAGTTATCCTTCAGGGACAGGAAGAATCAGTTATGTTAGTATTTACTCAGGAATTAGCCCTCCAACAGTGGTTGCATCTGGTAAGTGCAGTGAAATGTGATACAGAGTCATTTGATATTGAAAAAAAATGGGCTGCAGCACCTAGCACTAGCCCAGCTGCTATTTTTATGTTAATGGCCAAGGTAGACTATTTAGTTAAGGTATCTGGTGAAATGTTCCTTTTGACTCTCCTTATATATATAATTATATATACTAAATTATAATTATATATAGTAAATTAATATTATGGAATGAGGGATGATTCCTGCTACTTGGAGAATAGCAATCAGAACTGAGATCTTTGTGTAGAAAAGGTCTTCGTAATCCTACTGCATACACAGGACTGCCTAAGTCCTAAGTGTTAGTTCTTCAGATTTTTAAATGGCCAAATTTATATTCATACCAATGGCATTTCAGAGAGATCTTTGATGTTGCCACATTGTAAGTCAGAGTGTTGTGATATCTTTGGAAACTGTACTGAACTTGTGTGTGTTTGACTGCATGTGTTGAAGACCTGGGGACTCCAGATGGCATAGCCTTTGACTGGATCAACAACAGAGTTTACTATAGTGACTACCTCAATCAGACTATCAGCTCAATGGCTGTGGATGGTTCAAACCGCACAGTGATTGCCCGGGTTCCACGACCAAGAGCCATTGTATTAGATCCCTGCAGAGGGTATGTGTGGCGCTTTGTATACTTTGTTGTAGGTGAAACTACGAATTTGACTTTGACAAAGACTGACAGATACTTCCTGTTCTGAGCCCTAAGTTCTAGCTGTGTATAGCTGTCCTAGACCTAACTGTTAGGTTTCAGTTTTCTAAGCTGATCTCAGCCTCAGAGATTTTTAGAATATTGATGAATATGTAGTGCACGAGGCTCCACTTAGTGATGGTAGGGGCCAGGTGCTGTGAGTAAATGAGAATGATGTTCGAAGCAGGTATTTGTCAGGCAACTAACCATCCTCCATTTGCTGTGTAAGGCAAAATCTTGAAGATTTCTGCAAGAATATCATAGAGATCTCTCTATGTAGAGTCTTTCCCATTTTCTGTTGTTATTTTCTGAGTGCCTCAGAAGAATTCTGGTTTCAGTATCAAAACGTTCTCTGAGAGGCTGGGGGTATTACTATATTTCTAGTTTCATTGCTAATTATACTGTATTTCAAATTAAGAAAGATAAGAGAGAGATTAATTGACTTTATTGGATTCTCATACGAGTGGTAAAAATTTTTCTGAGAGTCACTCCAGTGGACCCCAATGATCCCTGCTAGAAGATTCCCTTATCAATGTGTGGGCCAAAATGGAGTAATTAGTTATTTTCCACTCGTTTTGCACTGCACACTACAATGAGGGACACCAGGGTGGAAATATCCTGGAGCAGGTAAAAGCTTTGTGAGATTTGTTTGCTGAAAATATAACCTTGTAATCAAATTATTGACAGGTATATGTACTGGACTGACTGGAGTTCAAATGCAAAGATTGAAAGAGCTACACTTGGGGGAAACTTCAGAACACCTATTGTGAGCACCAATTTGGTATGGCCGAACGGGCTTACCCTGGACTATGAAGAACAGCAGTTATACTGGGCTGATGCAAATCTGTACGTATTGTAACACACTTGTTGGTTTACATTTGGTTAATTTTTTAATAGATCTATTTATTTTTCCTCACTTTTAAAACTGTTTTTTCAGCATTTCAGTTGAATTCAGTACTTTGTATTACAGAACATTAACTGTATTACTCAATAGCAATGCAATGTCAAGTCTTGATGTGGAACTATCGTGAAGTAAGAAGTTTTGTTGTGCCACAGTGTAGACTTAGTGTACTGCTTTATGGCACTTGTACCCACTGGCAGTTTGTTGGCTTTATGTGCAACTCGGGACTTTTATAACCATCTTTGCTAACAAGTAAAATCTCAGTGCACATTTTACATCATTCATTGCTCATGGTTAATTCCTTCTAGTTCCTTCAGCATAGCATAGTTCCTTTTGCTTGCTTCTCCTTTTCTGTGACAGAAAAGTGATATCTGTAATTTAATAACTATTATGGGCAGTTCCTCTGTTGGATCTTCTGGGAGGAAGGCATTCTTCTTTGGATTCATCTGTGCACAGGAGGGCAAGATACCTGTAATGGGACCCTCTATTTAAAAGGGAATGCAGGGTGTCTAAAGAGTTGTTCTCTTTTCTCTTTCAAATTCTAGTTAACGGAGGTAGGACAGCATCTGCTTAAACAGAACAAAGTCTTCTTTATTCTGACTTTCGTGGGGAGGGCCTTTACCTCTTTAGAGGGACAAATTCCAGCATAGGATAAGACATGAAGACCAGACACAAAAATTATGTGCTCCTTAGCTCTGAATGCACCTGGAGACCACAAGGGTGAATTGTATAGTCTCCTTCATTTTTACTTTTGCTTATTCTTCTTTTGTTTACTAGTCTCTCAAAGGTGCTATCCTCTTTCTCTAAAATAGTGTTTTATTCTTTTGTTCTAGACTCTCCTGTTGCCTTGTAAGTATTGTGGAACAGTTGGGCACACACACAAGTCTGGACATACATCTCAAGTAGCTAGTTATACACTGCTCCTTTCCCATATCTTCACAGGTGCTGCATGCAACGTATCAAGAATCCTTCAACAGATGATAGCTTGTTGACACTTGGGAACTGTGTACAGGGCTCCCCCTAAAAAGTGCTCTGTTCCATGAAAGGGGGGAATTACCTGAGCCTGTATTGCAGGAGAGTTGCAATGGAGCTTCTTTTCTTCTGTAGAAGTGCAATTTTGTAGAAAACTCCTTCCTGCACGTTTCCCACAACTGTTCTTTCACACTAAAGCTTTTACTTTATGCAGTGTCCACCTATTATTATTTTCCTGCAGTAATTAACCGAATTATGGTTTTTTTTCTCCTTAGATTAAACACATCCTTTTCCTTCCTACTAGTGAAAGGAGAGGAGCTGTTCATATTTGAGAAATTTCCTATCTGCTCATTTTCTCTCACTGGCTGTTTCCTTTCTTACTAAACTCACACTGGTAGTCTAGTGAATGCTTTCAATAGAATTGGTAAGAATTACATTTTGTCTCTAGTGGAGGCTTAAAACGTATAGTTGCTTTGAGGTTAGATAAATTATATTCAGGTGCTAATGCAAAGTTGTTGGAGCATTTCTATGAGCATTGTTTTGGTGACTTGAACTGAAGGATGGAGATTCCGCCTGGAGTCTCCAATAACAACATTTGAAGCTTTCAATTTCACAGGCAAGAAGTATTGGCCACACAGTGATGAAAGGGAGAGAATCTGCTGGCAGGAAGAAAATGACCAGTTATGATATCTTTAGTCCCATGGCTTCCTTATCCTTATCCTCTGAGGAGCCATTCTGGGATTCTTACTAGCTCATTTTCAGAAGCTTATGTGTGAAAGATGCCACAGCCACTTAGAGAATTGTTCTGTTCCACTGACATTGCAAAAACACCACTCCACTTCTTAGGCATTATACCTTTACACATAAGCATACTGTACTACCTCCATCTGCTCTTCAGAGATAAGTATGCAGAGCAGTGCAGTTGAATGATGCCATACTTGATGAAGCAGAGACAACCCAAAGTGTATTCTTTCTGAATGGTTATGAAGCAAAGGTATACGTGGCAAACAATGTGAATGTGGTAACCAAAATTCGCACAGAACACTTAACAGAGGAGGAGAAGAAAAGATACAAAGCTGACAGGAACCCTCTGGAATCATTTCTGGGTACAGTGGAGCATGAGTATGGTGTTCAGAGTACAACCAAGACAACAGAGTATGCTGCAGCCAACAATCCTACTGCTATTACTCTGGAGGAATACTTTGACCCAGAATTTGATCTGAGAGGTCGAGACATAGGAAGGCCTAAAGAAGTCACCATCCGAACACAGAAATTTAAAGCAACCTTGTGGATGAGTGAAGAGTTTCCCTTGTCTCTTATGGAACAAGTCACTCCAATCATCGATCTGATGGTCAGAACCAGTGCTCATTTTGCCAGACTTAGGGATTTCATCACTCTGGAATTTCCACCAGGATTTCCTGTCAAAATTGAAATCCCCCTGTTTCACGTGCTGAATGCCCGGATTACATTTGAGAATGTCAATGGCTGCAGGACAGCTGACAGAACCTCATCACAAATGGCTGGAGGTGCACCCTACGATTCAGGTGCGAATTTTGAGGTCGACCACTCGGTGTTTGAGATCCCCAAATCTTATCACATCCAAGATGACAGCAGGAACATACACGTGCAGGATGAAGACAATGAGATCATGCAGTTTGCCATTCAGCAGAGCTTGCTGGAATCTGGTGGAGTTAAAGATGTGGGGGTACACGCCAATGGAGCTATTGCATACTCACAGGACTTCAATATACAGATTGTCAATAAGCATTTGGCAATCCTCCCGTGTGAACGTTAGAGTGTGACTGAACAGTAGGATGCTTGGAGCTGCAGGCAAGGAACAGCCTTTATCCGTGCTCATTCTTGTCCTATCTTCAACCTGCTGACACTATATCATCTCATTTTCAGCTTTTAGTGAATATCTTGATGTTTTTCTGTCAAGCTCTTTCTTTTCTTTTGATTAATCTCTTCTGTTCCTTGGTAATCCTTCTCTTGTTGTCCTCATTGCAAATAACTTTTGAACATCTTCCATTTTCTCTTCTGTCATGCTTCATTCTTGTATGATCTGTCTATCAGGACTTTGTGTGATAAAAGGAACCTCTAACATTTATCATGATTTTATAGACAATGCTTAGAAATAATGTCCTTGCATGTATAGTGCACATTGAGTCTCCCGGCATCAGCATATCATCTTCTACTTCCTCACTGACCTTTGCTGAAATGGTCATTGAGGGTGGGAATGGCTGAGGGGGAGAAGCAGTGACAAGGTGGTTGAGGGTTAGTAGTGCTGTCTATGCAAGAATGGTTCACATACAGCAGAATATGTCTGTCACACAACTTGGAGTTGAACCCTAATTTTCTGTGGCTCCTTGAAGTCTTATTTGTTGGAATTTTGCTTGGCATTGCTAACACTCTTCATAAGTCGGAATAAAAAAAGGAAGATTGACTAGGAAGTAATGTTTATCATATGCTATCAAATTTATCATTTGTGTCTATTAGATGTTATATATATATAGTGGTTATTATATATTAGAAATGTTTTCCCCTCCTGTGTTGTTATGTGAGAAATGGCAGAAAACGCATGTTTGTCCTCTTGTGAATTTGCTTGTATTTCCTGATTGTGTAATTCTGGATCTGCAGAAGATGAGACTGAAATGAAAACATGTCCCATTTCACGGGACTGTTGGTTTTCTCCTGTTATAAGAAGTCATTAACATCATACCTATTCCAAAAATGTATTCTCTCATGAAGTTTTGCATTCCTTTTAACTCTCAGTAGCGTAGCTGTTTAAACATTTCAATCTTCAGACTGATACTTGCAGTACATTATTGTGTCAGTATTACAGAGCTGCTGCTATGCATTACTCTTGGAAAATTTTGAGGCTTTTACCTCAGAACAACACCCTACGTATTGGTGCACATTACTGAAATGGTGGATACTGGTTGCTGGACTAGTTAGGGCATGGCTTTATCTATGAGCCAAAATAATTCTTTCTTTTAAGATGTAATCATTTCTTTGTTATTTTAGGCAGAAGATTGAGCGATGCACTCTCACTGGTACAAATCGTGAGGTAATTGTTAGCACTGCTCTGCATCCATTTGCAATGACATTGTTTGATCAGCACATATATTGGACGGACTGGAGCACACAAAGCATTTACCGAGCTAATAAGTATGATGGTTCAGATCAGATTGTGATGATCATGAATCTTCCACAAAGACCAATGGATATTCATGTCTGGGCAAAAAATAAGCAGCAACAGTGTACCAACCCTTGCAACCAGTTTAATGGTGGCTGCAGTCACATCTGTGCACCAGGTAAGCTCTTATGCTTGATGACTGTAAGGTATTAGGTATAGAAGGTGGAAGCAGGGACAGGCGGCCTGGGAAGAATACAGGGATGTTGTCCAGGAAGCTAGGGACCAGGTGAGAAAGGCTAAGGCCCAGTTAGAATTGAACTTGGCTAGGGATGTTAAGGATAACAGGAAGGGATTCTATAGGTACATAGCGAATAAAAGACAGACTAGGGACAACGTAGGCCCCCTCTGGAAGATATCAGGACAACTGGCTACCCTGGATTTGGAGAAGGCTGAGGTTCTTAATGACTTCTTTGCCTTGGTCTTCACTGGCAAAGGCTCTGACCGCACCACCCAAGTCTTGGAAGGCAAACGCAGGGACTGTGAGAATAAAGACCCTAGGCCCACTGTAGGAGAGGATCTGGTTCGAGACCATCTTAAAAACCTAAACGTACACAAGTCCATGGGACCTGACGACATCCATCCGCGGGTCCTGAAGGAGCTGGCGAATGAAGTTGCTAAGCCACTGGCCATCATGTTTGAGAAATCATGGCAGTCAGATGAAGTTCCCGATGACTGGAAAAAGGGAAATATAACACCCGTTTTCAAGAAGGGGAAAATGGATGACGTGGGGAATTACAGACCAGTCAGTCTCACCTCTGTGCCTGGCAAACTCTTGGAGCAGATTCTCCTGGAAGGCATGCTAAGGCACATGAAAAACAAGGAGGTGGTTGTTGACAGCCAGCATGGCTTCACTAAGGGGAAATCCTGCCTGACCAATTTGGTGGCCTTCTATGATGGGGCTACGAAACTGATGGACAGGGGCAGGGCAGTTGATGTCATCTACCTGGACTTGTGCAAAGCGTTTGACACTGTCCCACACGACATCCTTGTCTCTAAATTGGAGAGACATCAATTTAATGGATGGACCACTCAGTGGATAAAGAACTGGCTGGATGGCCACACACAAAGAGTTGTAGTCAGTGGCTCAATGTCCGGCTGGAGACCAGTAACGAGAGGTGTCCCTGAGGGATTGGTGTTGGGACCGGTCTTGTTCAACATCTTTGTGACATGGACAGTGGGATTGAGTGCACCCTCAGCAAGTTTGCCGATGACACCAAGCTGTGTGGTTCGCTTGATACGCCAGAGAGAAGGGATGCCATCCAGAGGGACCTCAACACACTTGTGAGGTGGGCTGATGCCAACCTTAAGAAGTTTAAACATGCCAAGCGCAAGGTCCTACACCTGGGTCGGAGCAATCCCAGGCACAGCTACAGGTTAGGCAGAGAAGAGATTCAGAGCAGCCCTGCGGAGAAGGACTTGGGGGTGTTGGTCGATGAAAAAATGAACATGAGCCAGCTTCAGTGTGTGCTCGCAGCCCAGAAAGCCAACTATATCCTGGGCTGCATCAAGAGGAGCGTGACCAGCAGGTCGAAGGAGGTGATCCTGCCCCTCTACTCTGCTCTCGTGAGACCTCACTTGGAGTATTGTGTGCAGTTCTGGTGTCCTCAACATAAAAAGGACATGGAACTGTTGGAACAAGTCCAGAGGAGGGCCACGAGGATGATCAGGGGATTGGAGCACCTCCCGTATGGAGACAGGCTGAGAAAGTTGGGGCTTTTCAGCCTGGAGAAGAGAAGGCTGCCTGGAGACCTCATAGCAGCCTTCCAGTATCTGAAGGGGGCCTACAAGGATGCTGGGGACAGACTCTTCATTTAGGGACTGTAGTGACAGGACAAGGGGTAACGAGTTCAAACTTAAAGAGGGGAAGTTTAGATTGGATATAAGGAAAAAATTCTTTACTGAGAGGGTGGTGAGGCCCTGGAATGGGTTGTCCAGGGAGGTTGTGAATGTTCCATCCTTGGTGGTGTTCAAGGCCAGGTTGGATGAGGCCTTGGGTGACATGGTTTAGTGTGGGGTGTCCCTGCCCATGGCAGGGGTGTTGGAACTGGATGATCTTAAGGTCCTTTCCAACCCTAACTATTCTGTGATTCTATGATTCTATTAGTGTTGCCTTTATGAGAGTTCATCATATAATATGTTTAATATTTATTTATAAATGCAATCAAAATGGTTGCAATTCAAGGTCATGATATTTTGCTAACACACCTGAAGGTTGTGTCTGAATCCTCACAAATAAAAATTATAGGTTTCTCTAAATATAAACCAAAACATTGTTTTCTGGGGTTTTAATGTGGTTTTTGGTTTTTTTATCCTCTGGGATGAGACATGAAACGAGCTCCGCAGTATATGCTTACCTTAGGAGTACATACTGACATGCTGTATACTGAACAGATGTTTCCTACTACATATTTAAAAAGTCTTTATGGTCACTATATCACATGATAATCTGAAGTCTTTACCTAATGATTAATTTCCAAAATAAATGTTTCTACTGTCTTGTTTTAAATGTTGGACGATTGGTAAGAAGTTGGCACAAATTGATTTCTATCTACACTGTGGGACAGGTGTCCTTTTGAGTCATGGTCTCCAGAAACGTATTCTGTATTGTCAGCTGCATTTTGGGGTGAGACCTGAGTGACATATGTCTTCCATCTTGTAACTCTCCTTGCGCAGATTTAAGGAGAGAATTAAAGTGTGCCAACAGGTTACCAGTCCAAATGGCCAGGAAGCCAGAATAGCAGTATACCTCAAAGAGCATACCCATTACAGAACTCTTTCATATGTTGTGGATATTTGGAAGTGATGCACCTTCACTTTGAAAAACTCATTTGGTGCCTGCTTGTAGTAATTGTGTAAATGCCTTTAAAAATCTGTCTTGCCTGAAAACAACTTCTGATTGATTTTGGAAAGAGCAGTTAGTCTAGTGCAAGGAGTTTTGAACATCCTGTTTTCGTTTTGAGGGATAAAGACTCATCAGAGCTGCTGCAGCTCTGATATTTGGAAGCATCAGATGCCATCTTGCAGCTACCCAAAAACTATTTGGACAACAAGAAAATATCAAGATACTCCAAGTTCTCAAATTCTCATCTCAGTTCCTTTAAAGTACTCTGGAATAACTCCTGTGGGTTTTAATGGATTTGCTTATGCTTAACTGAGACAAAAATCTGGCTAAGTCACCAGACTTCTAAACAGATCTTACAGGAATTGTGAGAATTTAATTTCCTTTTCCAGTGTTACAGCTGTGAACAGTTTCATAGAAACCTATCTAAAGCAGAAATGTTAAATCTGTGGTTTGGGGTTTTTTGTTTTGTTTTGGTTTTGGTTTTGTTTTTTTTTTTATTTTATTTTATTTTTACTGTCAAACATAAATTTAGGTCCAGCTGGTGCAGAATGTCAGTGCCCCTCTGAAGGTCGCTGGTATTTAGCCAACAACAACAAGCACTGTATTGTGGATAATGGTACCAGGTGTGATACTGGTTTCTTCACATGCCTTAATGGGCAATGTATCTCTGAGCGATGGAAATGTGACAATGACAATGACTGTGGTGATGGCAGTGATGAACTGGAAAGTGTGTGTGGTAAGCGTTTAAAATATCTTCATGAGAAAGTGATGCATACTCTTTCTTACCTGTACTGTATTCTCACTTTTATGTCTTTATGATCATGGATCTTAATGGCTGCCATTGGAAACAGTCTCTTGCTTGCTCAAAGACTTGAGGTCTGAATGGCTATTCATTTTCTCTAGAATCCAAAAGCACTGTGGTACTGAATTTTTGTCGTATATAGGCAATTTCTACTTTGTTTAATTCAAATATGTGTTTTACTTTGCATGCAGTCCGTTTTGCAGCTGTGTTTGCCCTGGCAGGTAAAAATATTGTGATTTTACTTGTTACTTTGTCACAGAGCTTAGATTACATTTTATCCATGTATATTTTTATCTATTTACTTACTTATTTATCTATTTATCCATTTATTTTCTCTGCAGCTTTCCATACTTGTCAACCAACAGCTTTTACCTGTGGTAATGGGCGATGTGTGCCCTATCATTACCGCTGTGATTACTACAATGACTGTGGGGATAACAGTGATGAGGCAGGCTGCTTGTTCCAAACTTGTGACTCCCACACAGAATTTACTTGCAATAATGGAAGGTGTATTTCTCTTCAGTACGTCTGCAATGGAGTGAACAACTGTCATGATAATGGCACATCAGATGAGAGGAATTGCCGTAAGTTTACTTACCTAGTGCCTATTTGAGTCTGAGTCTTTAGACTGAAGAAGAGGTAAATGTGTTTGTGTGTGAAGAATCGTGACAAAATCAAAGAGGATAAAGGATTTCTTTAGTTACATTATAGATTCTGCTTCATGTTATTTGAAGGAAATAGAATTGTTAAAAGATATTCTTTTACGTAATAACAGTTGTTTTAAATAGTCTGCCTTGATGTAACAAATGTTCATGCAGTACTTACTATTAGGTCTTGTGAGCAATTGCATGGATTTTAAAAAGGTTATTTTGGATTCATTGGATGCAGGGCTCATGTTTTTGCAGGACTAGCCTGGAGTTTGACAGTGGACTTTTACTTTGTTAATTATACTATGTTTAATCGTCGGGAGTGTATATTGTGGCACAGTTTATATTTATTCTGTTTAGAATGATATGCTTTGTAGCTCTCAAAGTTACCAGTAACGTTTGTTTTCCTTAAGATGTAAATTATGATTAGGTCAATATTGACTGCTTGTTACAGTTAATCAAACTCATCATGTCTTTGCACTAAGATTACGTTTTTCAGTGGGAAACATAGCTGGATAGTTGGAGTTAGGGAAGTCAATGAAAATATATTTAGTGAATATTTAGTGGATTTTTTTTTTTTCTGATGATTCATATAGGACCAGCTGGTTGCAAAGGCAGGCATTACAGTGTGAATACATGTCAATTTACATTGCCTCACACACAAGTATTGGCATGTGTTTCTTTGATCATGTTTTTGTCAGGATTTCTGTCAATAAAAGCAATTGTCTAACTGTTTCCATATAGCACAAGTAGTATGACTGCAGTTTAGCAATTGAGTGAGGTGGGACTTTTTAGCAATATTATTAATCTTTTAATGAGATGCAGCATAACAATATTAAGAAAAACTCTAAAGAACTTTTTGTTTGTCCGTCCTTAAAGCGGAGCGCACTTGCCAATCTGGTTATACAAAATGCCAAAGCACAAATATTTGCATTCCTCGAACGTACTTGTGTGATGGTGATAACGACTGTGGAGATATGAGTGATGAGAGCCCTACTCACTGTGGTAAGTTAATAGGGCCTCTGTCACTTTTCTTGTACTTCAGTAATTTATTCCACTGCTTTATGACATAACCCCAACTGTTCTTAAAACATCTGCTCTTGTAATACTGAAGAGTTATGAGGTGTATGCATTTTATTATTAGCTCTCAATTATCTAAGTCATGCTTAGAAGAAGATCATATTTTTTTTCAGCAATTTTATGGAGCATTTGAGGGGTCATTCCTTTTGCTAATTTTGCACTGTCTCCTTTATGGTTTTACAAGATGCTTCAGTATTACAGTGATTTGGCTTTTTTTAAACTTTCACATTGCAATATTTTTCCTTCTAATCATAATGAATAGCATACAGTCTCAAATGTAATTTCTTTTAGCTCTTCCATGTACTTATGTATGTCTTAGCTTATGATTTGTTGTTCATTGTAGCTTCCAGTTATTGTATTAGAGGTGTCTAGTTTTCAAACAGCCTTAATTACAAAACAGCTTATCTTTGCTACTACAGACATTTGTATTAGGTAATAGATAGTATTATTCCCTTATAAGATGTTTTGGGTCAGTTTATAAAACATAATGGATATTTTCAGATACTGATTTATTTTTAGTATTGTTTAAGTGGATTACTTTTTGCTGTCGCTAGTTTCCCTAAAGGTATCTGCCTTGAATTAATCAGGCTACAGGTTTTCTAAAATTTGAGTTCAATTTTTCTAGCCAGAACACGGCCACTTTTATCTGTGGACCCCCGTGTGTCAAAAATATGTGGCTATATATATTGACATAGTGACTCTTGTGCTGCTCATGAAAGGTATGCTTTGTCCCTTCCGCTTTTTATGTCCTAGCACTGCTGAATTATTTAAATTGAGAAGTGGTCAAGGGCAAGAAAGAAGGAGAGAATAGGAGAATGGGAGATCAAGGAAGCCCCAAGACATTAATGAGCAATTAATTGCCTTTGATTTCTATCACTGAAGGCACAGAGAAGAGCAAGTTAAAAAGCCAGATTAGGTCCTTTTTGGTATGTTGAAACCATCAGAGGGTACAGGAAAGTATCTGTAACTACTGAAGAAATTATCAAACACACTCTATATGCCAGGGGGCTCAGCCAAAGTGCAAAAGGAATATTTGCAGTGTGCTTAGCTGGAGCTATTCAGGGTTACAGTTTGTTCTTGTCTGCCATTAAGAAAAGATTCCTATCTGCAAGTGAAGAAAAATTGGTGGGGAAACAAGGAAAGCAATATCTGCCATGAGATATTACTTCCTTACTACACATTTTGATTCCTTGTAAAGCATGGAGTCTGCTACTGCCTGGTTTAGGCACTGGAGAAATGGGTATATTTGACTGTGCTTATTTTTTTGTGCACAAATCTCAAGTACGAATGTAGAGCATATTTACAGTTGCTGCATGCAATCCTATTTTCAGAGCAAATTATCTACTTATTAGCTGATATGTATGCCAAAGGAGAGAATTAAGCCCATTTTTTGCATACAAAGATCAAGTTTGTACAATGAACTCATTGTAGATAGGCTGTGAAAAGACATACTTCCTAGCATAATTTTTTCTCTTTCTTTTTTGGGGTCTGTAATATTTTTGCATAACATGGACTCAAAAGCAACTTAAAACAAGTTGGAAAGGTAACAGAAAGAAAGAAGTCATACATAGGTTTTTTCTTCCAGTCTCACTGACTTGCACAAATAGTGAGTTTCGTTGTACATCGGGACGTTGCATTCCTGCTCATTGGTACTGTGATCAAGGAATAGACTGTACTGATGGCTCTGATGAACCTGCCTCTTGTGGTAAGTTTACACTCAGAAGATATAACACAATGGGCTATGGAAAATCAGTAATTCCTCATTTATTTATTTTTTTATTTTTATTTTTATTTTTAGCTTGAAATAAGTATATTCTGAAGTTTACTCACTGACTCTAAATAATATGGGTCACTGAGTAATTCAAGTCTTAAATACTTATATCTATGTATGGAATATGAAGGCTTTTAATTGCAGCAATTGATTGCTCTTAATGTAATTACTGTTAATGTATAATCTCTTTTGTCTAAGACTGTGATAGTGGTGAATCAAGTAACAAAAAGCAACAAGTATTTTGGTATTATATTGGATGTAAAAGCAGATGTTATGCTATACAGGAAGTGTGTGTGCAGTGTTGCATCTTTGAGAAAAATGAGATGCAGAGGAACGTTGCTGACAGCATAAAGTATCATAGTATTGCAATAAGCAAATCCTGTGTTTTACAATAGAAACTAATGGTAATAAGCAGTGTGGCAGGGAAGAAGGTGAAAAGAAGTAGGTAATTTCTAGGGAAGAAGAGAAGGGGCTAACAGAAGTCACTGAGAATTTATATTACAAAATTCTCATTATTCTCACTATAAAAGTTGGCATAACACAGAGCAGAAGAGATTCTTCTGTTTTAAGCAGGGCTAATAGCTTACTTTGCTGGAGTTGCACCTTTAGCATAAAAAAATGTCTTGCAGCTTATACGTTAACTAACTGTCTTATATTTCAACTTCTGTTTTACATGTCACTATCATAAGATTCTCCCTAAAGTATGTTTCTTGTTAGATTTTCATGGCAGCTCAGGTTAGTTTAACAAGCAAAGTGATTGTTTTCATTTTTAAGTGCCCCAAGTGCGGACTTGTTCAAGTGACCAGTTCAGATGTGATGATGGCAGATGTATCCCAGCAACATGGATCTGTGATGGTGATAATGACTGCGGGGATATGAGTGATGAGGATCAAAGACATAATTGTGGTAGGTGTTTAATGCAAATGCATGCTGCTCTTTGTCCTGAAAGTATTTATTAGAAAACCACCAACTGCAGACTCCTATCCTCTGCCAGTTTTTCTATTCATAAAGGTGCGCATTAAGATAAGGTGCACTCTTCCTGTACTTTCAATTTCATTATAGTGAGTTAAAATCAAGTATTTTACTGTGGGAGGGTAATTGTTCTAATTTTGCAATTACTCTTCTTTGAATTTTCGAGTTCAAATGGAGATACAATTAACCTGGGTTGTTTGTGTGATTTGGGAAGCGATAACAGCTTCGTTTGAGATACCCCCTGATTGTCATGCACTATGTCTTGTGTGTACATATTAATAACCACATGATTCTAGCATAATTTCTTTATTTATTTATTCTTTATTTATTTCTTTAGAAATTAGTGATTAAAATAAGCATGCCTGTTTAGAAGGTGAACAAAGGGAAGAACGTTCACCAAGCCTGGTCCTGCTCCTTGATTCTTTTAACAGTAGATGGATACACTTGCCCTCCTTATTCTCTCTGAATGTGCAGCAGAGCATGGCTTTATTGCGGATTAAGGGTGGATAACTAGGCTCTGTGTGTGTAGTGGGAGAGTATAACTTGGTGTCTCAGTTAACACGCTTTTCTTTCAGCAAACCGCAACTGCACGGCAGCAGAGTTCACATGTGCCAATAATCGACCTCCACTCAGGAGATGCATTCCTCGGGCATGGGTCTGTGATGGTGATGCTGACTGCAGTGATGCATTTGATGAGCACCAGAACTGCACACGAAGATCTTGCACAGAAAATGAGTTTACTTGTAGTAATGGCTTGTGCATTCGAAACACATACAGGTTTGTTACTACTTTAGCCACTGCAGGAATACTCAAAATTTGCTTAAAGTGAAGGAGATAATTCAAAAACTTTTTCATACTCTTTACTTGTTAAGTAGATCTACATGCTGTAATGATACTGTTTATCTGCTCTGCATTCATGCATTAGTTTTAACTTTAAAATGCTCAGAAATTTTCTATGTTAATATTCCCAATACCATTAGCATTGCATCATTTTTCTTGTGCCTAGTAATGTCTCTTGGGGTGATTCTGTTCAGCTTGTAATGCATATAGGGAATACAATCAGATCTCAGAGAACCAGATTCTATATAATATGAACCTAATTTCTGAAAGTCTCTTTCATTGGAGCCAATACTATTTGGCTGCCTTTGGAAATCAGGAGAGTGTATCTATCTATCTGCCCTAAAGGTAGTGATTATCTTCTTATATTTGTTCATCCTTCTTCAGATGTGACAGGCGGAATGACTGTGGTGACAGCAGTGATGAAAGGGGATGCATCTATGAACCCTGTCAACAGCACCAGTTTACTTGTCAGAATGGGCGCTGCATTTCCAAGGCCTACATCTGTGATGGGGACAATGACTGTGGTGATGAATCTGATGAGCTGGAACATCTCTGTAATACACCAGAAGCAACTTGCTCTCCTCATCATTTTAAATGTGACAATGGAAACTGCATTGAAGTGGTTAAAGTCTGCAATCGCTTGGATGATTGCTTAGATAATAGCGATGAAAAAGGATGTGGTATGTGTAGATTGATTTATATTGTCTTACTTAATTTGAAATGCTTAGGCAGCCTTAAAAGAGAATTCTAAGACATTTGCTTAATTGCAGTCATAGTCTCTCTTCTGTCAGAGGGATTAGAAGAAATTTTAATATCTAAATTTTTGTTTTAATTAAATAATAGTTCTTATATTGTTTTAACAAACCATGAAAATTAGCTAATTACATAAATTAAATTTAGTTGAGACATTATGTATTGCCCTTTCATTTGCAAAATGCACCATTCATAAGTGCGTATTTTCAATTCACTGTGTTTGGTGACAGACCTCTAAGGTGCTAGAATAGGTTTGTATTAGATTACATTCTTTTCCTTGTTCCTTTATTACAGCAGCCCAGATTCATATTCAGCATTCCCAGGGCCTAGCAGGGAGAGAGAGAGAGAGACAGAAAAGAGTACATTGGAAAGTGACTGTGCTATTTTCTCTGCTAGCTGGTTTCTTGAATAGAACTCTTCTCCTTCCCCAGGTATAAATGAATGCAGTGACCCTTCAATCAGTGGATGTGATCATAACTGTACAGACACACAGACAAGTTTCTACTGTTCTTGTCATCCCAGCTATAAACTTATGTCTGATAAACGGACTTGTGATGATATTGATGAGTGCAATGAAACTCCATCAGTATGTAGCCAGATTTGTGAGAACACAGCTGGCTCTTACATCTGTAAGTGTGCCCCAGGCTATATCCGGGAGCCTGATGGAAAAAGTTGCCGGCAAAATAGTAATATCTCCCCATACCTTATTTTTAGCAACCGTTACTATCTGAGAAATCTCACAGCAGATGGCCAGTCTTACTCTCTCATTTTGCAAGGACTGAGAAATGTGGTGGCACTGGACTTTGACAGGGTGGAAAAGAGGTTGTACTGGATTGATGTGGGGAGGAAGGTCATTGAACGAATGTTCCTAAATGGAACAAATAAGGAGACAGTGATAAGTGATGATGTGCCCAACGGGGAAGGTGTCGCTGTTGACTGGGTTGGCAGGTAAGTAAATACACTTTCTGTCTTTCTGGGCTACTAAGAAAATAACGTGTGAGAAAGTTTATCTTAGGGTCTTCTCCTACTTCATGTGAAATTCCTCATGAGAACTCAATTTTGTCTTGTGGATGCAATCTTATATAAGTGGACTGGAATTGTTTATCACCATCTAATATGTTACATGACATTCTAACAGCTGTCATATTAAGTATACTGAGGTTATATCAGAGTTGCTCTCTCATCAATAATGAAGTAGTGCTTATGACCCTTGGGAAAAACTTGTTAGGAAATCATTAATGAACAGACTAGGCAAGCTACCAGGTGGGGTGTTATGTGTGGCTATTGGGCAGGGATTCTGACGTTAGGCTCTTTATTCCTTTGCTAGCATTTTCTGGGGTTGGGATGCAGGCCTCGCTCTATACGTAACCAATATGTTACAACAGGTAACTAGATTCCAATGAAGTAAGTAATATAAAATGAAGTAGTAAAGTAACAAACTTTAATGAAATTTGGCTCCTGTGCCAATGTGAAGAGCATGTTTCTTTTGCTCTTGAAAAATGCATCTTTAACACTCAAACATGATCCACATCACTAGAGCTGTGAGGGCAGTATAAGGGTGATGTAATTGAAAATCACTTTTCATTATAGTAATTTTTTAATTGCATGCTGTGTATCAAAAAGTAGTCCAATTTACTTCCATACAAACTGTCCTTATGTGGTGCTCTTTCTGACAGAGTTCTTGGCTGTGTTTCATCAGGTTTTGCTTTATGAGTGTAGTACTATCAGTATGAAAGGTTTAAATATCATGGATCAGACTTTGCAAAATAATGAGAATAATGCAAAATGTCACATTTAGAACTTAAATGAGAGTGGTTATATGAATATGACATAGAATCGTAAAAGGTTTAGGTTGGAAGGGACCTCAAAGCTTATCCAGTTCCAACCCCCTGCCATGGGCAGGGACACCTTCCTCTAGACCAGGTTGCTCAAGGCCCCATCCAACGTGGCCTTGAATACTTCCAGGGATGTGGCATCCACAACTTCTCTGGCAACATCTTCCGGTGTCTCACCACCCTCATAGTGAAGAAATTTTTCCTAATCTCCACTCTGTCTGTTTAAAGCCATTCTGCCTTGTCCTGTCACTACATGCACTTGTAGAAAGTTCCTCTCCAGATTTCTTGTAGGACTCCCTTTAGGGACTGGAAGGCTGTTATAAGTTCTTCCCTGAGCCTTCTGTTCTCCATGCTGAACAAGCCCAAATCTCTCAGCCTGTCTTCATAGGAGATGTGCTCCAGCCAGCCCTCTGAGCATTTTCATGGCCCTCCTCTGGACTCTGTCAATGTCACTATAATATTTTTTATTTTTAAACCCCTTTGTCTCTAAACCCGATGATACTTAATGTTGCCCGCAGTCCCAAATGCTTTATGATTCATGGACAGGTGAGGAAGGAAAAGCCTGTTTTTAGCTCAAGTGGTCCTACTGCTCCATTATTAATACAGTTGCTGAATTATTTCATCTGCCATTAGTTAAGTCATCAGTAAGTTTTTCTTTAGATGTTTCATAAGGGCTGGAGGACAATACAATAGTTGGTGAGTTTTTCTACTCATTTTCAGCACAGGGAGAGGACTGGAGGATGTAATGAAGCTCAGGTTGGGAAGAATATCTTCTCCTCCTCCCTGGTGGGAATGGTACTGCTTAGGGTGGTGTAGACAGAGATTCTATCTGTCAGGCTATATCTGGAATGGCCCTGTGGATGCTGACCAGCTGTGCAAACAATTTCAAAATAGCTGCTGTATTTTTAATTAAATGCTTTGTTTTGTTGCAGGCTTTTTAAAATCATTGCTTCAGCTGCATGATTTCATTGGCTGCAGTTGTGTACACTTCTATGCAAACTAATAGAAAAGTTAGAAAATTTTAGGTGAAGTTTAAATTCGGCACTTGAACTGTTTCTTTAAAGGAGAACCTGCCAGGTGTTCTACCTGTTTGATGAGAGCAGAGGTGGCAGCATGGAACAGATGATGATCCTTTCCAATACCTCACAGCCCTGGTCAGAAACCATTGCACTACGTGTCTGTTTTGATGGCCATTGTTGGTAGGAGGGAAAGGGAAGAGAAGAGGGTTTAGGGATCTATAGGCAATTGACATATTATTACTCAAATGGGCAACTGCAAGTTTGAATTTGGCATGAATGACTGTCGATCCGGGAACAGTAGGAGGGAAAAGGGCCATCTGGAGCACTGTGTAGAAGAGATGTCAGTTCAGTATGTGTATTCTTCCTTTACAGTGGATATATTGCTTTTAGGATAAGAAAAAACCCCAAACCCTGAAATTTTTAGATGCTTTGAAGCAAAATAAACCAAAACAAGCAAATAAGAATAAATAAATTAACTCTAAATCATTTCAGAAAACTGTACTGGGTGGATGCCTACAAAGATTGTCTCTATGTCTCTGAACTTGATGGAAGATTTCGGAGAAAGCTAGTGGACCGATGTGTGGATGCCAACAACACTTTCTGCTTTCAGTACCCCAGAGCAATTGTTGTTCATCCAAAATATGGGTATGACATTTCACGAGTGCTTTTTCTTTCTTTTGCAAATAGTCTTGCACTGTCTTTGAAAATCTAAAATAAATTTTGCCTGCCTGCACTTAAATTTGCATGGCATTAGATCTTAGTTGCAGCTTAGGAATCAGATAGTGTTGAAAGTGGAATTTGGTTCTATGTAGACAAGGAAGTTTTGATTGCAAGGCTAAAAAGATTGTTGGAAGTGTGTGTGGTTTGATAGATGGTGAGGCTGCCAGTTCCATTCTTTGAAAATGACTGTGATCATGCAGTTGTCTGCTGTAGCAGAGTAGCAAATCATAGAATCATAGATTCATAGAATAGTTAGGGTTGGAAAGGACCTTAAGATCATCTAGTTCCAACACCCCTGCCATGGGCAGGGACACCTCACACCAAACCATGCCACCCAAGGCCTCATCCAACCTGGCCTTGAACACCACCAAGGATGGAGCATTCACAGCCTCCCTGGGCAACCCATTCCAGTGCCTCACCACCCTCTCAGTAAAGAATTTCTTCCTTATATCCAATCTAAACTTCCCCTCTTTAAGTTTGAACCTGTTTTCCCCTTGTCCTGTCACTACAGCCCCTGATGAAGAGTCCCTCCCCAGCATCCTTGTAGGCCCCCTTCAGATACTGGAAGGCTGCTATGAGGTCTCCATGCAGCCTTCTCTTCTCCAGGCTGAAAAGCCCCAACTTTCTCAGCCTATCTTCATACGGGAGGTGCTCCAGTCCCCTGATCATCCTCGTGGCCCTCCTCTGGACTTGTTCCAACAGTTCCATGTCCTTTTTATGTTGAGGACACCAGAACTGTACACAATACTCCAAGTGAGGTCTCACGAGAGCAGAGTAGAGGGGCAGGATCACCTCATTCAACCTGCTGGTCACACTAATATAAGTACGTTAACCTTTTTATTATCTCCCTCAATCTATGCTTTAGTTCTTTTGCAAGAAATACTATATTTGAATGTGGCTTCTAATATTTACTTCAGCGTATGTTTACCACAATCCTTAACTATTCATTATTTGAACAGACAGATCTACTGGACAGACTGGGCAGATCGAGCCTATATTGGACGAGCAGGCATGGATGGCAAGGAGAAGACAGTGATTATTTCTACAAAGTTAGAGTGGCCCAATGGACTCACCATAGATTACACCAATGACAAGCTCTACTGGGCAGATGCCCATCTAAATTACATTGAGTATGTATGCAGAAAGAATAAAACAAGTGAATGTCAGATTGCAGTGGTAGCATTTATAGATGCTGTAAGCATCATACGTATTTCTACCTACTGACTGTAGGAAACAAGAGTCAGAAAGTATGGAGTAGTAGGTGATACAAATTACTAGATCGCACAGTAGTAAAAATTATAGTGAAAAGATTCACAGCCTGTACTTCATATGCAACTTCTCTGTATTTAGACGTATGACCTGAACCAAAGCAAAACTGAGTATAAAAATCACTACTTTTTCCAACTTAATAAAATAGTATACAAGTTGTTAGATGTCTGAATGTTTGTCCATAGGTATGACATGGAATTTCCTGTTAGCATATGGGGTATTTTTTGTTAACCAAGAAAAATCTATTAATTGTTTCTAGTGTTAGAAAATTTTCACTGTAATAGCAGTAAAAATGAATAACTAGCATTTGTGATTCTTGGCAAGGCATGAAATACTTCAAAAGCAAGCCTTTGTTATTTATATTACTATTTATATTTGTATTCATATTTACATATACAGTTAGATTTATCTTTATACTTACTTCTTTTCTGGCAGCCTTTTCTATGCTGAAGCCTGAAAGCCATGTTTTTAAAAATATGTATTAATTATATATTTTGTCTCTATAGCAAGGTGATAGTAAAAATATAAAATGTTATTAAAAATATCAGAGGAGACTCTAAATCAGAAAGACATGTACAATTTAGGAATATAGGAGGCCAGTTATTGTCTTACGTGTTCCATTAGCGGTTTGAATGATCCAGGCAAGCTAGTCTTCTGTGTGACAAAAATAACTTGCTCTAAGGCAGCAAACGTGCAAGATTTCATTTATCTAGATGATATGCTTCTGTTGGAACACTTCACATTTCAGTGGATGCTCCTCTGTTCCATTTATTAGCCTAAAATA